>NC_067168.1:44760035-45060035 GCF_903995435.1 Acomys russatus | reverse complement strand
CACAGTAGGAGATAGGGCGATGAATCAAAGGGGGCCCTGGCCTACGCAGAGCACCGAACCAGGGTGGAGAAATGGGCATGGTGGGGTATGTCATGTTGGAAGCAAAGCATGTGGGCATGTGGGATAGACTGTGGTCACTTCCTGCTGAACTTGGCAGTGGGAGAGAGGGGGTTGTTTATTATGATTATTAACACATATTAGTTGAACAAATCAATGCAATTCGCTGTGATATTCCTACATGTGCTTGCATGGCATATTAAAGAAGAAAAAGTTTTAAACCAACCATAGGGTCTAACTAATAAGATATTCTGGGTAGGGAGAAAGATAAGAACATAAAAGAAAGGTCAAAAACAACCTGGGTATGGGTACTGTAATGGAAAGTCACTGAATGGTACCTTGTACTGACAACCAGGTCAGGCTGCTAAAGCACAGGCTCCTTGAATTTGGAAGCCTGTGTTGAGAAAAGATGAGGAACTGATCCCAGCCAACTTAATCAGAGCTTATGGCTTGAGATACTAACTAGATAATTTTCTGCCCTGTTTCACAGGTCTGTTGTTTTCTGCAATCCTTACATCATTTGCAAATTTCCTCTCCCCAACGCTCTTCCGGGTCTTCCGTCTGGCCAGAATTGGCCGCATCCTCAGGCTGATCCGCGGAGCCAAGGGGATCCGCACCCTGCTCTTCGCCCTCATGATGTCCCTGCCCGCCCTCTTCAACATCGGCCTCCTGCTCTTCCTGGTCATGTTCATCTACTCCATCTTCGGCATGGCCTGTTTCGCAAACGTTGTGGATGAGGCTGGCATCGATGACATGTTCAACTTCAAGACCTTTGCCAACAGCATGCTGTGCCTTTTCCAGATCACCACGTCAGCCGGCTGGGACGGCCTCCTCAGCCCCATCCTCAACACGGGCCCCCCCTACTGTGACCCCGACCTGCCCAACAGCAATGGCTCCCGGGGGAACTGTGGGAGCCCCGCGGTGGGCATTATCTTTTTCACCACCTACATCATTATCTCCTTCCTCATCGTGGTCAATATGTACATCGCAGTGATTCTGGAGAACTTCAATGTGGCCACAGAAGAGAGCACAGAGCCCCTGAGCGAGGACGACTTTGACATGTTCTATGAGACCTGGGAGAAGTTCGACCCAGAGGCCACCCAGTTCATTGCCTTTTCTTCCCTCTCAGACTTCGCAGACACACTCTCTGGCCCTCTTAGAATCCCCAAACCCAATCAGAATATACTAATGCAGATGGACCTGCCATTGGTGCCTGGAGATAAGATCCACTGTTTGGATATCCTTTTTGCCTTCACAAAGAATGTCCTGGGAGAGTCCGGGGAGTTGGATTCTCTGAAGACTAATATGGAAGAGAAGTTTATGGCAACTAATCTTTCTAAAGCATCCTATGAGCCAATAGCAACCACCCTCCGGTGGAAACAGGAAGACATCTCAGCTACAGTCATTCAAAAGGCCTATCGGAGCTATGTGTTGCAGCGCTCCTTGACGCTCTCCAACCCCCTGAGTGTGCCCGGGGCTGAGGAGGAGGACATGGCACCCCCTGGGGCAGACTACGTTACATTCATGGCAAATGACAGCAATGGGCTCCCAGATAAGTCGGAAACTGCTTCTGCCATCTCTTTCCCACCATCCTATGACAGTGTCACCAGGGACCTGAGTGACAGGGTCAACATCAGCTCATCTAGCTCAATGCAGAATAAGGATGAGGTCAGCAGTAAGGAAGGGGACAGCCCCGGACCTCAGTGAAGACACTCAAGCATGCGCAGGGTGGGTTCTGATGTCTTCCTCTACTGTGATAACTCTCTTTCTCTAGAGGTGGTACCCATCCACAGCCTTACCACTGCATGCTGCTGCTCATGGTGTCAGGGCTGAGGGTCCTCGAGAAAGACTCCACACCAATAGGAATCAAAAGCCAAAAATAAATCTTCACTTCGATGCCTCTTCCAGTTTTCCAGGAAATGCCGTTGCTTTGTTTATTCTGTTTGTGACTAGAGATGTGATTTTTTCCATGACCAACTTCTCAGAACCAGAACGTGTAGAGCTACACAGCAAGGACATTTCTGAGGGTCTCAGGTAGGCTTCGAGAAGCCACATAGTGATGGCACTGCTAATTAGGGTTTGCATGACTGCATGTACACAGCTGCTGGGCAACACCTGTGAGACAGCCATTAAAATTAGTATTTTTAAAGGTATGGCTAGAGTAACCTGTGTGTGTTTGTGTGTACTCATGTGCATTTGGAGGCCAAAGGTCAATCTCTGATGTCATTCCTTGGGAACTTTTTGAGATGGAGTCTGTCACTGGCTGGGTGATGAACGCCAGGGACCTACCTACCTCTGCCTCCCCAGCACTGAGGTTACAGGCACACTCTCCAAACATCTGGCATTTTCACATAGGGTAAAGGGGTTGCTTTCAAGTCCTCAAGCTTATTTATAAACTGAGGTTTCTCCCCAATCACTAGCATTATACCTTTACGTATCATTTTATGCCCCCCGCTAGAGATTTGATACTAACATTTACCATGAGCGCCTTCTCCCTCTCTCAGGGCTCCTGATGCCATTGCAGTCAGAACTTGCAAATGACAGAGGAAACCCTGTCCTAGTAGTTGGAGAGCCTGGTTCTAATTTTTAAAAGTTTTTAAAACATACATGTATATGAGGGATAGGCATATGTGAGTACAGATGCAGAAGCCAGAGAGGGCCGACGGTGACAGAGAAGGGAGGAATCTACATCTGTGAGAGACACAAGGAGAACCATCCTCTGTGCCTTTTAACTTATATCATCAAAGAACTTTACTGTTCAACACACAGCCAGGGAATTGACCTGAACTTTTTTGATTACGGCTGGGAATCTCTCAAGAGTTAACAGAAGATGGTAAGTGCCACCTAAGACACCAGGGAGAGTACGCCACAGCCAGTGCCTTCTTTTTGGATGTCTGGCCTCCGGGAATGCAAGGAAATGCATTTCTGTTCTTTAAGCCACCTAACCTGTGGTGGTTTGCTATAGCATCTCCAGAAAACAAATGCACCACATTCTTCATAGTTTTCAGGAATATGCTCAACACAATGCAAGGCCGGCCGTCTCTCTGCAGCTTTACTGAATCTTGGCTCAGTGGGTTAAAGCACTTGTTGCCAACCCTGAATGCCTGAGTTGGGTCACCCAGGACCTACATGGTGGAAAGAGAGAACTGACTCCCTTGGGTTGTCCCCTAACCTCCGTGTGTGTGCAGTGGCACATGCAGCTCCTACCCAACACACTCAAAACAAACAATCGTAATTATTAAAACTCCACTAAGTCCGCTTCTAACGTTTTCCTAGTGGCCCCATTACAAGGTAAGAGTTGGGCTTCCAGGGGAACAGATGTGTAGAGTGCAGGTGTGTGGAAATCCAACCTCACACACCTGCAGGAGATGGCAATAGAACATCTTTGGTCAGAATGTGCATGAATCCTTCCACACTGGAGGAGAGAAGATGCAGATCAATGGCGCTGACCGTGCAAGTATCCAGGAAGTGCACCTTCCTTACTAAGTGCCTCCTCTGATGCAGCACTCACTCTCATCAAAGAGGCTTGCTTTTGCAGCTGGTGAAGATTATTAAAGACATCCACAACTGGTCCAAATTCAGACAACAACTGACCATGGGCTGCCTGATCCCAGTTGGTATGTCTACAGCACAGCCCCACACCTAAAGCTTCGGGAGTATCTCAGAAGAGGAAGGAGAATGACCAGAAGAGCAAGGCGTGGCTGCATAAGCAAGCCTTTCATAACGATGACACCAGCTGGCATAACAGCTAGGAAGGGCACGTCTTAGATGAAGAGCTGCAGGCAACTAATGGCTGCTGAGAGATGGAGGACCAGGGACTTTTGGATCCAATCCCAAGCAGTCAACCCTAAAATACACACACAACATTGAATGGGCTTACAGGATATGTTTATCTACGTGAATGTGTGACAATAATTAAATAATAAGAGGCTTGAGAGGGAGCTAGGGCGACACAGGCGGAGGTAGAATAGGTAGGAAAGGATACAAATGTCGTTATGTGCAGTGCTCATGTATGGAATTTTAAACAAAAAAAACTTTTAAATTTTTAAATTTTAAAAAATTACTACATTTTATGCCATTAAACTAACTAACCCACAGATGTAGTTTTTAAAAAAAGAAAGAAAGAAAGAAAGAAAACCCAACACATTGTCAACATGAAAGGCCAAGCATGGGCATTTGCCTTTAGACAAAGGTTAAGACAATTTCCTCAGTTCTGGAGTTGCAAAACTTGACTGCTGACCACGTAAATGAAAAGGCAATCCTCAGAGTCCCGTAGCAACAGAGTAGCATATTTAAAGGCTTCTGCCCCTGAAGACACAGACAATGCTGGTTAGATACCGGATGAGCAGCAAGTTGGGAGGCATGAGTAGAAAAAGCTGCATTGTCCGTGGGAGGAGCAAAGGATTCATTATGTTCAGGTTCTGCTTAGTTAGGAACGTGTGGTTTAATTACCAAAGTCACCAGTGACACAGCAGAGGGAGTATATAACCTCCAATAGGACAGGGAGGAGCACACTAAGAAACAATTAGGAAAGAAGCTAAGAGGGCTGGGGAGGTGTCTCCGCGAGTCAAATGCTGGCCGCAGAGCCATGAGGGCCTGAGTTTTACACCCAGAACCTATGTTTTTTAAAAAAAAAAAAAAAGGTGCTGGGTGTGGTGGTATGTGCTGTGACCCCAGCAATCAGGAGGGAGAGATGGGGGACAAGGGTGCACCTGGTGCTTGCTGCCCAGCCCACTTATGCAAATCAAATCAGTGATAACAGCGAGAGAGCCTTCTCAAATGAGAAGGCGGAGAGCATCGAGAAAGACAGCCAAGGGTCATCTCTGGCTCCCCACATATGTGTACATACGTATACATGCACCTGCACACACATAAATATGTATACACACACAATATGGTAAAAAAAAAAAAGGGGGGGGAGGGAAGAGGAACAAGTAGAAAAGAAACAATTAAGTAGTGCTGCAGTGTACATGTACCTATATATGTGTGTATATGTGTGTGAAGGCCAGAGGTTGACATACGGTGTCCTCCTACCTTAGATACAGCTGCTATTGCTGTTGACAAAACACCAGGAACAAAATCAACCTTGGGAGGAAAGAATGTATTTCAGATTACAATTCTATACTACAGTCTGTCCCTAAGGGAAGAAGTCAGGACAGGAACCTGAAGGCAGGAGCTGATGCAGAGGCCACGGAGGGGTGTGGCTTGCCAACTTGTTCCCAGTGGGTTGCTCAGCTAGCACCCAGAACCACCGCTCCTAGTGGCCTAGGCCTGCCTATATCAATCATCAAGAAAAAAAGAAAATACACCACGGGTTTGCCTATGGGCCAACGTGGTGGCAGTATTTTCTTAATTGGGGTTGCCTCTTCCAAAATAACTATAGATTGGGTCAAGCTGACATAAAAGCAGCCAGCACAGCTATTCAGATGTCTCCCACTGAACCTGGGGCTCCCTGGCTGGCTAAGATGGCTGACAAACAAGTCCCAGGAGTCCTCATGTCTCCCCTCCCCCAACGCTGGATTATGAAAACACACAGAAGCACCCGGCTCTTAAATAGGCCCCAAGGGTCCAAGCATGGGCCCTCAAGCTCCCACATCAAGAGCCTTACCAACCCGAGCTACTTCCCAAAACAATATACAGATTTAGTGATAATTCCATTAAGTGAAACGAACTCAATGCTCCAGAAAATAGGCAAACAATGTGAGGCAGGACTTTGTAGCTTCAAATAATATGATCTCTATAGAGGGGCTCACTTCAAACCTAAGGTTTCCCAGGAGTACACATAAAAGGTTAGAGGGATCACATAAATATCAACCAATCAACTAAAAGAGCCAGAGCTCCAAGCCCACAGTCACACAGACAGGCCTGTTTCAACTCAGAGGTTCGCAGAACAAAACGGATAGGCATGTGCGTGAGAAAGAGCTGTGTATGGAAGATGAGGGGACAGGGTGCTGTAGGGAGACAGGACAGCATGATGCTCGGAGAGTAAAAAATGCTTTATATACAAATTTAATTAATAAAATAGAAAAAAACAGCAAGAGATTCAAAGAAGCCCTTCACAATAGAGGCAATCTGAATAACTAATAAACATATAAAAGGGTACGCAACCTAATTAGTAATCAGGGAGATGTGCAAATTAAAACCACAGTAAAATACTGTTATATGTCGACTGGATCTACAAAAATGTTAGAATCCAATAAAAATCAAATGTTCGCAAAAATGGAAAAAAACAAGGGCTCTCCTGTGCTCTTGGAGAGAGTGTAAATTAATACAAGCAGTTTTAGAAAACAGCATGTCGTGGAGTCGAAGGCACATAAGTTCATCTCTGTCCTGAGATATGGCACCTAAAGAAATCCATGCACTCATGGTTTAAGGGGTATGTACACTAAGGTTTCTTATGAAGCCAGGCACAATGGTACAAGCCTGTAAGCCCAGCACTTCCGAACTGGAAGCAGAAAGGTCAGAAGTTCAAAGCCATCCTCATCTGCAGGGTTGCAGGCCAACCTGTCTCAAACAAAACAAAACAAAAACCAAGCTAGAGAACTGGCTGAGCAGTTAAGGACACCAGCTGGTCTTTCAGAGGACCTGGGCATCTCACAACTGTCTGTAGCTCCAGTTCCACCGTCTTCTGGCCTCTGTGACCAGGCACACATGTGGTACACAAATATGCATGTAGGCAAAACAACCATGAATGTAAATTTTTAAAATTTAAAACAAAAATATTTCTTATGGATTTAATAGACCGAAATTAAAAACAGTCCACTGTCTGTCAGCAATAGAATAATTTTAATAACTCATGTCATTTGAATAGTGTAATCTTACGCAGTAATGAACATGACTGAAAAATAGCCTCCCACCAGTCTTTAAATGAATCTCATAAGAGTAGTATTGAATAAAAGAAGCCAGACACAAAACTATCCTATATGGCTCTAGGAGATTCTGAAGCAGGCTGAATTAAACTTTTTTTGTGTTTAGGAACACATACACAAAAAAACAAAGATTAGTTATGAAAGCCAGGAAGAAGTTCCTGCCAGGCAGAGGGGACACTGGTGACTGGCTGCCGGCGACGCTTTGATTGCACCTCTTGGGAAGCAAGTCAAGCACGTTTGTCTAGTGCGTTTTCTGTGTTTTACCTTACAATTGCAAAAATAAGAAAGAGACTTCGAGTGGCTGGGCTTAGACTCTCCTCGCTGTTCGAAGAAGTAATTACTGTCTGCTGCTCTCCATCATGGCATTTACATCTTGGACGTAGGTTATGTGCGCCTGGAGGGCGAGTAGGAGTTCAGGAGTGGGTAATTAAAACAGGAAGTTCTAGGGAAAGTGAATCAGAGCAACACCGGACACACTCAGGCAGCCGGAGCTACTGTGAAGCGGGCATGGCAGAGGGAGGAAGAGCGGGTAGAACGCTCACGGTGGGGGATGAAGTTTGGTATCCCAGGATACTTCAGACAGCATGGCTGCCACGGGGCTTCATTCTGAGAGGCCATCTACCACCTAGGATTGAGGTCACAGGACTACCTTACACAACCAGACATACTATGGTGGGTAGCTTCAGTTATCAAGGTGGCACAGTTTAAAATCGCTCCGAAGAATCTCAGTGAGGGGTTGTCTAGATCAAACCAGCCTGTGGGTGTCTGTGTATGAGTGTGTCTGTGTGTGGGTGTGTGGTGTGTGGATGTGTCATGTGCAAGTGTGTGGTATGTGGGTGTGTCGTGTGTAGGTGTGTGGGTGTGTGGGTGTGTGATGTGTGAGTGTATGGTGTGTGGGTGTGTCATGTGTGGGTGTGTCATATGTGGGTGTGATGTGTGGGTGTGTGATATGTGGGTGTATGGGTGTGTTATGTGTGGGTGTGTCATGTGTGGGTGTGTCATATGTGGGTGTGATGTGTGGGTGTGTGGTGTGTGGGTGTGTCGTGTGTGGGTGTGTGGTGTGTGGGTGTGTGGGTATGTCGTGTGTGTGATGTGTGGGTGTGTGATGTGTGGGTGTGTCGTGTGTGGGTGTGTCATATGTGGGTGTGATGTGTGGGTGTGTGGTGTGTAGGTGTGTTGTGTGTGGGTGTGTGATGTGTGTGTGTCGTGCGTGTGTGTGTGTGTGTGTGTGTGTGTGTGTGTGTGTCATGGGTGTGTGGGGGTCTTGATTACATTAACTGGTGTGGGAAGAACCAGCCTCAAGGTGGCTAGCAACATAGACTATGGAGACATGGGGTGGGGGGAGAGTGCAAATTGATCACAAGCATGCTTGCACATTCCTGCATCCCCTCTGTGTTTTTGACTGTGGGTGTGACCAGCTGCTTCAAGTTCCTGCAGCCACATCTTCCTTAAAGTTGGTTTTGTCTCAGGGTATTTTACCACAGCAGACACAGAACTGAAGCACACTCTGACCAGTGTAAGTGATAGAAACTCACACCCGGAGAGGCTATTTGATTAAAGGCACTTGCCACTCTTGCAGAGGACTGGGGTTTGGGTCTTAGCACCCACAGATACCTCTAACCCCAGCTGCAGGGCATCTGACAGCCTTTTCTGGCCTCCAGGGGCACATTCACATATACACACACACACATGCACGTACACTATATAGACATATGTACACGTATACATACACATGTGCATGCACATACAGAGACACACACATAACAAATAATAAAATAAATCCTGTATCTTCCTTCGAGACGGGCAGCTCTGTCTGTCCAATCGCTGGCAGCCCTGTCAATTCTGTTTTCAAATCACAGGCGGGAGTCACCAAGTTCACAGCCTTCACTACACAAAGGCTCAGCACTATCCAAGTCACCATTCTCTCCCATGCCTATGTTGGTTTCTTTCCAAGCAGTCCAACCATTTCCACTCTGGTCTCCAACTCCTACTTTCAAACAGTAGCCCAGTTCAAACCTCACGCCTGGTTCTTTGGTACGCTGAGCAGTCATTACGATGGCTTTACCTAATCTGCCCCTCACTCTTCTCTGGCCTCACACTCCCTTCACCCTCCTCCTCATAGGCTGCTTGCTGCCCCTTAGAACAGGCACGCTCTTGCCTCAGCGCAGAGGTCCTGGAAACACGCTTCACCTGCAGCAGAGCGCACATGGCCCTCTTCCCTCACTGTGGTGGTTCCTCCATGACCAACCTGTGCATTTACCAGCCATCTCCATAGCTCTTATCCTCCTAAGACAGCACCATGGTCTTACTGGCTGTCTGTCTTTCCTGTTAGGATGTAAGCTCTCAAGGACTCTGCCTGGCTTACGGATGTATCACTAACAACAATGTCCAATTAAGGTCACAGACATCTGGCAAATGGGTGACAAATATCTGGCCCGTAAATAGTTCTTTACAGGCAGTACCCAAAGGCCAGCTGTCCAATCAACATGCAAAAATAAAGACTTGAGTTCGCCTTGCTGTGCGGAAGAATCTCTCCTCTTGTGAGACGCAAGCACGGAGAAAGAGTGAAGAGGTTAGGAATGGAACAGGAAGCGAAGAAAAGAATAAAGAATAAAGGAAGAGAGAGAAGGAGAGGAGGGCCGAGGATGGAGGGGGCAGGAAGAGGAAGAGAAGCATGAAATTAAGGGGAAGGGAGAAAAAGGGGGAGACAGGGGAATGATGGGAAAGGAAAGGGAAGGAAGGAGGGCAAAGAATTTGACAGAAGATGGACACCGGCTAGACAGTCTCATGATGTCTCGGATCACCAGCTGGGCCCTTGCTTCCTAAGGACGCTTCTGGCAACTCTGAGAAAGCAAACAGGGGTTGAACACAGAGTGAGGGGAGCAACTGTGGCCAGTGAAGACCTGAGCTGTGGTTTTTGTTTATTTGGTTAGTTGGTTGGTTGGAGTTTTTTGTTTTTTGTTTTTGTTTTTTAGAATCTCAAGCAAACTGACTAAAAAACAATGAAGCCTGCTCCAGAGTGTTCCTGGCATGACCAAGGTGCCCGCTCCTCCGTTCTTCTGAGGCAAAAGTAAGTGATGCCTCCACCATCAGCAATGGACTCCGCTCCAGAAAATTATTCATCCGCCCCCTCGAGTGGAAGTACATCTGAAGTGTCCTCTTGAAGGGCCTGAGATGAGTCATCCCCAAGTGAGTCCAGGCGGAAGAGGCAGGATTCGCCTGTACGCATCGAATATGCAGCTCAGACATTCGAAGCTACTGTTGACCTTTAAACACCGTACCAACAGCACAACCAACAACTAAAGTTGGCCACTGCCATCCGCTGGCAACGGTAACTGTGGAGGGCAGTATGAGGAGAAATCTCATTCTCCAGAGTCAAGACTCGGCAAATTGATGATTAGAAACCTGGCTGTCCATGCTTCCTGCTTCCAGATATAATTGTGTTGTAAGGTAAATTAGAGGGATGTGTGTGTGCGTGCATGCACATGCATGTGTGTTTGTGTGTGTGTCTGCTGGGTAATGATGCTTCCTGTATTTGGAATAGGGAGCCCCAGAAACACTTGGCAACTGAAGGTGTCTGAGGATGGTCCCGCTTGGCTCATTAGCTAGGCACTGTGGTGCCCTGGGCTCCCTCTGAGGGGAAGAATGGCCCAGCTTGAGTCCAGACCTTCTGTTACTTCAGTCACGACCATGGCTTTCACTGATCAGGCTTCTGTTTTAGTTTGTTTCTCTGTTGCTGTGATGCAACACCAATTTGGGGCGGGGAAGGGTTTATTACATGCTAAGGTTTAGAGTCCATCATCAAAAAAGCCAGGACAGGGGCTCAAGCAAGAGCCTGGAGGCAAGAACAGAAGCCAAGACATGAAGGGGAGCTGGTTACTGCCTTGCTCTTTGCACGGCCTGCTTTCTTATAGCACCCAGGACCACCCCCCGAATATGCACTATCTACAGGAAGCTGGGCTCTCTCACCTCAGTCATTAGTCAAAAAAAAAAAAAAAAAAAGAAAGAAAAAGAAAAAGAAAAGAAATGTCCCCATACAGCCTTACGTACAGGACAGTCTAATGATGGCAGCTCCTCAGCTGAGGTCACCTCTCCTCAAGTGACCCCAGTTTGTGCCGTTTCCAGAAGCTAAACAACACACCAGCCAACCCAGCAGAGAGACTCGAGGGGTTGGGGTGGCTGGTCTGGCGAAATACTCATTGTACACACAGGCCTGGACATGTGTTTAAGGAGTATGGATTCTTTTTAAAAAAAAAAAAAGTTTTTGTTATGGGCCTTTTGCCTGCACGTACGTCTGTACCACATGCCTTCAGGGACCAGAAGAGGGACTTGAATCCTAGAGTTACAGATGGTTGTGAGCTGCCAGGTGAATGCTGGGAACCGAACCTGGGTCCTTTGAAAGAGAAACCAATGCTCTTAACTGCTGAGCCATCTCTCCAGATGCACACTCACAGTTTAAGATGTATTTAATTGTTATTTATACATATTCTGCCCTCCATGTGTGCCTGCAGGCCAGAAGAGGGCACCAGATCTCACTGTAGATGGTTGTGAGCCACCATGTGGTTGCTGGGAATTGAACTCAGGATCTTTGGAAGAAAAGACAGTGCTCTTAATCTCTGAGCCATCTCTCCAGTCCCGCACACTCATTCTTAAATGTTGCTTTTGAGCTTGTGTGAGCCTGACAATATCTCCTCAAATTCACCACCATGACACATAGAGTGCTCCACCTTTGTTCTGGACCTAATGGTCGTCGGTCCTAACCCATTAATAAACTTGTGGATTATCAGCTGTAGCAGACTTATTCATCAAGGTTGTGGCCACCAGCTCACTAGCCATATGTCCTAGTTTCACGTGTTAGTCATCCAATACACCTGGGTTCCTTCACGTCCAACAATCATGTCCTCCACCTGGGTTCGTTGTCCTGTTTACTGATGTTGCTCATCCAATTTAGCATTTTTATTATTATTATTATTATTATTATTATTATTATTATTATTATTATTATTATTATTATTATTACGCATTTTAGTCATACCAAAAGGCATGCAGCAATATGCCCACTGCAGTATTAGTTTGCATATCCCTAATTGTCAACAGTAAACATATTTTCTGGCCTGAAGAAATGTCTTGGCGGTGCTTCCTGCTCTTCCAGAGCACTTGGGTTCAATTCCTAGCTCCCAGCTTTGGGCCAGCTCACCACTACCTAAAACTCCAGCTCCAGAGGCTATGATGCCCTCTTCTGGTGCCCATGGGTATCTGCACACACATGCACATATACACCCACAGTCACATGCACATGAATAAAAACAAAAATAAGTCTTTAGGAGCAGTGAGCCTATTTTGTGGGCTTGCGAGCAACTGGTTAACCTTGTTTGTGCCTGTTAGCCATTTTCTCACCAGAGGGTACTCACTGTTGAAACTGACAATGCTTTAACTATTACAGATAGTTCCTTCTGCTGGGTATGTGATCAGCAACAGGCCTCCCTCATCTTCAGTTTGTCCCTTCTGCCTTGCAGCAGAGACATCCACACCCTCATGGCAGTGGGTGCCACTCGCCAACTTCCCTTCTGTGGATCATATTTTTGGGGTAAAGACTAACCCACAGTCCTAAAGCTTGTCACCCGTGATCTCCTGGAAGTCTTGAGCTTTTTTTTTTTTTTTCTTACACCCAAGGGTGTATTACTTCAATTCTTTTTGTCTGTGATGGCTCTAGGGATTGAACCCAGGGCCTTTGCATGCTAACCTAGTGCTTTGCTATTGAGCCCAGCCCAGCCTTTTTGAGTTAATTTTGACACTGGGTCTGGGACTCCTGTTCTTGCCTTGCTCCTTCCATATCCACCCTCTGACCTCGCAACCTCCAAATCAAAAGACAACAAAAACTTAAAAAAAGAAAAAGAAACAAACAAAAAACAACAAACACTGCCCCTTGGAAGCTGCAGTGGCACAGTATGTCACACAGTATTCCCCTTTTCGCAAACATCTTTAATTGAAAATGTTCGTTGCCAAGAGTCGTTGGTCTGGTTCGAGTTCTGTCTTCTGCTACACCATCAATACTGGGTCTTCACTGAAATCCTGTTGTTGCCCTGTGCCGTGGAGATCCTGCAGCTTTGGATCTGTAGGGCTGGCCCTTTTATGCACTCTAGCAGTTCATGGATGCAGTAGATTTTGGGGTTGGCCAACTCAAAGCCCTGGATCTGGGCTTGGGTGGTATCTGAACTGGTCACCCTACCAGCTCTCCTCCACCCACCCCACCAGGTCCAGCTCCAGCACCGCCCCAGTTAGCTCACCCAGTGCCGCAGCAGGCAAGGCTGTGGCTTAGCTATTATAATTCTGAGCCTTTCCATGTAACATTTTGGACAGGTTCTCCCAAGTCTATGAAAACTTCCAGAATCTTAAAGTACAATCTGTGTGTGAGAAACTGAGTGTGTGTGTCTGTGTGTATGACTATGTGTGTGTGTATACATGTGAGTGTGTGTGTGTGAACGTGTCTGTGTGTATGACTGTGTGTGTGAGTGTGTGTGTATGACTCTGTGTGTGGGTGTGGGTGTTACTTGTGTGCAGGTGCTCACAGAGCCTGAAGAGGGCATCAGAACCGCAGGAGCTGGAGTTACAGGTGGTTGCAAGCTGCCTCATGTGGGTACTGGGAACCAAAAAGAAAACTCCAGATCTGGTAGCTAGTTACATACTATTTTCTATTTTCTAAATTGTGTCAACCTCCCAGGCTGAGAGTTCCTTGATTGGGGGGGGGGCAGGTAACACAATCTGCATAAAGTTGTTCTTGATAAGAGATCCATGGGTGTGTACTGTAAATGTTCTACCGGTCTTTCTCTTTGAGGCCTTGTGATCACTTACTTTGGTAGCTGTGCACTGCAGGAAGCGGGAGTACCATCTCAGGGTTATGTTTGTTTATTGGTCTGTCTGTTTGTTTGGGGATGATTTCTCTGTGTAGCCCTGGCTGTCCTGAAACTAGTTTTGTAGATCAGGCTGGCTTTAAGCTTAGAGATCTGCCTGCCTCTGCCTCCTGGGTGCTGGGATTTAAGACGTGAACCACTGTGCCCAGTTAAAAGGCAGGTCTCAGAATGCTAGTCATGGCGTAAGTGGAAAAGTGAGCACGTGTGAGAGTCGGGTGGAAAATGCTATGATCCGAGCTCTGTACTGGAACACAGTACAGTCAGCCTCCCCCACCTCCTGGACCTAGATCTGCCACCAGCAACATATGTTTGTGTAGATTTAGGTTTGCATTACCACTGAAACTTTTATTCATTTACATTACATTTGTTTGGGGTTTGGAAAGCTATAGCATGGCAAATGCTTTTTTGCACAGCCTGGTATCAAGGACTCTACCTTCTAACAAAGTTAAAGCAAGGGTGGAATTGGAGATGTCCTTCGGGTGTTGTCTGAGTATTTGACAGAATGTACAGGGTGCTGGCTTCCATCCCCAGCACCACACAAACTGGGTCCAGCTCTCAGGAAGTGGAGGCAGAAAGATGAGAAGTTCAAAGCCTCCTGACAACTGGGAGACATGCATTTGGCAATAGGCAGAGCACCCACATTCTTGGTTTGTTTGTTTTCATACTTGATGCCAGGGCTATTATTGTAGAACATGCCAGGAGGAGGCCCCTGAGCCACTCTTTCGACCAGGATAGTAACAGCAGTGGCTTCCTGGCCTTAGGCAAATGTCACAGGTCAGTGACCGAGCAAAGCTTTAAACTTGCTAAGGTGGTGATGTGAACTACACCCCATCTCCTGCACTAGTGTGGCCTGTACCAGAAGGCTCTCAGAATGTCTGTGGGCATTCTGATTGGGAAGTGTTTCCAAATGCAGAATTTGAGGGTACAGCCTTCCAGTATAAACCAACACAGCCCCTGGCACCCAGACACAGGTGAGTAAAAGATGCTCTTACCTTCCGATCAAGAGGCATCTTGTGTGTGACCGGCAATATACTGAATAGCTTTTCCATCAAGCTCTTTAAACCAACCTGTCTCTGCAATGCTACAGCGTAAGAAATAATTATCTTACAGATTTCTGTGAATACAAGGACACTCGTCCATGTCATGTCTTTCCTGATATTATTATGGTGATTGGATCTGGTGATAAAGTTGAAGCAGAGTTCTTTGTTGCCTCGGTAATATAAATATGAACCAGAAAAATGAACTATATGAATGGCAGACCCCATTAAAAGGCAAGGGTGCATGGCCCAGCAGTTTTAGGTTCATTCACTTGAAGTATTTTATCATAGTGTTTATCAAGTATTTATCATGGTGACATACTAGTAGGAATTTTCTTTTAAAAGATCCGAAATGATCAGATACTTGGTGCATTTCATATATATTGGTATGCTTGTATATATGTGTGTATCTACCTATATATACACATGTGGAGAGATGGTTCCACGGCTAATGCACTTGCCACACCTTTACAAGGACAGACCTTGGTAAATGCCTGGCGGGCAGGCAAGGAGCCTGTCCTGTGTCCCAGCCACAGAGGGCGGAGACAGGATCCTCACAGCAAGCTGACCAGACACACTAGTCAAACCAGGTCTCTCTGGGTTTGACTGAGGGACCTAAGCTCAATTTGTAGAGAAGACAGCTACAGAGAGTGCTTGCGTGCATGTGCGTACACACATGTAGAAACACATACATAGGCGCGCGTGTACACACACACACACACACACACACACACACAAAAAGATCTAACTAAATGGAGACATATAATCATGGATCGGAAGGCTCAACACAACTAGGAAGTCAATTCTCTGAAATACTCTATAGACTCAATAAATTCACAGTCAGAATTCCAGCAAGATGGGTTTTTTTTTTTTATAGAGATCCACTTGAGAGAGACTATGTGTGCCCTCAACTATAAAACATAAGTTGCAACCCCCCTGGAAGAGTACGGCTCTTAACCTTAGAATAGGCCACGATAGATACACCAGAAAAAGCAATGCCCATAAAACACTACATGAGGGCGGGAGACCTGGCTCGGCTGGTCCCAGCACTGCTCCTGCAGAGGACCCAGGTTCTGTTTCCAGCACCCTCATGGTGGCTCACAGTCATCTGTCACTCCAGTTCCAGGGGACCCAATGCCTTCTTCTGGCCTCTGTGGGAACATGCATACGTTCAAGCAAAATAATCATACAAATCAAATCAAATAAACAAACCTTAAAAAAGAAGCTTTAAGAAATATGCGATATTGGGCTAGAGAGATGGTTCAGTGGTTGGGAGCACTGACTGTTTGTTCTTCCAGAGGACCCGGGTTCAATTCCCAGCACCCACGTGGCAGCTCGCAACTGTCTGTAACTCCAAAATCTGACACCCATAGACAAACAATGCACATAAAATAAAAATAAATAAATTTAAAAAAAAAGAAACATGTGATGCAAAAAACAAAACAAACAAAGAAATATGCGATGCATTGTCCTTCACTAAGAACTTACGTGCCAGGCATGGTGACACCTGGCTCTAGACCCAAGCACTTATCAGGGTGAGGCAGGAAGGTGACAACTCCAGTTCCAGCCAAGGCTACATCTGCCTTAAAAATAACTACATAAAAAAGCATCTGCAAGACAGACTGTTAAGGAAATGCAAAGATAAGAATCAAATGTGGTGGTCACACACCTGTAATTCTAGTGCTTGGGATGCTGAGGTGGGGGCTGTCAAGAGTTCGAAGCCAGCCTGAGGTATACAGTATGCTCAGGGCCAGCTTGGACAAGGCCAGCCTTCGATCCATCAAAGAGCAAGCACAGGAACAAGCAGAAAGACAAGGGATGGAGAGGGAGAGAGGAAAAGGAGGAGGAGAGGGAAAGAGGCAGGAAGAGGGAAGACAAAAAGGCAAGACACACACAGGACATGGGATTTAGACTCGGAGAACACAAGGAATTCTCAAAGCACAATGATAAATATTAAAAAATCTAACAGAATAAGTGGGCAAGAGAACATTCTATACACTGAAAGTAAAAGCCACAAACAGAGCTAACGGCTGTATATTAACCAACCTGCTGGACTGTTTCACATATAATTCAAATCTTTCATTACTGGCCACAGTGGGTGTTGGGGACAATAAAGGGGAGTTCTCGCTGGTGGTGGGAATGATACAGTCACTTTTGTTTTCTTTTGTTTGTTTGTTTGTTTTTGTTTTTGTTTTTCCGAGACAGGGTCTCTCTGTGTAGCCTTGACTGTCCTGGACTCGCCTTGTAGACCAGGCTGGCCTTGAACTCACAGCAATCCACCTGCCTCTGCCTCCCAAGTGCTGGGATTAAAGGCGTGCGCCACCACCGCCTGGCTCAGCCACTTTTAAAGTCACTTTGAACTCTTTTTCTTTGACATGGGGTCCCACTTAGTAGACGAGGCTGGCCTGAAACTCACAGAGATCCACCTGCTTCTGCCTCCCAAGTACTGAAATTAAAAACGAGCATCACCACATCCATATTGGTTTGGTTTGGTTTTGGAGACAGGGTCTCGCTACAACCCAGGCTTCTCTGGAACTCACTTGTAGGCCAAGCAGGCTAAGTCTTGAACTTGAGGCAATCTTCCTGTCCTCATCTTTCAAATGTTGGGACTGAAGGCATGAGCTACCACACTGTGCTCAGTAGGACCTTTTTCTAAGAATTATTTATTTGCACTGCTGTTTTGCCTGCATGTATGCATGTGAGAGAATATCAAATCCTCTGGAACTGGAGTTACAGACAGTGTTGTGAGCTGCCAAGTGGGTGCCGGGAATTGAACTCAGGACCTCTAGAAGAGCAGCCAGTGCTCTTAACCTCTGAGCCATCTCTCCAGCCCTGTATGACCATTTCTTTACAGGCTAAACATACCTCTCTCTCCAAATCAGCCACTTCACTTGCAGGTACTCAGCCAAGAGGAAGGTGGGCACATGGTCATTCAGAGACCTAAGGAGAGCTTGCTGCGAGCTGAACGTCCTTGAAGGCAGCCTACTGGCGTTTGTCTGCCTGGGAGGGGCAGGTGGACCTCCCCAGGCTTTAGAGCAGTGGTTCTCAACCTGTGGGTAGCGACCGACATAGGAGGTAAATATCAAATATTCTGCACATCAGATACTTACATTATGATTCATAACAGTAGCAATCTTGCAGTTATAAGGTAGCAATGAAATAATCTTGTGGTTGGGGGTGGTCACCACAGCCTGAGGAATTATACTAAAGGATCTCAGCCTTCGGAAGGTTGAGGACCACTGGTCTAGTCTAGAGGAAGGAATTTAAGCCTTGAGGATGGGAGAGCGCTACTCAGTAGGCACCTTTGAAAGAGCAAAAGCCAAGTGCAGGGCTTCGCTGAGAGTCCCTTGGAAGGGCGTGTGCACAAGGTGTGGCCCTGCCGGTGGAGAATATGGCTGAACTGGGCGCCAGCGCTGCTTTATCAGAAAGCAAAGCTGGTCCTTCACTGGCTGCCTGCATTCGGTGGAAAGGTCCAAGGGGCGCCATATTCCTACGTCACACGCGTCATGCCACCCGCCCCCTCCAGGCCCTCCTCTAGGGTTCCCATCACAGGTCCTGGGAAGGTCCTCAGATGGGGCGGTGGCTACAGCGGCAGTGAGCCCGGGGCGGGATGCTGTGCAGCAGAGTGGGAGGTAGCGCTCTGTTCTTCTGTCAGTGTTCACTTGAAAAGTCTGCACTCCAGCTTCTGCTCTCATCTCCCTCACAGGCCGATGTGCTCAAGACAAGAGGTGGGCTTTTGTCATCCGACGCCAGCTTTGAGTGTTTTTCGCCTCTGAGTATTGACTTGCGTGGGTGGGGGGGGGGGCAAAGTCTTCTGAATTCACTTGTCAGGCCTGGCACCTGGCTTCATTCACTTCTTCGAGCACGCAGGTTCCACGAGGTGGGAGGAGACCCTCCGGATCTTGTCAGCACCGGACTGTAGAGATGAAGGAAGAGGTCCAGGAGAAGGGAGGATACAGCGGAGAGCGCCACCCCCACCTCCCGCGAGCTTCCTTCCTGTGTCAAGGCAACATAGCATTAGCCCAGAACAGCCCACCAGATGATTTCAGAATCGATCGGTTTTCCCTTTAGGCACCAGGACACAGAGGCCCAGAGCAGGCTTCCAGTGCGGCTGAGAGTCGATGGAAGTTGAAGGATTCGCCCGCCTATTTGTCCTTCAGTGCCTACTACCATGTCTGTTTTAGGGAGCTGTGAGTTCTGGGCTCCTGTAAGGACCAGACACCATGCCAGCTGCCCTCAGACCGGTGGAAGGCAGGGGCCCTAACACACCTCAAACCACTCAATACCCCAAAACCACTCATCACCCATAAACCCACACACTCCCAACATGTGCCATTTCCATTCAAAAAGGCAAAAATGCCTTCATGTTTATATGTGTTCATTTTCATTTATTTATTTTTAAATTGGAAGTTGGGCAAATTCTTTTTTTTTTTTTTTAATGAATGCTCAGCTGTGTACTCACCACCAATGATGCCCCAGCCCCCTGAGATGCTCCCTCCCTCAAGCCATTGTCCTGCTTCTCTCCACCTCAGTCCCTGGCAACCACAGAACTACTTCCTGTTCCACAGCTCCTGTACACACACACACACACACACACACACACACACACACTCTTTCCAGGCTGGCTCCTTTCACCTAGACTAACATATTTAAAGAGTCCTGTATGTGCCATATATATGTGTGTGTGTGTGTGTGTGTGTGTGTGTGTGTGTGCACATACATGTGTAATTGTGTTTGGACAAGTACACGTGGGTATGTGAATGTGTGTGCACGCGCGTGTGCCTCTATGTGTGTGTCTGTCTAAATCTCTATATGACAGTCTTTTGTCTCCTTCCTTTTTTTTACCTTGAGACACCATCGCTCGCTGGCTTGGAGCTCACCAATAGGTCATGCTGTCTAGCCAGCGTCAAGGACCCGCCTCTCTCTCTCTCCCTCACTGGTGCTGGGATTATAGGTGAGATTCACCATGTCGGGCTTTTCATGTGGGCTCCAGGGTCAAACTTAAGTCCTTGCGCTTGTGAGGCCAGTACTTTACTGGCTGAACCATCTCCCCAGCCTCCCACCCCTTGAAAAAAATGCTTCCTAAAGGTACAAAACAAAAATTCTGGTGGGAACTTAGTGCCCACCCAGGGTAGCCAGTCTCTTGCTTCCCTCAACTCTGGCTCTAATTGCACACAGCCTACCCAAACCCCCAATCCTCTGACCTCCTGACCTTCCCTCCCATGACCTACCTGCTCTGAGCCTACTTCGCCACATTGAGTAGGTGCTCAAGAGTCCCTGCAGGCAGCTGACCCTAGACCTGAGTCGGGGAAGCCTCCACAGCCATTATTAGGTCCCACCAATAAGCAAATGCAATCTGAAGAATGCTTGTTATAGCCAAAGCCAGTCACATGACGATGCAACATACCTGACGCCCTCGCCCCACCCCCAGTGCATCTGTGGCCTGGATCCTGGCGCCAGGACTCCATCTGCAGCCTGACCTCTCACCCTGACCCTCTTACTCCGTGAAATGCAGCATTAAAGTGAAACACAACGGGTCCACAAGGTGACAGAACTTCATGCGGGTGGCAGAACTCAGGCTGTATGTCCCCAGTGAAATGTGGAGGACCATGGGGACACAGGTGTCTATCATGGGCTTCTGTGGGTTGTAATTGCTGTGGGGAAGGAGATGCCAGCAACCTGTCCCAGCAACCCAGTGCTTCTCACCCACAAAAAGAAGTCAAGTCCAGGAGGCATTGTTCTATGCTGAACCATTTACTGGCTCTCCTTGGTCCTTCAGACTGCAACCACCAACAGCAGCTCAATCTATTTCCAAACAAGGGCAGCGGGGAGATGCCCAGAACCCTTGTTAGGATCTAAGTGCTGTTGATTCCTTGGTCTCACCCAAAGTGATAGCCCCTCATCAAGAGCAGTGAGTTGCCAATAGCTGACTACAGGCGGTGGGGAGGTGTAGGAAGACGGCTTCCACTGTGCTGAGGAGTCTGCTTAGCTCAGGGGCTTCCTGGAGCCTGGCTGCTGGGCCCACTGGTATGACACAGCTGTAGTGTTTGGCTTTTCCCTCTTCCCAGACCTGCTACCTCCTCAGCCTTGAGGATGTTGCTTCTGAAGTTTTGCAGGGGATGTTGCATCTGAGGTTGCACAGTAGACGTCTCTGTGTGATGGGCTGGAGACATAGCTCAGTTGGAACAGCATCTGACTAGCAGGCATAAAGCTGTGGGATCGACTCTTAGCACTGCATAAACTAGGCATGGTTGGACACAGCTGTAATCCCAGGACTTAAAAGGAGGAGGCAGGAGGATGAGAAATTCAAGGTCACCCTCCCTTACACAGGGAGTTCAAGGCCTGCCGAGACTACATGAGACCCTGACAAAAAGAAAGGAAGGAAGAAAAAGAAAAAGGATGGGAAAAGAAAAAGGAAATGTATAAGCAAATCTCTCCCTGGAAGTCTAGGGTTTACTTGTCTATTGAGTGAAAGGGCTTTAGGTACCAGGATGGTCAAGTTTGATGTGTAAAACATGTATTCCATCTTTAAAATCCTTCACTGTGCTATTTCATTTTCTCTCAATGACTGGTGAGGCAGGTAGACAATTATCCCATCTCTTACGTGAGTATAAGATGCAGAAAGATCACATACCATGCATGAGATTGAGCTGACCTAAGCCCCTGCCCCCAAGCTATGCTCTGCACTCCAGTTACTGCAGTAGCCACAGCTGATGGGTGAAGGATAGCACAAAGGCAGGTAAACCGAGGCAAAGCCAAGGCCCACTATGCTGGATGGTGCACTTCTGAGGTCAGAGGCTGTTTCTCTGGCTTCCAGTGGGAAGCCATGGGATGTCTTGAGGAAGAGGCATCATCTGGGGGCCAGTGGACATCGCTGGACATATGCATCGCACTTGGGTGTCTACAGGAAACAGTGCATGCCTCCTGCTTGACAATGGTTTCTCCAATAAAAAGCATCCCTGTGCTTGACTAAATCACCATCCCTCTCTGGTTGGGAAGGCATGTTCTTGTCCTTGGCCATGAACCCCTGTCTCTCTGTCTCTGTCTCTGTCTCTCTGTCTCTGTCTCTCTTTCTCTCCCTCTCCCTTTCCCTCTCCCTCCCCCCCCCCCTCTCTCTCCCCCTGCCCCTCTCCTGACTGGAAATAAACTGTAATAAACCAGGAGGTTAGCACCCATTGACTATGTGACATCATCTCCACTAGAAAGTGAGATGGGAAGGGCAACCTTCAAAATCAGTGGCATCCAGAAACGTCTCTAAGATGACAATGAGGTAGGTCAACAACACACAAACTCTACATGGACCCCCCAAAAATGAAAGAAGGAGCCAATGAGATGGTTCAAAGCATAAAAGTGCTTGCTGCACAAATCGGACCACCCAAGTTCTATTTCAGAAAACTCAGGTGAAAGAGGGCATAGAAAACCAACTCCACAAAGCTTTCCTCTGATCTCTACACATAGGACAGTGGCACCCACACATACCATATACACATTCATATGCACTAATAATAAATAATCATATATATATGTACAACATTAAAGAATGAGGAAAAAAAATAGAAGAGGAACCAAGAGCTTACACATTCATATGCACTAATAATAAATAATCATATATATATGTACAACATTAAAGAATGAGAAACAAAAATAGAATAGGAACCAAGAGCAGAGGCAAGGAGAACTTTCTGGAAGTTTGAATGGGATTCAGAGGGAGAAGCACTGTGTCTCTGGAGTGCAGAAAGAGAGAGAGGTGTTGGCTCCTGGGTTCATTGTCATTGGGATCAATGTCTCTCCTGATCTCTTGGCAGGATCTTCATGGTGCAGAGGCTTGGGCCACTCCGAGCAGAAGGAGAGGGGCAGTAACCAGCCCCACAGCCGCAGGGCTCTGCTGAGGGGAGTTTCCTCCCAATTTGGGCTCTTGGCCATCCTCAAGTTCCATGTCCACACGGAATCCATGGAAATCTGAGGGCCAAACTGCAAACATTGCGGCCTTCATGAGAGACACAGGCAGAGAAAGAAGGGCGGGTGGGGGTGAGGAGGAGAAAGACTGAGTCTCCGGACAGACAGATTGTGAGGGAGCTGCAAGTCTCAAGAGGTCTTTCCCCGGTTGCCTGAGCAGTGTGGGCGTGAAGTGCAGGTTAAGAACCAGGGCTCCCGGGCAGGGAGATGACAAGAGGGGTCTGTGCAAGTGGGCCTGCGTTCTAGTTCCGGGACCCATGTTTCCTTTTTTAAAAGCCAGATGTAGCAGTGTAGCAGTGTAGATTTGTAACTGCAGGGCTGAGCAGGCAGACAGAGAAACCAGCAGCATCTACGGGGTAAATTCCAGGCCAGCCAGAGACTTTGTCTCAAAACAACAACAATTTTAAGAAGACAGATGGCTCACGAGGGACAACATCTGAGGTTGCACGCACACACACACACACACACATACACACACACGTACACACACACACACACACACACACACACACACACACACATGGTAGGGAGAGGGTTCTGGCGCCCAGGAGAATTATGAGATTCAGGGGTCATGTCCTGCCTCTAAGATGCAGGTAGTCCTGCCTCTAAGATGCAGGTAGCCCTGCCAGCTCAGATCCATCAGGCTTCAGCTGGGACGCCCAGTGCAGGGTAGGGAGGCAGTGGGCCATTGTCTGCTGTGGTCTTGGTATGGACTTTGCATTAGCCCTGCCCTGTACTACCATGTTCTAGAGCATCTGTGAGGGCAGTGCTCCTGGGTTCTCAGAGCCCACTACTCTTGCTTCTGAGCCCTTCTCCACCTCTTGAATCGGCAAGGTGAGGGAGGCAGCAACACAAGACAGTCCCCACTCTTCCATGCGCAAGACAGCCCCAAGCCTCGCCTCCATGGGAACAGGGAGAGCAAGGGACATAGAGGCTCCACATGGGGCACACTGCAGCCGAGTGAAGCTGAGCTAGCTGCCTACACAATGCCACAGATTGAGCTCAAAGGCAGAGAACACACACACATACACACACACACACACACACACACACAGAGAGAGAGAGAGAGAGAGAGAGAGAGAGAGAGAGAGAGAGAGAGAACTAAGAAAAGAACAGAATCTTGAATAATGCCCATTTATATAAATGAAAAGTGCAAACACACAAGTGGCCAATAAACCATGAAAAAGTGCTCAGCTTCATTAGTCACCAAGGAAATGTCAATTAAACCACAATGAGAAACCTCTATACACCCACTCAAGCAACTAAAGCAAAAAAAAAAAAAAAAAGACAAAAATACCCATTGCTAGAGATCGTGGATGAACCGGACTATTGACTGTAGTGGCGTGAACGCTGATAGAACCAGCTTGGAAAACTGGCGATGTCTACAAAAGGTGGACACACTCCACGGCGACTCAGCAGCTCTCGGCCAGGCTCAGGGGCACATACGTGAATTCATGCTCCACAGTGCTCATGGCATGCTGGTCATACTAACCCTAACTAGTGCATCCATCAGCGGTGCCATGTTAATATTCACAGAAGGGCCAATGGGCTGGAACAAAAGCCAGACAGTGACTGGATGGATTGACAGACATGAAGCTGATTTTGAAGAGAGTTTGTACTTTGTGATTCATTTTCAGACATATGCTCAAAGTAAGCAAACTCAAGGCTAGTGTGGCAGGACAGCACACAAAATGCTTGCCACAAAAGCCCGCAGTCAGAGTTTGCTCTGCAGAATCCACATGAAGACGAAAGGAGCAGACCAACTCCATAAAGCAGGCTCCTGACCTATACAAATGGGTCATGGCATAAGCAGTCACCCGCACACTTCATCGTCATTGTCATCGTCATCAATGTCATCATCATCATCATCAATAAAGTTTTTTTAAGCAGGCAGTGCCAACAAGATTTCTGAGTGGGTTAAAAAAAAAAAAAAGACATTTGCCACCAAGACTGACAGTTCAGAGCCTGGAACTCACATTATAGAAAGACAGAACTGACTCTTGCAAGTTGTCCTCTGACTTACACACACACACACACACACACACACACACACACACACACACACACACACAAAATGAAAAAAAAAATGAGCAAAGATAGCCAAGAGATTTTGATGTGGTTAACTCTCGGGCTGGAAGCAGCCACAGTGAGAGTCGTAAAGTGTTTTCTGGGGTGTGGCCATGTTTGGTTCCCATGTGCTGGCTATAAAGGATGTGTTTGGGGGCAAGGCCTAATTAGTAAGCATTTAAGCCACGTGTACTTTTCTGTGTGCAGGTTTGATAGATGAAGACACAGAAACTAGAGCGGGGGGGGGGGGGGGGGGGGAAGGGCAGTCAGAGATAAACCGGAAGCCCCTAGCATGGGCCCCAGTGCATACAGGAGTGGGAACAGCCTTCCACAGAGGTGTGCGTGCACCATATCAGGAACTCTCTGCTCTGTTAGGAAGGACGCTTGGTAGCGGCATAGCGGACCAGCGGCAACAGGGAAAAGAAAGGAAGTACTTGTGATGGCTAAATTTTGTTGTCCACTTGGCAGCATCTAGACCTAGGAGACCCACTTCGGGGCATGCCTGACAGAATCCCGAGGTTAACTGAGCCAGGAAGAGCCACACTGAACGTGGAAAGTCTCAGTGCCGTGGGCCAGGGCCCTGGACTGGATAAGAAAGAGAAAGCAAGCTGTGTGCCTTTGCTTCCTGACTGCGGGTGCACTGTAACCAGGCAGCCCCTGCCCCACGCCTTCCCTGCCACTATGGAAGTGTGAGCCACAATAAAGCTTTCCCGTGTTTAGTTAGCCTCAGCCATGGGAAAAGAAACCGACCTAGTCATACAAGAGAGGAACCGTGAGGCCTAGAAAGATGGTGCGCTTAATGCAACTCTGAACCTAGGAAGGAGGCAGGGTGGGATACAAGCGGAGGTGGGGGGGGGGGGGGGGGGTGGGAGGGAATGACCTTTGCTGCCTCTGACTGCTCTCTGCATATTCCTCACTCACTGAATAGGGCCTAACAAAGAGAAGGCAGGCGGCATCCTGGATCTTGTAAGATCTCTCAGTGACAGCGGTACCAAATACTCCAGGTGTCTGCTGCCCTTTCTTGCACTCTGCATCCTGTCTCAGAACCCCAGATGTGAGTTGGTTGAATCTCCAGTGGCTTTGGATTGTCATTTCTCCTTCTGCAGGCTTCACACACACGCACACGCACGCACGCACGCACACATGCATGCACACAGTTTAAATCTAGTGTATCGATGCACTGTGTAGCCCACCTCTCCTGGCTACATCTCCTGGCCCAGCACCAGGGAGAAAGGATAGAACTGTGCGGGATTAGGAGTAAGAAAGTCTCGCCTCTCACTCCTAGCACCTTTAGTTTCAGCCCTTCTTCATTCTGCAACTCTGTTTGCAAGTCTGAATCTGAATTCTGGATCCAGAGGCTGGTCGTTAAATCTCATGGAGGGTGGAACGTGGGGCGCGCTAGTCATTTGCCTCCTGCCTGATGGGTGTCTGGTCCCACGGAAGGATCTATGGGTATCTGGTCCCACGGAAGGATCTGCAACGGGACGCTGGATGCACTTCTCATTTTGACCACTAGTGGGAGCTGCTGGCCAACCTCAGGCCTGTCAGGAGCTGGAGGCCAGCGGGCCGATTGATCTGTGGTCCACCTGTCAGACCCTGCAGGCGTTCATTCATTCAGAGTCTCCTGCGTCCTGGACATCACTGTTATTGACTTTCTTATATATACTCCATATAAGGCACCAGAAACTCCTGGAGCCCCACACTCATGTCCCAAATGGATGCCACCACTGGCCCATAGCCACCTCTTCAAAATTCCAATAAAGAAGTTGCTGGGCAGAGCACGATGCCACAAGCTTTTAATCTCAGCATTTGGAAGACAAAGCCAAGCAGATTACTGTGAGCGCAAGACTAGCCTGGCCCATATAGCAAATTCCAAGCAAGCCAGAAATACATAGTGAGACCCTGTCTCAAAACAAAACAAAAAAACAAATGGCAGGTTCCAAGCCTGCTGGGGGGGCGGATGTGGGGGGGAGGGAGGGGGAGTGGTGGCACGCATGGCACACAGGCTTTCTGCCTCCCAAAACTCAGCACTTCAGCGTCCTTTGAAGGCCAGCACCAGTTTTGCCTTCCAAGATTGCTTGTTTCCTAGTGTTTCCCCGTGTGTGTGTGTTCCTGTGATAACCCTGGGCAGTGCCACTGCAAAGCGGAAGGAGCACCATCCTTTGCTGTGACCTATGGTAGTGGCCTGTCTTGTTGAAATTTAGGGAATGTGCTCCCACTGTCCCCCCGCCCCCGTCTTTCCCTATGGGTCTGCCTGGCTGTACCAGCAAATATAAATCTGTACCTATGTATGCAGTTGTCTGTCCGAGTGTACACCTGTCCGTGAAGATATCCCTGTTCGACAGTCAGTCTCCTTCAGTGTGTGACTTCTTGTTCCTCTGTGTGTCAAGCAGAAGGCTGAACATGGCTCAGGAGGGTGAGTGTGTGGAGATATTCATGTCTGTGTGGGTTTCCTAGCGTTTGTGTATTTGATACTGGGTCTGGGGGTGTATTTTGTTTCTGTCTGCACCTGTGTGTAGGCGTGTCCACATAAATATCTACAATGCATGGGTTTCTGTATTGTCATTGTGTCTCTATAGAAATGCGGCTCTAAGTGTCCCCATGTCAATGTGTCAGCGGATGTGTGTCTCTAAGTGACTCGGTGTCATTAGGTTTATCAATATGTGTTCCTCAATGTCAGTGTGTGTCGATGGTGTCTATGTCCATGTGCGGATCTGTGCGTCAGTATCTGTATCCGTCGGCATGTTTGTCAGCATAGGTGTGTGTGTGTGTGTGTTTCAGCATGGATGTCAAGTCATACCTGTGTCCACGTGGATAAACGGGATGTCCGAGTTAGGGTCCTCAAGGCAGCGAGGAGGGGCGTGTCTGTATACTCGGGCTTGGGTGATATGTGTGCTAATGTTTGTCGGTGTGTGGTGTGTGCCTGTCCAGGTCTGCGTGGGTGGCTCTCTGTGGCGAGGAGTCCGCAGGTCGGTGTGCGTCCGCGTGTCGCTCCGTCCGCGTCCGCGTGGGCGGCCGTCTCCAGCAGGGCGCGCCCGGGGTCAGAGTGGTGGGCGTGCGCCCCGCCGGGGACCGGGTGGCTCTCCCAGCGAGCCGGGCGGGCGCAGCGCCACGTGCGGAGCCCCGGGCGCGTCGCTCTGGGGCGGAGCCAGCCTGGGGCCCCGGAGCCCCAGGCCGAGCCCAGGCGGGGCCCGCCCCCGACCCCGCCCCCAGCCCGAGCCCGCGCCGCCCGCCGAGCCCGGGAGCCCGAGCCGAGCAGCGGAGCCGAGACGGCGGCGGCGCCCGTGGGATGCGGGGATCGCGCCCCGGGGGCCGCTGAGCCTGCGCCCGCTGCCCCTAGCCCTGCGCCGAGTCGAGCCCGCGCTGCGCTGCACCCACCCATCCCAGGGCGCGGGCCGGGGACCAGCAGGTGAGCGAGCGCCTCCCGTGTCCCGCAGCCCCCCGCGCCCCTGCGTCCGCCGCCGCCGCCCAACTTTCCTCCCCGATGGCCCGGAGACGCCCGGCCGGGTACCCAGCCCCCGCAGGCGCTGTCCCCGAGGGGGGAGGGGCGGGAGAGGCGCAGGTGGCCCGGACCGGGGTTCCCTAGGGCGTCGCTGGTCGCCGCGGGTCTCCTCTCGTCCCCTCTCCTTCCGGGTTCCCCGTGCGCTGTCGAGGACCGGGGGATGGGGAGCTTCGGCCCCGGCTCCTGGGCCATAGCTGGCGCACGCTCGCCGAGGGGTTGGGATTGGGACCCGGATTCCCGAGGCCGGAGACCCCAAGGTCAGAGCAGCGACAAGGCGCGCGGAGAATGTCGCTCTGGAGAGCTTGGGGGTGAAAGGGCTGAGCGGGCACTGACCAGGACTAGGGAGCAGGCCGAGTGCTCGGTTTTTTTTTCCCCCCCTGGGCCAGGGGCGTGAGGGGACCAAGGCACCGGGGCCGTGCCCTGGGTTAGACAAGATTTCTGCACCCCACGAAGGAATCTGTGCGCTCTATCGGGTCTCAGATCCATGAGTGTGCCCTGTCTCCCACCACCCTAAGATCTCGGTGCCCTGTCGTCGCCTTGAAGCAGTCGCATCTCCTCTCAACCTCTGTGAGCTCTGAGAGGGGAGAGATCAGTGGACATGGAAATTTGGGAGAATTCTTTCGCTCTCCTTGCTTTGACCTGGGCAGACCCTGAGCACCCGAATTTGAGAGGGAGGCAGCCCCGAACCTCTGTGTGATTTGATCGTCTTTGGAGGTGCCCTGAGAGGAAGTGGAGGTGCCTAGTCTTATCTGAATACTGGTGGGAACTCGTGGCGTGGCAATCGTGATGCGGAAAAATGCTAAAGTGGAGGCCCTGGCTGTAGGCAGGCCTTCCAAACACCTGTTGGAGGGCCGCTTACAACTACCAACCATAGAACTCCCTCTTGTCTCCTTAGCGACTTCAGTCTAGTGGGGCCATGAGCTCAGCATGGCCTTGGGGTTCTCAGCTGCTCCTTCCAGCAGTGACCCCAAGCACCACGCAGAAAGGCGCAGAACGGGACCACCGTGACCCCCCAGACTTTCTGTAGATTCACCACCATTCGGGACTAAGGCCCTGCAGCCCAGCCCTAAGCCACCTCTCCCCTGGCCCTGGCCCTTCCCACTTAGAATTGTCATACATGGGAGAATGAAACAGAGGTGGGACAGGCTGCTGGCCTAGAAGCAAGTTAAGAGGCAACGGGAACGTGGTACATACACTAGTTCTTTGCTAGAATGCCCAAGGTTCTGAAAAGAGCCCCGTCTTACCCTTCCACCTCACCCCTCACTACCACCACGTGCACTGAGACCCAGAGGGGTCAAGGACTTATCCAAGGTCACACAGAATCATTGGGCTGGGGAGGACACTCAGGGTAAAAAATCCCTTGGAATCTGTTCGCTGGTGGCCAGGCTGGTCTAGAACTTACTAAAGGGGTGGGAGTGGGGGTTATAAATAGAAAGAGGGGTGGCCCTCAGGTGCTAAGAATCCATTTTCAAAGCCAAATGTGGCCTGGACCCCTGTCACCCTCTGGAGTGCCGAGTCCCCGTGTGTGTGTGTGTGTGTGTGTGTGTGTGTGTGTGTGTGTGTGTGTTGGCGGTCACAGCGCCTCTGGAAGAGTTCCAGGGTTGACTCACTTGGCATGAAGAGAGAAGTGGTGGGAAGCAACAGAGTCAGATGGGCATTGGCGGGGCATGGGGGGGGGTGTAGGGGAGGCTGGTGCCCAGGCAGCCCACAAAGGAGAACCCTAGGGGCAACCTGGAGCAGTCACAGGAGAGGCATTCCTTCCTGTCAGTCCTTGAGGAAGCTTTCGGGGGTGGGGGGAAGTGGGCAGTGACAGAGGTATCTCCCCCCAAAGAAAGAGGTCATGACTTCAACCAAGAGAGTCAAGAGCATTGTTCTAGCATAGGTAACCTTCCACCTGGGTTTTGAAGTTTAAGCAGGAGTTTTCCAGGTGATTGTAGTGTAGTTTTTGCCCTCACCGATCAATCAAAACAAAATAGGGATGAAACAGCAGTTAGCTGAGTGATCTGTTGGGTCCCATGATGGGGGGCGGAGGGGAGCCAAGGCCCCGATCACAGGAGGTGGGGGTCGGCATTTGCAAGCTCTTCTTGTGGATTGGGGATGTATCCTGAGTAACCGGCACTGAGTGCTTCCTGTTGACCAGACCAGGCGCTTCATGGGGCTCATGGCCTAGAGTGTCCCACATCAGCCCAAGAGTAGAGACCTCAGTCACAACCATTTTACAGATGATGAAGCTAAAGGCCCAGAAGAAAGGGAAAAAAAAAAAAAAAAAAAAAAAAAAAAAAAAACAGCTGGGTCACTGGCACATCTTCTCCCTAGTGATCAGATTCTGCTGTGCCACCTCCCTGTGCAGACTTAGAAAGTCCTTCAGCTGAAAGAGTGTCACTAGGCAGGCTACTGGTGACACCCAGTGGTGTCCTTCCCTGAGAAACCTTCCACTCTGCCACCCCCTGCCTTCCAGGGGACCCAGAGGGACCTACCCCTTACCCTATATACACAGTGAGGGGCATATGGGTGGACAAGCTTGATCTCAGCGGGGCAGCTCCAATTGAGCATTAGAGGGTAGGATCCAGGAAGGAAGCTTTCAGGAGACCCGAGCTGCAGGTAGGCACTTCAGAAGGGCAGCAGAGAGAGAGAGAGAGGCTGGTCAGAGCCAGGGCTGCCTGGCCACCAGAACATCACTAGGGAAGCAGCACATTAAAAAAAAAAAAAAAATCTGCTTGAGACTCCGCCCCCAGGCATGCTAATTCTCCCCACTCTGGGGTGGAGCAAGCAGCATCCTTCTGAAAATAGAACACAGGTGATTCTGATGGCGTTAGAGGGCAAGGCTGGAGCCAGATGCTCAGAGACCCTGATCAGTCGAGGCAGAAAGGAAGCCAGGAGCAGAGATGGCACCAGCTAGAGGCTGAGAGGGCCCCTCCCCCAGGAAAGGGAAATCCCCCATTTCTGCTGATAGATTTTTAGAAGGTACCTTCTGCGCCTGTTCATGGACAGATGAGCAAGAATGAATAATTTAGAGAGAAGTGCCCATTAGATCAAGCCACAACGAGGGTGCCAGTGACCTCGGCAAGAGGAACGGCACTCTGTAAGCCCACGGGTTGTGGTGCCCTGCGTGGCTAGATTCTGGTGAATGAACACACTAGGGGTGCAAGCTGGTTGGGAGTGGGTTGAAGGCATGAGTGGGTGGCTATGATGTGGGGAAGCACAGGTAGAGACAGACGTACTTTGAAGGGTCTGAGGGAGACGGGGGGAGCACATGAGGGGCGGGTTTGGTTTTAGGTAGAACCCAAGTAGAGACTATAGGCTAGGTGGTCCTGCAGTGCATCATGGGCAAGGGCTCATGGAAGACATCTCAAGTAAAGGACTGGACATCTGTGGCTCAACACCGCACCGGAGAGGTGCACGCGTCACAGTTTGCGTACGGGGCCAGTCAGGGAGGCCAGGGTAGGGTGCCTTCTGTGAGGAGCATGAGAGTGGGAACTGGTTCTTGCCTCTGCATGGAGAATGAGTGGCCCTTTCCCTAGGATTACACCCAAAGCTGTCTTGGGACACAGGATGGGCTTGCCTAGAGCGGTTGTCCAAGGTGACAGAATTTGGAGAAAAGGGCCTGGATTCAAAGTCCCACCGCTAAGGGGTGGAGAGAGAAGAGAAGGCACAGAGGCTGGACATTTTGGACGATGCCACACCTTCTGCCAGGCCAAGCTAATCTCCCACAGAGTTCAGAGGCAGTAGAGTCCAGCCTGGAGGGTGGGGTAGGGAACCAGAGAGGACTTTAAGCAGCTGTATGCTGTGGAAGGTTTTAGGTAGCCAAGCAAGACAGGTACAGTACTGAAGTTTGCATGGTCACGGGGGGGGGGGGGGGGGGGGGGGGGAGATGACGTCACAAAACACATTGAGGATAAGGATAGGTGGCAGCAAGTACCATGAAAGGATGAGGCAGGATTCCTAGTGAGAGATGGTGCATCCATGTAGCCTGGCTGACCAGGGAACATCTGAGGAGGCAGCTGGTCTAGGGCCTAAATAACAGGAAAGAGGTAGGGAGAGGAAACTGTGTGCAAAGGCCCTGGGGCAGAAGGCAGCTCAGTGGAGGCCCGCCATGGCTGAGCAGAGGGCATGGGGTGGGAATGGAGAGATACCACACCCCCTCACTGGACTGCCCCCTCTGTGCGCCCACACCACTCTCCTTGGGCTGGCGCTGGCAGCAGTTCCTGGGAATGAAGCTATTTTTAGATACGACTTGCCTCTCCTGTGGGGCTAGAACATACCGTGTCTTTTAAAGATGGTCAATATGTGCTGGCACTATTTATAGAGACCCCCCCGACCCCCCCGTGTCAAGCCCTGGGGCCTAGGACCCCTCCCCTCCCCGACTTGCTAACCTTAGGGACATTAGTGTAGATTTGTTAATCCACTCCTCCGCTTTTGTTTTCTACTCTCGAGGGGCAGACAGAGACACTGAGGAGCCTTGGAGCCTCCCCAAGACCACCTCCTGGGCCAGGACAGGTAGAAGACAAGCTTGCCATGGTGGTTGCTCAGTGTAGAGCAACAGAAAGCCTGGCTGGAGGGTGCGGGCCTGGAGGGTGCAGGCCTGGAGGAGGCGGAGGGCTGGCTGGGCTTGGGTCTCCTGGACTGTAGTCGGGGTTGGTCGGTAGGGAGAAAATGTTTATGCTCTAGGCCTGAGTCTTTTTTCTCCTTCAGTGCCTTCTCATTAAGTCTCCCAGGGAGGCAGTGGAAAGTGGAGTCCCCTCCCCCCCAGGGGTATCTGCTGATGGCACGGATGGAGCTGGTCTTACGATGTCTGTGCAGCCCTAGCTTTCTCTCTTGCTCACTCAGGGAGCTCTGTGTACTGAGTACGGAGGGCTGCTCTCACACCCATGGCCACCCTGGGGGCTCAGGGACACACAGGCAGGCCGTTAGCCAGTCAACACCTTGGTCCTGAATGGCACTAGAAGGCCTCATCCTAGATGGGAAAGGTAGAAAACGCCTCTCTGGCAGGGCTGGATTCTTGGAAAGACCTGGCTTTGGAGCTACTTTCTTCAAAGAGATTATAAGGCAGGGAGAGGCCACCTGACAGCTTAGGTGCCAGAGCAGTTTGTAGACTGCACCCGAGGCAGGAGGAGTGGGGGCGGGGGCGGGGGTGGTATCCTGCCGTGGGTTGGACCAGCCTGGACAATTAGCCCATCCTGCCTGGCATTAGAGCCCAGCCTTGTTGATGCAGGCTAGGGAGCCAGGCAACCCCCTTGAGCTACCCAGAGGAAGAAGCCCAGCCCAGCCTATTCCTTTCCTGGCCAAAGCCCCACCCAGGGGTCACTGGTTGGCAGGGCTGAAGGACCCAGGCCTACCCTCACAGCCTCAGGCGCCCAGCGCCTTCCCCGCCGCTGCTCTTGGGTCGGATGCTGCACAGACTGTCAGTTAAATAAAGCGACAGCTAGTTGCCAACAGCGCTGGAAACCCAGGGAAAGCCCCCACTCGCTTACTGAGCCTGAGTGCCGATTAGATGTGTAATTGCTGAGCTTCCGTTTCAGAATCTGTCCGAGGCAAGGAGACAGAGAGACAGAGAGAGAGAGAGAGAGAGAGAGAGAGAGAGAGAGAGAGAGAGAGAGGAAATCAAACCTCACTAAGGAGCCTCCTACCATTCCCAGAGAGAGTGGCCACCAGGCGCCTTCATCTTTTTCATGGATCTAAGGATTCATGCCCACATGGGTCACTCCTAGCCACTATATGCAGGTAGTGTAAAGTATACCACCTGACAAGGGCTTGTCTAAAACAGCCCACACATATCTATGATGGTCTGTAAGAGGCTAAATGAATTGACATGGTGGGCACTTAGCAGTGACCGAAAGGGGCAGAGGTGGGGACCTTCGCTATCTCCGTTGGGGGCATCTGTCAATACTTACCCAGGTGTACACTTTCTGAATATGTTTCCTTGAGTTTAAATTCTACTTCAGTTGCAAAGTGCATTAAAAGAGAGTCACGTGTTTGGCTATAGGGTGTCCTGGCTGCCTTTGTGGGTTAGTTCATCTCCCTCTGGGCAGTAAGAGACTCCAGAGGGAGAGCCTCTCAGGTTTCCCTGGGGACATGTAGAGCTCCTTCAATGCAAACAGTAGGTGCCCCATAAATGCCTAGGTTGCCATAGCATCCACACACAGTTCCCGCGTGAAGGCTTTTTCAGCTAAGGTATCAGAAAGATGAGTTGGGAAGGAACTGAACCTAGGCAGAGTCGGGATGCTGGCAGCTGGCTCCTCGCCTGTGCACTCTGAGGGTCTGCGGGAGTCCGAGCAGGGGCCACTGTGTTTGGGTACAGCTCAGAGGCTGGGGTAGATGCGCCTCTCTGTGACTAAGCCAGTCCTCTAACCCTGTGCCTTTGTGGTCACAGGGTGTTAGCCCTGGAGAGGCAGGACTGGGAAATGTTGGGCCCTTGGAGAATAGCGCACCGACACCTGTCATATTAGAGATCTGTGTGCATGGGCCTCTGAGAAGGCTCACGAGAAAGGCTGGGCGTGGGGCCGGGGGGAGGGCGCTCTGTTCACTGTGTACTGCAGTGTGCGTGTGTTTGGGGGGGGGATCCTGGAGATTCTGCGGCTCCCCTGACCTAGCATCTTGACTGCCAAGCAGTTTGGCTGAGTGCAGGAGCCATTGCCCCATGCTTGCTGTGGGGGAGGGGAGAGAGAAGAAGGCAAGGTTTAGGAGGAGAGCTCCTGGTTTGTCTTTGGCAGGTGGGTGAATCCAAGGTGGGACCAGATAAGCCAGGCTCCGCCCCAGCTCCCAGCCCTGGACAGACGTAGGGGACCCCGTTTCTATCCCTGCCTGGGGAGTTGCTTCTGCAGAGCTAAAGCTGATAGGGTTTTCCTGTCAGCGGAATTAGCCGGGTGTTGGAATAAATGAGATGCAAATGTGTGTAAATGAGGGCATCCCCAGAAGCTGGGGTGGCCATGGTCTCCTCAGGAGGGAGGGCGTGATTGGACAGGACTTCCCTGAGATCTCTGAAGGCGGGGCCAGCGCCTCAGACGTGCCCTGCTCTTCCTTGTGCCTTGGATCAGAAGGGGTTAACGCCTCTGCCGAAGCCTCAAAGGAGTGGAGCCAGCAGGGAGCAGGTTAGCAGAGGCTCGGGTGCAAGGACATGTCAATGTGCCTTTGATCTGGGAACAGGGACCTCTCAATGCAGAGGCCAGGGCACCAGCTGGCACCCCCGTGGAGCCTTTGTCCAAGCAGTCACCCCAGAGAGCTGGGGCTGTACAGATAATTGCCTGGGCGGGAGGGATGAAGTGAACTTGCTGTTGGCCCCTCCCCCACTACCCCAACCTGTGGCTTTAGCCTCCGTGGCCACCAACAATCATTGCCAGAAACCAGGTGGCCACTTTCTGGTCTTTTTTTTTTTCAACCCCTGCTGTTTGCCATGCCTAGTCCAGAGACCAGTCTGAGGCAGGATGCCAAAGCAGGTGGGGCCTTGTAGATGCTGGTTGCTAAGCTGTGCTGTCCAATAGAAAATAGCAGGATCCCTGAATGCCATTCAGGAATTTGGGGGTCTTTAGTAGTTATATATAAATTTTTTTTTTAAGTAAAAAAGTTGCCAGGCAGTGGTGTGCACGCCTTTAATCCCAGCAGAGGCAGGCGGATCGCTGTGAATTCAAGGCCAGCCTGGTCTGCAAAGTGAGTCCAGGACAGTCAAGGCTACACAGAGAAACCCTGTCTCAAAAAAACACAAAACAAATAAATAAATAAGTTATTTTAACATCTTCCTTTTGATCCAGCATTTTATCAAGTTAAATATTATACATTTAACTGTATCAACATTAGAAATGATTAATGGGTTGGCCAGCATTCTTTATCTCCTTCTAAGCCTGCACAGTGGGTCACACACAGCTTGTCTGTCCTCAGCCCTCAGAGCCAAACGCAGCGGGTAAGTGACTCTTGGAGGATGCCAGAACTGAGAGGAAAACTGCCAAAGGATCACCTCTGTCAGGGGATGTGCCAACGTTGGGCACAGGCAGAAACTGGCCGAGTCTCCTTAGGACCATCTGCCCAGATTCCTAGGGGTGAACCAGCCCACCTTCAAACAGGGTGTTCACAGACAGCCATGCCCCTTCCTCAGCTCTGGCCGCAGAGGAAAGAGACAGGTAGTGCAGTGGTTAGGGTCTTTCTAAAGTCTGAGCTTCAGATTTCTCACCTAGAAAGAAAGGATAACACCCATCATGGGATTGTAGCAAGGCTAAAATACCATGATCCAAAACAGTACTTGTAGACACCAGTGTGCACGCGCATGCACACCTATCCAGTGTCAGGCTTATACAAAACATTAAACAATGCTGGCATGGTGCTTAGCTCCATGTCCATGCCCAAAAAGCTGCCAGAGTCACAGTGTGGCTTCATTACTGGACAGCATTTACCCATGCATTTGTTCCTTCAGCCGTCCAGTTCACTCCACTCTGCTTGGCGAGCTCATGTTGAAGGGGTCCAGGGCGGGGTGGGGTAGGGGGGATGTGGAAATGAATTCTCTGCCAGGGTGTACCGGGGACTTAAAAGGAAAGAGACATGCAGACAGGGTGGCCCAGTGTGGAAAGAGGCTCTCTGAGCTGGGTCGCCATAAGAAAAACAATGTGGTTACGTGTGCTGCGTAACAGCGTTCCCAACAGCGACGGGCCACACAGAGGACCACGGTCTCTGGAGATTCTGAGGGAACTGAAAATTACCTACCACCCAGTTAGTGACGCTGTAGTCATCCAAGCATCTCAGTGCAGGGCTGTGTGTGTGTGTGTGTGTGTGTGTTGCTGTGGAAGCACACCTATATTGTGAGCATAAAACATATGTGCAGTTGTGTATAGTGTGATTCCTGGCAAGAGTAAGCAATCATGTTATTAGCTTTTGTACCTTAAATGTTTTCATTTATTTATCTGTGTGGGTATGAACCGGTGTGAGGTCATGCCTCATGGAGCCCATGGAGACCAGACCAGGCTATCATCAAATCTCCTAGAGCTGGAATGAGAGACAGCTGTGAGCTACCCAGTATGGGTGTTGGGAACCAAACTTGGGTCCTCTGCAAGAACAGCCCATGCCCTCAACCACTGCGCCGTCTCTGCAGACCTGCTTTGTGTACTTTCCGCGCTGTGCTTTTATTGCTATTATAGAGTGAACTCGTGCTTGGGAAAAGCAGGCAGCTGCCTCACATGGTCCATGTGTGTCACCTCTCCAGACGGCATTGAGGCTGCATTGAGTTTAGGGGTGTTCCGCTCAGGGAACTGTGTGTGGTGTCGCAAGTCGTTGTCGTGGGGGAAAGTGGCCGGCATAGGTTTGTGTAAATACACGCTCATGTTCAAAGGACAAAGCTGCCAAATGATGTAATTCTTATGGCTTCTCAGGATTAAATGACACATGGTAATGACAGCAAAGCCCAGGATGACAACAGCAGCTAGAGATCACTTCGTTTGTGCTGGCCTGAGATCTGGGAAAGCAGCGGCAACATAGTTACATACTTCAGAACAGCCCTTGGAAACAGGAGAACTCCCCCCCTCCCCCCCCTTCTCTCTCCCTCCCTCTCTCCCCCTCCTTCCCTCCCTCTCTCTCCTCCCCTCTCTCTTCCCCCTTCTCTCTCCCTCCCTCCCTCCCTCTATCTCTTCCCCATCTCTCTCCCCCATCTCTCTCCCTCCCTCTCTCCCCCTCCCTCCCCCCTCTCTCTCCCCCCTTCCTCCTTCTCCCTCCTTCCCTCCCTCCCTCCCTCCCTCTATCTCTCCCCCCATCTCTCTCCCCCCTCTCTCCCTCCCTCTCCCTCCCTCCTTCCCTTCTTTTCCTCTTCCTCTTGATTTTTTGAGCCGTGGTCTCGCTATGTCACCATGTAGCTCTGGCCATCCTGGAACTCGCTATGTAGATGAGGCTAGCCTCAAACTCAACAGAGATCTTCTTGCCTCGGCTCCCAAGTGCTGGAATTAAAGGCGCACTACCACACTGGGTCTCCAGGACTGGTTGACCCACCCTAGGCAAGCAGGCGGCAGGGCCCAGTTTCACCTGTGTGGGCTGGCTTCCAAGCTACAACCCTAGCCACTTCCTCATCCAATATCAGAACAAGAAATCCCCAAGAGAGGGGCGTTGGGGGAGGGGAGCCACGGAAGAGGAGGCAGAGATGGGTGGGGGGAGGGCAGAGGTTCTCTGGACATGGTCAGTTCCTCATTACTAGTCTCAGCAAGTCTGGATAGGAGAATGCCCTTTTGGGTCAGTGTGGAGTTGGCTGGTGGAGTCTTCTTCCCATCTGACCACCACCAGTTGATTTGAGAAACTGAGGTCTGAGGAAGAAAAGTAGCCTCTGAAGCCATTGCGCAAGGCCATGCAGAATGGGTACCAAATCGGTCTTATGGAAAATTGCTAGGAGTGAGCTGAAGTGTTTTTTAGTATGTTCTCCTGAATGAAGAAACCGCGTCGCCTGATGCATGCATGCATGCATGCATGGGCCACAACTCTTGGGCGGGGGTTGTCACAGGCGACGCCCAGTGGACAAAGAACATCCCACTTGACATGCACCATTAACCTGAGTGGAAAGCAAATGACCGGATGGTACATGAAGTGCCCTGGCCTCTCTCCCTGACGTTACAGCATCTTCCCATAGACTTCTTTAGCACCTAAGGGCAGGCCCATTGGGAGTTCAGACCCTGAAAGGAGGAACCTGGCTGGGAAGGATGGGTGCCAGGGTGGTGGGTCACCCAGCCAGAGGTCACGGGCCTGCCAAGCAGGAGAAAGAGTGCAAGACAGGAAGCCGGCAGAGATTTCCTAGGAAGCCTGGGAGCCGCTGTCCACAGAGGGCTGTGCATAAATTTACATGGCAAAGAATCATCTTTTGCATGCTGGGTTCCAGAGACTCTGATTCCACGGCGACCAAAATGCCAGACATGATTCAGGCAGGAGGCGGGAGTCAGGCTCTGGGATTGAAGTAAGGAGGGGGGGGCTGCCTCCTTCCTCAACCCTCCGTGGTCATCCTGAGAGTTTGCTGCTGAAGCCAGCCAAGTCCTGCACAAACCAGGACAGGTTAAGCCACCTGACACTGGTCCCTACCCTGAGGGCAGGGGACAGTACCCACGGCTGCATTCTTAAGTTATGTCTTTGGCCACTGGCGTGAGCCACATCTCCTCACGAGGCTTCAGGAAGGCCCGCGTGGTGGCAGTATGCAGTGTTTATGCCCCACGGTATCTCCATGTGACTGTCACACAGGCTAGCCCTGCCCTCAGTCGAGAGAGAGAGAGAGAGACAGATAGACAGACAGACAGACAGAGACACAGAGAGAGAGACAGACAGAGAGAGAGAGAGAGACGGGGGGCGGGGGAGGTTGGGGGGGAGGCCAACTGGGGAAAACAGATTTATCCCCAGAAACTGCTAGTGACCCTTGTGTGTGGATGAGGAAGGGCTGCCACACAGGACACAGGCAGCTGCTTGGGAGTGTCTGTCCTAGGAGGAGAGAGCCGTGGCCATGTGAGGACACGGCCATTGGACTGATTAATGTGCTTGCTGCCATGACGGTGGCTAACAAAACACGCAACCTAAGGAAGGAAGGGTTCTGTTGGCTCACAGTTCAAGGGACACAGCCCATTATAGAGGGGATAGCTCTGCGACAGGCAGAAGCAAGAGGTCACTGGTCACATTGCATCCGCAGTCAGGAAGCGGGGTGGGTGGGGGTGGGGTGGAGGGGTACACTGGTGCTCTGCGCACACGCATGTGCGCACCTCTCTCCTTTTATCCAGTCTGGAGCTTCATTCCCCCCGGTGCCCCTAGCGTTCAGGGTGGGCCTTCCTGCCTCAGCCACTTAAGTATAGAACAACTCTCACAAGTATTCTCAGGGACTTGTCTGCTGGGTGATTCTAAATGCTGTCAAGTTAACCACCTCAGCTACTATCCAAGCAGGGGTTAGGCCTATCCCAGGCTACGATACTGGGAATAGGGGCAGAAACACTGGGTGAAGGTGGAAGGCATATGGCCAGGATGGGTGCTGGTATGAACTAGTTTGGAGGAGGCAGAACCGTTTGCTCCCACTAGCTCCAGAGCCAGTGGAACTTAGGGAGACATGTGCCCAGTGACTTGAGTTGGAGGGATGGAGTCTGGATGGAGTAGACTCTCATGGGAGGGGGCTTCTAGGATAGGGGAGACTGCCCTAGGCAGAGGGGGCAGCTGAAAGAAGCCATCCTGGCCTCCACAGCATCTGGAGGGCCAGCGCTAAGAAAGGCGCCAACCGAGGGCTTAACTGGAGCAGGGGTGTGACATGCCGACCTGTCCTCCTGTGTGGTAGAGACTGTCACCTTGAGACCAAACCCTCCATAACCTCCCAGCATAGGGAGATGGACGGTAGAGGCTTGCTTGGCTGTGTTCCCTTTCTGCCTTCCACAGCCACGGACGCCCCCTCCCTCCACCCCCGCACTCTCAGCACACTCAGACCCATGCTGGAGCCCACCACATCCTGGCAGCCTGTAATCCTGCAGCTGGGCTACACCAGGCACTACACTGAGTGGCGCTGAGCTGCTGCAGGAAGGGCAGGGCCCCAGCCAGGTGCAGGCTGGAGAACAAGAGAGAAAACCGATCCTGCCTGCGCACCACACCGGGAGTATCCCAGGACACAAAGGCCACTCTTGGCTGGTTTACTTTGGAACCTGAGGCAGCGAAGTGTCATCTGGAGTCTAGTTTCAGACAGACCTCTGGCACCAGGGGCTCCCAGGATGTGGGTGCTATCCTGCCTTGGGATCCAAAACCCTGTAACTTGGCCAGACTTGGGGTGGAGGGGGCAAGGAGGTGTGGTCCTTTAACCTAGGGCTGTTTCTGAGGTTCCTTGAATTCCCCAAAAGCGCTCTATCTCACTCTGGAACCCAGTAAGACTCAGAGCAGAATCTGCCAGGTTCGAGGGTGGGCGAGGCTGGGGTCTCCAGGCTAGGCTTCTCTCTTAAAGAGTCAGCTGTGTTGATCTCCAGTCCTGCCCAGGGATGCCCCAATGTCCCACTGAGCCTGGGAGAGGGTGACAGCCACCGCAGTGCATCATGGGAAAGGCATCAAAGAATCCAGGAAGGACTTAGAGGGTCCTCCTGCCAACAGCTAAGGAAGATGGGCCCCAGGGCCAGCAACTGAGCAGGATTGAGCCAGAGTCTGGGAGTTCTCCACCGGTTGAGAGAAGCCTGTCCCAGCATCTGTCTTCAAGATGAAATGTGTAGCATTAAAAGGAAAATCAATTGTATTGAATACAGCTGTTGGGACACTTAAAAACCGAATTTCGGTAGTATGTGGGCCTCTCTTAATGTCCTCAATGGGATCGTGCAGGTGCTGGACGCACTATGACGTCGACAGTGTGGGCAGCGATAATATCTGAGGTACCCACAGCTGCCATGGTGGGCAGGGATGTGGAGACCGAGTCCCTGGGTCTTTGAGTCATAGCTGTTAACACTGCCTTCGCAGGTGAGGGAAATCCCCCATTGAGTTCATGAGGAGATACCATCTCTCCTCCCATAATGGTTTCCCGTCTCTCCAAGAACCCCCAAACTCTATAAACAGGCACACCTCACGGTGTGGCTGCCTGTGATGTTGGTGTCTGGAGGGGCACATGAAAGTGAGGTGGGTGCTGGTTAGCACAGATGTTCAGGGTGTGAAAATGCACCCACCTGTGCATGAGGATTGCATGAATCCTCGGTTTCAGTTCACACTGCAAACTCGTCTTTACTGAGACAGATGCATGTGCGGGGTGCAGGCTTGTACACACACGCTCCTGCCAGTGTGTACACATCCCTGGGCATCCACGTGTCTCTAGAGCCCTTGCAGGCGTGTGGACACAGATGGATACCACAATCCATAGAACACTATTTTTAGCAAAAAAAAATCCCAAGCTAAGGGGTGGCTTCCCGATTTACAGATGGAGCAATTGCTCACTGTGGAGAGGGTTGCCCCAGTGTCCTCCCAACTGGGCTTTTTTTTTGGGGAGGGGGGTTGGTTTTTTTTTTTTTTTTTTACATGAAGTGAATAATGCCTTTATTGTTTTGCAAGCTCATCATAGCAGATTCAAGCAATATGGGAAGGTGCAAAGAAAAAAAGTTTAAAATGACCCAAATTCTCCTCAGCTAGGGAGAAGAAAAATCACCATTCATGTTTGGTGATAAGTGTTTCAGAAAATGCCTTCTGCTCAGTCAGAGGTGGAGGCTAGACACGGAAAGGCTCTTACGAAGTAGGGACCTACTCTCTCACCTGCTATTTTTAACAAAGATGGTCCTTTAGCGTCCTGTGAGTCAAACAAGCAGCTCAGAAGGATGGGGCAGCTGTAAGGGGAATCTCTGCCTTCCTGCTTCATTTTATACTGTGCTTGGCTAGGGGAGTGGCACACACACTCACACATGCATGTGCACTCACACACACAAACTCACTCATACCAGGTAGGGGTGGTACATGCCTTTAATGCCAGCCCTCAGGAGACAGCAGCAAGTGGATCTCTATGAGTTCAAGACCAGCCTGGTCTACAGAGCAAATTCCAGGACAGCCAAAGAAACCTTGTCTCAAAAAACAACAATATCTCTCTCTCTCTCTCTCTCTCTCTCTCTCTCTCTCTCTCTCTCTCTCTCTCTCTCTCTTTCATGTTCATGTTTGTGTGTGTGTGTCACAGTGCAGAGGCACGTGTGTGCCAGTATGTGGAGGTCAAAGGTCACCCTGCAGTGCTTTTCCTCAGGAGCTGTCCAACTTGCCTTCTGAGGTAGGGTCCCTCACTAAGACTTGGGACTAGCATGACTGCCTAGCAGACTCCAGGGATCTTCCCGACTCTGCGACCCTGCACTAAGATCACAGGCAGGCACTACCTTATAAAGCTTTTCAACCAATATCTTCACACTTAACCAACTGAGGCATCTCTCCAGGCCCTAGAGGTACCCTCTCTGTGTTTTTTCATTTTATTACATTTATAGTCTCATGAGTTCTTCCGTGTGTGTGTGTGTGTGTGTGTGTGTGTGTGTGTGTGTGTGTGTGTGTGCATGTATTGCCACAACAAACATGGAGATCAAAAAACAACTACCGGGAGTGAGTTTCTGCTTCCACCAACGTTGTGGGGCTCCAAGGACTGAGCTCTGGTCATCACTAGGGTTGGTAGTGAGGGCCTTGCCCACTGAACCGTCCCAGCAGCCCTTTTGAGGCTGTGTTGTGTCTGATCACTCGCTACCTGCAACCCAGGTTGGCTGCCTGCAACCCATGGTGCTCACGGCCCCCTGAATCCGGGTCCTTGTTGGCCCTGTGCTGGCGTGGGTGCCACAGAAGCCCATAGGGGTCATTGGTGGCATGCTCCACAGGAGTGAGATCAGGGCAAAGCCCTGGCTGACAGGAAGGGAGCGTGTCCCTGGCAGATAGCTCCAGCAGGTGTCCAGTCTGCCTTCTTGAGCTGGTGCCCAGCCATTCCCGGGTTTGGTGTGGTAATTAGCAGTGCTTGGTGTCATAGTCAGGAGCCCTCTGGCCACATCCTGTTTTGGTGAGCAAGTCAGGAATGCATTCTTCTGCCTTGCTGTCATAGACAGAGTGTGTTCGCACCAGGTTCTGAGTCTTTTGAGGCCGCCAGGGGCCACATTCTCTCTGTTTGACGTCACACATGTGTGCCTGTTGGGTATTCTCTTCGGTGTGGTCACCGTCTTCTGGTGCTGCTGTCCCCTAGAGATTGGCATTTGTTTGCCCCCTTTCATCAGGGAAGAGGGGACAGTGTGATGAGCCAGAGAAACACCCGTCACATTTCTCATCTTTAGAGTCAGTCTAGTTGGGCATGGCACTGCACCCAGGGCATTCCTATGAGATACTCAGCAGGAGGTCTACGCAGCTGTGCATACTGGAGTGCCAACATCTGGGTGCCAACTCCCGTGTTCCTGCCCAGCTGTTTCCGAAAACCCACAGGGTTTTCCTGGGTCCCTTGGGGCAAACACAGATGCCCTCCTGAGTTGCTGCCTCCTGTGCCCCAGGCTTGATTGACATCATCTCTCATGAGAGCATAGGAGTTGTGGGTGACTGGACACCGCCCAGCCTGGGAATGGTCCCTGGAGAGGGGAGAATAGGACCTGGTCCCTTGCAGGGCCAATTCCTGACATAGGCATGCTTTGCCTTTTTTGGGTGGGGGTGTGGGGGGGGCGGGAAGAGATGCATTCTGTCAGGATCTGGGATAAAACAAATGACATCCCTGTCCACTGGAGCCCAGGGAGCTGGGTGGAAATGTCCTAAAGGAAGTCAGTGGAAGTATTTTCTTTGGTGCAGAGTGGGCACACAACACTATCGTGATGGCACTGGTGTTCAGATGCAAACACTGAGGCAGGAGGGAGGACAGCTTCAGTGCCACTACACACACACACACACACACACACACACACACACACACATCACAGTGGAGGGCACCACAAGTGTGCACCCCAGCTACTGCCAATCGTTTGCCTGTGCAGCAACTGGCTACTGGGGACCCTGTGCACATTGGCGAGCCGTGTCCTTTCTGGCCCCGCACAGCTCGCTGACCACCCTGCTTTCTGGCAGTGCGCCCCATCACACCCATGTCTCTGTCTTCCAGCGTCCCTCCAGGCAGCCTGAGGACAGCCTGTGCCCCAGAAGCAGGATGAGAAGATGGCAAACTTCCTGTTACCTCGGGGCACCGGCAGCTTCCGTAGGTTCACCCGGGAGTCCCTGGCGGCCATCGAGAAGCGCATGGCAGAAAAACAAACCCGAGGTTCGGCCACCTCACAGGAGAGCAGAGAGGGCCTGCCGGAGGACGAGGCTCCCCGGCCCCAGCTGGATCTACAGGCCTCCAAAAAGCTGCCAGATCTCTATGGCAACCCACCCCGAGAGCTCATCGGGGAGCCCCTGGAAGACCTGGACCCTTTCTATAGTACCCAGAAGGTGACTTCCACCCCCTCAGGACCCTCCCCACCCTTCTAGGTGGCTCCTGGGAAGGCGGGCTCTGCTCATTGGAGTTCTGTGTGGGACTGGCTCCCCTCGGCTTTTGGGAATGACTCACCATTGATCTGTATTTCAGAGTTCTTAATTTTAGAGTTCTGGGGTAAAGACATAAATCATGCTGTTTGAACCCCTAGCAGGGGTAGGAGGACAACTGAAACGGTATCTTCTTGTATAGGGCTTTGGTACATACCTCTGGGGGATTCCTTCCTGTCCCCAGACATGTGGGTGTTTGGAATGAAGCCCTGAGTGGTCCCCCTCTTAATTAAAAGTGGGATGTGCCCCTACCATCCTCCTAGCAGCTCAGAGGATTAGCCAGGCCTAACCCTCAGGGCCAGCAGGCTCAAGCTGAGCCACAGTTGTAGTCTCCTGGGCCTGAAGGCCTTCCCTGAACCACAGAGGCCATGGGAAGGCTCAGGGGGTGAAGAGGCCATGGCTGCTGAGGCACGGCATGGTGAGGAACACTTGTTCTGCCATTGTTGCTCCTGGGGAGAGGAAAGGGAGTGTTGTGTCTCCACAAGGCCCTGCCCTGGCCTACTCTTCAGGCCACAGGTCAACATCTTGCACCAAACAAAGTGACAAGACACATGGGGCTCCCACAGAGGGCAGGCTGCCCACACAACTGTCCACACCTTCTGGGCCGAATTGTGGGGGCGTTGGTGGCAGAAGGACAGGCTGGAATCTGGAGGAAGGCTTTTCTGTGAAGGCCAGGGTGGCCATCGGAGTTGCTGTGGTCAGCTCCAAGCTAAGGGCAGAGCAACATAAGTGCAGTCAGTGTGAGAGCCTGTGTGGCAAGTGTGCAACTCTGTGTCTGTCACCATGGTTGAGACTGTGTTTAGGGGACTAGGAGCCTGAGTATGTGTGTCTGTGCATGGGCTCATGTGTGATCAGGTGTGGGTATAAAGGGACACACACACACACACACACACACACTCCGTTTATACAGACCATCAGGAGAGCTGACCTGAACCCTACTGGACTCTGAGACTTCCAGAACTTCTACCCAGTTCAAGTGACTGGAGTAGTCAAGGTTGGGTTTAAGTGTGAGAATTATGGCCAAAAGGTGCAGTTGTGTGAGTGAGTGAGTGAGTGAGTGAGTGAGTGAGCGATTGAGTGAGTGAGTGAGTGAGTGTGTGAGTGAGTGTGTGTGTGAGTGAGTGTGTGAGTGAGTGTGTGTGTGAGTGAATGAGTGAGTGATGTGTGAGTGAGTGTGTGAGCGAGTGTATGAGTGAGTGAGTGAGGGAATGAGTGAGTGTGAGTGAGTGTATGAGTGAGTGAGTGAGGGAATGAGTGAGTGAGTGTGTGAGTGAGTGAGGGAATGAGTGAGTGAGTGAATGAGTGTGTGAGTGAGTGAGCGAGCGAGTGAGTAGACTTGGGTTGTGATAGGTCAGAGCTGACAGATTTGGGATTAGAGTTAAGGACATGGCTGAGAGTGAGTCCAGGTCACCATGACAGGAACAGAAAGGATTAGATTGGAGTCAGATGACACCAGTAGTGATCATGGCACAGTCAGTGTGGGCAGAGCCTAGGACACCATTACACACACACAAACACACACACACACACACACACACACACACACACACACACACACACACCAGAATGCTTGATCAAAGATTTGCTCAGTGCCCTAGATTCCATCCTGCTTCCATTGCTGACCATGGCTACACGGGCTGGAGTCTCACAGGCTGGCACCTCACAGGCTGGCACCCCCACCCTGTCCCACCGCCAAGGTTAAGTAGATCGTTGTGCCATCCACTCAGCCCATGAAGATGAGCGATCTCAGATCTCAGACGCCTGCCATGTTTCTGTCATGCTGGCTGCCTTTGGCTCTGGCTTCCACTCGGCAGCCTCAGGCTCCCATAGCTCCCCGCCCCGTTATGCCAGACAGGCAGAGATCGTCTAGAAACGAAGGAAGCCTCTCAAAGCCGGGCCACCCTGGGATGCTCATAACCCTGCGTGTGAGAGGGAGACACTAGGTTGAGTGCAAGTAGGAGGCTGACCTTTGCCCAACCCGGGAAAACTCTGGGTGACGACTGTTCAGCCTCTTTTCCCCTCCTCACGCCATAGCCATGACCTGAGGACACTAAGATGTCAGCCGCCTCTAGACTTAACATCCCCTCTTGTCCACAGACCTTCATCGTGCTGAATAAGGGCAAAACCATCTTCCGGTTCAGTGCCACCAACGCCTTGTACGTCCTCAGCCCCTTCCACCCCGTGCGCAGAGCGGCTGTGAAGATTCTGGTACATTCATATCCTTTGCTGTTAATTCCTGTTGCCTGCCATCTGTCCTGAGGTAAATACTGGTGCTGAACTCAGGCGAGGGTGGTGTTGAGTGTCCTCACTGCTCCTGGGACAAGCGACGCGGTCATCGGTGGCAGCCGATGAGAGAAATAGAACCCTGACCTCCACCCTAGACACGGCGAGTCGGCACCTGCATTTTAACAAGATCCCTAAGGGTTCTGGAGGTGTGGGGGAGTTTGAGAAGCCCTCACATCCCTCTGCTGCTTCAAGAGAAAAATCAGCCTTGAAGCTAAGGATGGGGGATTTCCAGAAGCAGTGATATTCCTGTCTCTCATGGCTCTAAGTGTCCTCACCCACCGCCAGCCCTGAGCCCTCCTCCTGCTGCTGCCCCTTGCAGGGACCCAGCCAAGGAAAAGCCATTTCTTGTTTTTTGTTTTTTAAGCCTCTAGTTTTTGTCTCACGTGGGCATCTTTCGAAGGAGGCAGCGCTGGCTTCTGAACTAGGTGTTGACAAATGTTTGCAGTTTGAGAGCTTCTCAAAGAACTCTGGTTAGCATCCAATTACATAAACCGCAGCCTAAAAATGCTTCCTGCCTGCTAAGAGCTGTTGGAATTGAGCAGTGAGACGGAGGGACATAGTGCCAGGCCAGTGTTGGGGTCCTCGTGCCGGCAGCACCTGAGGAGGGGTACCACTCCTCTGGATCTCGTTCCTGAGTTATATCTATGTGCTTGTTGCATTTGTGTGTCTGGGGAGTGTGGAGGCCGGAGGACAAACTGCAGGATTCTGTATTCTCCTTTTGCCATGTGGGGGCCAAGGAGCAAAAACGGGTGGTCAGGCTCCATGCCTTTGCAGCCGAACCAGCTCGCTGGCCCAGTCATCTCTGGATTTCAGGAAAGGGACCTGAGTATGGAGTCACAGAGGAACGGTGGTGGTGTCCACCAACACAGGCATCCAGGCTACCTTGGCCACCGTTGGCTGTGGCCAGTGCCGTTGTTCTTTGGTTGGTTGGTATTGGTTTTCTGTTGTTTTTGATTTTGTATTATTATTACATTCATTTGTTTATTTGCTTGTGGTGGTGTTGGGGGAAGCATGCACACAACATGGTGTGTATGTGGAGGTCAGGAGGCAAAACCCAGTGTTCTGTTTCCAGCATGTGGAGCGGGGTATCGAACGCAGGTCATCAGACTTGGCTGCAAGCACCGTAACCCACTGAGCCAACCCCTAGGCCCAGAAGCGCCTATTGTTAATCCCAGTTATGTTGCTGAGCTCTGGGTGTGGTGAACTGGGTGTACAGAGCTCCCCAGGCCCTCCTGAGCCACATCCACCCCTGAACAGGTATTTCCTCTTCAGAGAACTCCGAAAGAGTGATAAGGTAGCTACAAAGTCGACATTCCCTCCAGAGTGTGGTCACAGCTTTGTAGGAAAAACAGAGCTGAAGGAGAAGAAAAAAAAAACGGTTTCCTCAGGGCTGGTCTCTAGCCTGCCGTAGGGGTGTGGCCACCCGGAAAGCATCCTCCTAGTTCACTCAAGGCTGCTTCTCCAGGTATCTAACCAACCCAACACTGTTTGGCAGCCACAGAAATCTCCAGGGATGTAGCCCGGGTCCCGTGGTTCTCTCTAGGCGCTGGCCTGACTTGCAGATGAGAAACTGAGAACATGTGGATGAGGAAGACAGCAGGGATATTGGGGTCCTCAGCCCAGCTAGAGGTGCACTGAGTGGTGGCTCTGAGGCTGTGAGTTGCTGGCCCTGTCTGGTAAGACTAGCCTTGAGGCCCTGAGCTGCCTGTGGGGCCTCCCCCAGGACAGCTACCCCAGGGAAGTCTGTGAGGCCCTACCCTAGGCTGTGCGGCTGCCACAGCACTCCATTACCCGGGGATGGGCTGATGGCCCCTGTCAGTGCCACCTAGTGGAAGAAGGGCTAGATTTGTGATGTTTTCAAGCCTAGCCACCCAGCCTGGCCAGCTCCCAGTGTCCCCAGTGTGGTGGAGCACCCACAGGGCCGTCCAGCACCACCAGGATTTCCCGGAAACTGCAGAACCCTGGGCCCTGCCTGGGGACCTGCGTTTCGTTGTTCCACCTGTCTGGATGCAAGAGTCACTCAGGAAGTTTGTTTAAAATTAAGATTCTTGGGCCTTTCTGGACTCAATCACCTGAAGAATAGGACTCTGCGAGCTCTCTACTGATGCCTTCTGGAAAGTTGAGAGCCATTTCACACCTCATAAAACGTTTCAAACTTATTTTAAACTTTAAAATTCTCTGTGTGTGTCTCTGTCTCTGTCTGTCTGTCTGTCTGTCTGCCTGCCTCTCCCCACCCCCTCTCTGTGTGTGTCTCCTACATGGGGGTAAGTATTTGTAGATGTCCACTCCCCCTGAAGCTGCAGTTACGGATGGTTGTGTGCAACATGAATGTTGTAAATAACTTCAGGTCCTTTGCAAGAGCAGTGTGCACTTTTAGCTGCTGAGCTGTCTCTCCAGCCCATAAAACTTATGTTAAAGTCTGTGATTCCTCGATTGACTTTTTTTTTAGCATATTTCTAAGGCTGCACAATCATCCCCACTACTTACTTCTAGATGAATTTCATCGCCCCCCCCCCCAGATCAAGCTCAGCTGTGCCCATTAGTAATCACAGTGCAGCTCTTTTTGAGAAAGGGGCTCACTGGGTAGCCCACGAAGGCCTGGAATTCATAGAGACCCACCTGACTTTTGACTGCTGGGAGTAAAGGTGTGAGTGCCACGCCTGGCAACACAAAGCAATTCTGCTGGGAGTTTTAGGCTTTGGTGGAGGCTTTTCCTGCCTGCCCCAGGTTGACCCAGAACTCTGAGAGGCCTCCAGCCTCCACATCTGGACGAAGGTGCCCTGGCTCACAGTGAACAGTCTACACTCACACTTTCAATGAGAAACTTCACTGTGCTTAAATTTTCACATCCATTCAAATACCCTCTACGTGTGTGCATGTGCAGAGTGTGTGTGACAGTCTTTGGAGGCTGGGCAGGGACAAGCTTAGAGGGACAAGAATACATCCTGATCTCCTGTGGCACTTCTGTTTGGCTCAGCTCTTTGTTCTGAGCTTGTGGTGTATCCCTGGGAAATGGCTGGAAAAGTAAATATGGGCACGTAGAATTGGTTTGTTCCTATGTATTTTTATTATAACCCCGCAGAATGTGTTCCTGCCACGATTAAATAAAAGAAACTAACGGAACTCCGAATTCCACTGCAGTCACATTCAGGGAGACCTCATGTTCGTGCCAAGAAGCATTTGTCTTCCTTGGTGCCCAGGAACTGCTCACAAAACCCTCCCACGTTTCTCTACCAGATTCAAATGGGCAATCAAATTAAGTGTGTGTGTGCACACGCGCATGTTCAGTGAATAGCACAAATCATGACAGTGCCCACCCATGGTTAATTCCCTTCTTTTGGGGAGACATGGTTCCTGGAGCTGAAGACTTAGTAGCCCAAGGGTCAGGCAGTCTCTGTTGTTGCACAGGCAGTCTCTGCTGTTGCACAGGAGGTCTCTGCTGTTGCACAGGCAGTCTCTGCTGTTGCACAGTCAGTCTCTGCTATTGCACAGGAGGTCTCTGTTGTTGCACAGGCAGTCTCTGTTGTTGCACAGGTGGTCTCTGTTGTTGCACAGGCAGTCTCTGCTGTTGCACAGGAGGTCTCTGCTGTTGCACAGGCAGTCTCTGTTGTTGCACAGGCGGTCTCTGTTGTTGCACAGGCAGTCTCTGCTGTTGCACAGTCAGTCTCTGCTGTTGCACAGGCAGTCTCTGTTGTTGCACAGGTGGTCTCTGTTGCTGCACAGGCGGTCTCTGATGTTGCACAGGCAGTCTCTGCTGTTGCACAGGCAGTCTCTGTGTTGCACAGGAGGTCTCTGCTGTTGCACAGGCAGTCTCTGTTGTTGCACAGGCAGTCTCTGCTGTTGCACAGGCAGTCTCTGTTGTTGCATTGCACAGGCAGTCTCTGCTGTTGCACAGGCAGTCTCTGCTTGTTGCACAGGCAGTCTCTGCTGTTGCACAGGCAGTCTCTGCTGTTGCACAGGTGCAAGTCTCTGTTGATGGCACAGGAGGTCTCTGTGTTGCACAGGCAGTCTCTGTTGTTGCACAGTGGTCTCTGTTGTTGCACAGGCAGTCTCTGCTGTTGCACAGGAGGTCTCTGCTGTTGCACAGGCAGTCTCTGTTGTTGTACAGGCGGTCTCTGTTGTTGCACAGGCGTCTCTGCTGTTGCACAGTCAGTCTCTGCTGTTGCACAGGCAGTCTCTGTTGTTGCACAGGTGGTCTCTGTTGCTGCACAGGCGGTCTCTGATGTTGCACAGGCAGTCTCTGTTGTTGCACAGGCAGTCTCTGTGTTGCACAGGAGGTCTCTGCTGTTGCACAGGCAGTCTCTGTTGTTGCACAGGCAGTCTCTGCTGTTGCACAGGCAGTCTCTGTTGTTGCACAGGCAGTCTCTGCTGTTGCACAGGCAGTCTCTGTTGTTGCACAGGCAGTCTCTGCTGTTGCACAGGCAGTCTCTGTTGTTGCACAGGCAGTCTCTGCTGTTGCACAGGAGGGCTCTGCTGTTGCACAGGTGGTCTCTGTTGTTGCACAGACGCTCTCAGTTGTTATAAGGAAATCTTTGCCAGCATTTTAACTGTGAGGCTAGGAGAGGGTGTTTGGGACAATGACAGGATTGAAGATGTTCTGCTGTGCGCAGGGCAGTAGATCTGGCCTTTGCTTCTGCCCACACAGAAGGACCAGCTTGATGTTGGTCTGAAACAGCAGCACAAACAGATGTGTCCTGGCTGGGACTTCAGTCTGGTGTTGGCCTATACTGGGCTCCTTGGAGTCTTGGGGTGCTTAGAGAGGAGGCCTAAAGACGAGATAGGGAGAGATGGCACTCATGGTACACAAAAAACTAGCGCGAGAGCCATCCCCCAAACCAAGGAAGCCAGATGAAGCTTTAGGGGTGCCAAATGGAAGAAGGACCGGAGCTGGTGCACCACAACCCAGGTCATTTTCAGATCTAGAAAACCTAGACAGTGTTCCAGAGCTTCCCTCATGGTAATGTTCAACTTTGTGCTTGCCTTTCTAGCTACATCCGTGAGGGTGTCCACATCAGCCTGTCCATACAGTCACTCTCTATAGAGATGCCTCCTTTCCGCTCTGAGGAGTTGTGAGTGGTCAACTCAGAGTGGGGTCTGTGAGCTCAGTCTATGCTGTGTTACCAGGACTGTCTGGGATGACTGCTTGCTGAAAGAGCTGAGTAGCCTTATATGCCTCCTCCAGGAGGGCCTCCTGGTCAGCCGCTCTTCTGTCATAATGTCCCATTCTGTGATGTTTCAGGGACATAGCTCGACTGTCACTTACTTGTAGCCTGGTGACATTTTTTTTTTCCTTTAAATGACACATAATAAAGGCTGCAGAGGTGGCTCAGTCAGTAAAGTACTTCCCTTGCAAGCGTGGGGTCCTGATCTTAATCTCCAGAATTTATGTAAAAAGACTGGACATAGTGGCACAGTTGCGATCCCAGCACTAAGGGGGCAGAGACAGGCGGATCCCTGGAGCTCTCTGATAAGCCAGCCTAGGCCACTTAGCAAGCTCAAGGTCACCCAAGATCGTCTCCTGCCTCATCACCCACACATGTACATGTGTGCCGGCACACATATGCATGCACAAAAAGGACATAATTTCCTTGCCCCTCCTGTGTGGCACTCTCCTGGCACTTCACAGAGCCCGTCACTGGGTTGGTTCTTGTACAGCACCGTGGTGGTAAGGAATAGCGTGCTTGTTGTCAAGCGAGGGTTGAAGGGGTGCAGCTGGCCTGAAATTCTTCATTCCAGAGGCAGGAGAGTGGACCAGAGGACACCTCAATTCCTTCCTGCACAGAGGCTGCGACAGAGGCGGCTCCTCACCCTGGGGTGGGGTGGGGTGCAGATGGGGCTCCGTCCTCCGTCACTGTTGTCTCTGTGCCAACTCCTGGTGTCACATGTTAGCTTTGCAGAGCGCACCCATCATTTCACAGCTCTGGAGGCTCTCGCTGTGTGGAAATCAAGGCGTCGGTGGGCTTCACGTCTCTTTCTGGAGGCTCCCGGGGTGAGGTGGTTTTCTAAGTTTTTCTCTTTCTGCGGGCCTGTTTCATATTCCTGAGCTCGTGATCTTCTGTGTGTGAGTGTGCAGTGGCCAATCAGGAGCTTTAGACCGTCCTGCCCATTTTTGTCATACTGCTTCCTGCCTCAAGTATCTAAGTTGGGTCACACCTGCAATGCCGTTTCATTTCACGTTTGCCATTTCAATGAACAGAGTGCCGGCTACCAGGGACTCAGCAGTGGGCATCTTTGGGCAGTATCCTGCCTGCTACAGTGGCCTTCAACTTGACCGTTTTGTGCATGAGTTTTCCTATCTCTTCAGATGGATCTGAAGTTCCCACCTCTCAGGAGTCAGGCTGGATCACAGACAGAGCCTGGCTCCTAGGAGGGACCTCTGGGTGCACTTCAGAAATGCTGAGACCTTCCACAGTTCAGCAGAGAGCCCATGGGAGTGGAGGAAGCTGGCTGACGGGCTTGTTCACCCAGGGAGAGATGTTTCATCACAGAGCGTGGGTATGGAGATGCGTCAGGGTTAGGGATGGGATCCTGAGGGGAGTGTCTGAACCCTGAAAGGAAGATAGGCCTGGCCATGGCGACTGTTGTGACTGATTTCTGTCGCCGTGATAAAACGCTGGCCAGAAGCAGCAGAGGGGAGGAACAGGCTTGTTTCAGCCTATGCGTTACCGTCCATCACTGAGGGAAGGCAGGGCAGGAGCTTAGAGGCAGGAATCGTGGGGGACGCCGCTTGCTGGTTTGCACACAGGCTCTTGCCTTGCTAGCTTTCTTATATAACCCAGGACCAATACCTGCCCATGGGGTGCTGCTGCCCACAGCGGGCTGCGCCCTCCTACATCACCAATCCATCAAGACAGTTCTCCACAGCCATGCCCAGAGGTCAGTCTGATCTTGCAGTTCCTCAGCTGAGGCTTTCCTCTCATGGCTTGCTTGCGTTAAGTTGACAATTAAAGCTATTCAGGACAGTGGCCTTACAACAGCTGCATGGTACACTGAGGTAAGGACCCCAGGGCCTGAGGCAGTGCCCTCTCTGGCTGAGCAGTCCTATAGGCCAGCCCTAAATTAATGAACCAGCCCGATCGCCTGCCCCCCCCCCTTTTTGTTTTTTTGGTTTTTTTGAGATAGGGTTTCTCTATGTTATCTTGTGCGTGCTCTCTGTCTCTCTCTCTCTGTCTCTCTGTCTCTCTCTCTCTCAATGAAAAACTAGAGGAGTAACTATAAATGGGAGACTGCTTTTTTAATTAACTGAGTTTTCTAGAAGTCTGGGGGGTAAGAAGGACGTTTGCCTGGCTAGACTCCGCTCATACACACCGCAGAGCAGGCACCAGTAAGTGCCAGCCTGCGGTCAGGAGAATGGAACTGTACAAGGAGGCACAGGGGGTCTGCCCTTGGGAGTCACCATTTGGCAGCCATGTGCTCAGGGCTGAGGCTGGGCTGTGGTGTCCCAAGCCTGGAGGCTGCCATTGTAGGGGGGTAGGGGGGTCAATGCAGCCTCTCTGAGGTGGAGAGCGGATCTGTGAGTGCAGCCAGGCCTCTGGGGCACCCCAGCCCCTATGAGGCCTTGGGTCTGATCCTTACTCTTCCATCTTGCAGAAGCGAAGGGAAGAGTGGAGGCGGTCAGTCAGACCTTAGTCCAGCCTGAAGCAATGGCGAAGACACACACAGGCAGAGTCGGGGGATGGCGGTTTAGCTGATACCTGGGATCCCACAAAGATACGCAGGACACAATGCTAGTGTTCGTAGGGCCCTCTTTCTGACAAGAAGACAGATGGCTTGTCTTTCCGTGAGGAGCCACAGTCTAAAAAGGGAATACATGGCCCCTGGGGGTGTGAAGTAGCAACAGCCAAGGAGTTGGGGTGGTCTGCGAGCGCCGGGAGCTTCCCGCTGAGGGGCCTTTTGAAAGACAAGGAGAGCAGTGTGTTAGACTAGAGAGAGAGGCAAGTGCAGTGGCCGGAAGCACATGGAAAGTGCCCCCCCACCCCCGTGCATGCATGCACACACGCACATAGGTACATGCGCCCTAACCTGGGAGGTTTTTCTCCAGCTATGTTCTAGAGAGGGAACTTGAGACCCTGCCTGTCCTTCTGGCCTTCCCCAAAGTAAAGAGCAGTCCGCAAAGCTTGGCTCCCTCCTATGTAAGTAGGAGCAGGAGTCAAACCTAAGGTCTGGGGTGTCTTTTCATTCCATGCTGGGTCCCACAGAAAGCCCATCTGGTACCTGCTAAAACGCTTTGGGACAGGGTGGGCTCTGGCAGCAAGTACCTGGAGGGACAGAGTGCTCTGTAGAGTGGGCTTGGTGTGGAAAAGTTGCAGCACCTGGGGCGTCTTCACTGACCTGGCAGCGTTTGCCTGGCAGTGACAACACCAGGGCCAGCCGCTCAGCAGCTCTGGTGGCTTAGCTGACCTCCCCATGGATTTGTGTTGCCTCTTCAACAGTTTTCTTTAGAACCTGCCCTCCCTCCCCCGGTGGATTTGTGGAACTCTAGGCTTCCCGCAGCCCCTCCCATGGCTTTCTGTGGAACCCCTTCTGTGGATAAGGGGTCCCTTTATCTCTTGTGGGTAAGGCCTTCCCTGTGGGTCCCCTAACGTGGATCCGTCCTTAGGCTCTCCTGTGGCTTCCTTAACTCCACGCCACGCTCTTCAGCATGCTCATTATGTGCACCATCCTGACCAACTGTGTGTTCATGGCCCAGCATGAACCTCCGCCTTGGACCAAATATGTCGAGTGAGTATCTTCGAGGGCCTCTCTTCCAGCCCCATTCCTCCTCCTTTCTGTCCCATGCATGGGCCCCATCCCATGCCTAAGACGGAGGCTGTGGCCACGCCTGGAGTCCTACCCTGTGGAGAGTGGCCTCTGCCCTCTTGCCTTTCTCATGTATGTGCTTGTTCTAAGTGTGTGTCCTTAGAGGTAGAAGCCCTACAAACTTGCAATGTGTGGAATCCCTGTCATCCCCTGAAGAGGGACATGGCCAGACACTGTTACAAGATAAGCAAGCATCCTCTTCATTAGTGCCCCCCCCCCGCGGACAGCGGGGTCAGCACAGCCCCTGTCCCATTTGGCAGATGGGCAGACTGAGAACTGAGTTACATGGCAGCAGGTGGGAGAGGCTGGCCCACTCCCTGCTTTAGTACTACACTGCTGCCCTGGCCCCCAGCTTGAGAACACTGCTTCTGCTTTGTCCCTTCCTGAGGAAATGTCTGATTCCTCCAGGGTCTAAGCAGACTTGGCAGGCCCTTACCACACTCAGATCCTGGTTTATGGAAACCTCTAGAAGGTACAGCAGCCTTTCTTTATAAGAGTGGCTTGCACACAGGGCCGGGAGAGGTGTTGCTGCGGCTGTGCCTGGCTACTCTGAAGCCGGTTACTGCCCCTCTCCTGGGTCAGCCCTGGCACATGGGCACTTTGGATTCCTCAGGATGCTGTAGGCAGAAAGGACCCTACCAGCTTTATACGCTAGCAGGAAGGTCTGCAGCCCCAGCTAGAACCCTGGCCCTGTAGGTACTTGAGGGTGTCCCTGGTCCCCATTGCTAGTTACTGAGAGCCCACAAACATGGGTAAGGCTCAGTGACTCTCTCTTTCCATAATGTCCTATTGTGCATATCTGGTAGTCACTGTATGCCTGTGAACAACCCCCCCCCCCCCCAGGGATGGAGTGAGGGGAACATGGGGGTTTTCGGAAAGAAAGCCAAGCATCCCTCCAGACACGTGACAGTCTCTCTGTAAAGCAAATAGGCAGGTGGGCTTGCTGGCTGGATTTTTGGCCCGTACCTGCAGCCCTTACTAAAGCCTTCCTGTGGGCACAGCCCGTTGTGATGGCTCTGAGATGAGGAGCTGCCCAGGGCTCACACCATGTGACAAAGCTTAGGAACTCAGTCTGTGGGCTCCAGTCCCCCCTGAGAGCCCCTGCTGGCCTCTCCTCCCCAGGTACACCTTCACTGCCATCTACACCTTTGAGTCTCTGGTCAAGATTCTAGCGCGAGGCTTCTGCCTGCATGCCTTCACCTTCCTTCGGGACCCGTGGAACTGGCTAGACTTCAGTGTAATAGTCATGGCGTAAGTATCCAGTCCGTCTCATCGGGGTGCATCACACCCTGGCGCTGTGTAAGGTGGGAGTCAGGGCTTTCATGCCCCATGCCCCAGGCTCTCTGGGCTTCCTTGCTGTGGTTCACGTGAGCTACGCATGCTACCTGCCTTGCTCTATGGCAAGGTGAGGGCAGGATAGAGACTTACAGCTCGTCCTAGTGAGGCGAGGCAGGTCCATCAGGGGTCAAAGCGCTTGAGCACCCTGGCTCATCTGGGGACCGCGGCAGCCCCATTTTAAAGGGACATCGTTAATATTAATATTCTACATCTTGGTGTTTGGGCTAAGATCAAGTGAAGAGTCTACTCCGGGCATTTGGGAGGCTAAGGCTGAAAGATGGCTGAGTTTGAAGCCAACCTGGGCTGCGTAGTGCGTTTGAGGTGAGCCTGGCTTACCAAGACCCAGATGATGGGGGTGTCGATCCCCCCTTTAGCATCTTCTGTGCTATCCATCAAGAAACCCAGCCCCAGATCCCATTGTGACCAGTGACCTGGCATCATCGAGGTAATTAATAGTGAAACTGCAGTAGAGAAACCTGGGGACAGAGCCAGCTTCCCCTAGATCTTGTGCCAAGAGGACTCCCTGTTAGCATTGCTTAAAGCCACTGAGCCATGTCAAAGGATCCTCACAGCAGCCAAGGAGGTGTGCTGGAGGCAGCCAGCCATGCCTAGTCTTATAGATGACATAATCATCTATAAAGCACACGCTTCAAACTGCACATTCTCAATATTCTGATCCCCCCCATTCATCATTATCCTGGGCCATGGGCTGCAGTCTCTGGGCTGCAGATTAGATGCACCTCTTAGTCACACTTCTCCAGCTAGGACACTAGTGTCTGTAACAGAACACACGGCATTGTGACCCCAGACCTGCTGCAGCCCCAGCCGCAGCCTCAGCTCCTTTCTTAGGGGACACTTGAAGAGCTGTAGGCATTGAGGTGCTCCACCCCCCCCCCACCACCACCACCAGATATCACGAGCCAGGCACCTGACTCTATTGAGACAGCTGATCAGGGCAGAGCTGCTGTACTGAAACTCTTGGTCAGGAACTGAGCTAGCCGACCCTCTCTGTGAGCTGAGGACCCAGTGTGTCCTGGACTGAGCTCTGCAACTCAGCCAAGAGCAGGCACCGCAAGTCCACACTCGTCCAAGTCCTGGCCTCCCCGGTGCAGAAGAACCGGGTGGGATCAGAGACTCAGTTCAGTGCCCGCTTTCTTGGATTCTTGGGTGCACCTGAGCTGTGCTGTAAAGGAGAGCGAGGTGCGGGAGGAGCTGTTTCTGGGCATTTGTAAACTGACTCTGGGGCTCTCATTTTACGGATAGGGAAACAGGCTCAGAGACAGTATACCACCTACCTGAAGTGTAGAGTCAAGTCTGGGCAGAGCTGAATAAGCCAAGGAAAGAATGATAGAGGGTGAAATTGAAGGGTGGTATGTTGGAGGTAGACCATACTGTTTGTCCTCAAAGGTCAGATGAGAGCCAGACAGACTGATAACCACTAAGGGAGGTGAGCTTGCAGAGCTGTGAGGTGACGGAGCTAAACTGTGCGGACCACAGACTAGAGGAAAATGGGTAGAGACAGACAGGGGCTAGCCGTCTTACTTTCATAGCCAGAGGAGAGAACAGAGGCTGAGACCGGTGTCTGAGCAGAGCTGAGGGGCCCTGGTCAGTGCTGGGTGCTTTGAAGGTATGGCTGATGCGTTTTGCTTGTAACAGATGGGTGGGCAGCAGAGACTGCTGAGGGGAGGAAACAGCTGAAGGAGAAAGGGAGTCAGAAGTGCGTTTGGGGGATCCCCTAAGTGTGGAAGGGTGAGATGCAACAGGGTCATCCAGTCTGGAGTTTGGGAGCATGATCGAAGGTGGAGGCATCTGTTAGGAGCCATTGGGAAACTGAAGACATTGAAAGCCAGATAAGATAACCTAGGTCCAACCTGTAGATTGTTCTCCTGAGAAAGGAAGGCTGGGGCTGGAGAGATGGCTCAGCTGTTACGAGCACTTCCTGCTCTTCAAAAGCCTGGGTTCAAGTCCCAGCACCCATTTTGGCTCACAGCCACCTGCAGCCCCAGTTCCAGAGAACCTAGTGCCCTCTCCAGGCGTTTACAGGCACTGCACAAACATGGTGTACATTCACACTCACAGGCACACACATATACATAAAATAAATACTTTTTTTTTTTTTTTAAGGAATAGAGGGATTGGTGGGATGGCTTAGTGGTTAAGAGCACTGGCTCTTCTTCCAGGAGACCTGAATTCAATTATCAACCATCCCACAATGGCTTACAACTGTCTGTAACACCAGTTCCAGGAGATCTGATGTCTCCTGGCCTGTGTGTGTGCCAGGCACACAAGTGGTACACAGACACGCATATACGCAAAACACCCACAACTACATACATAAAACAGGAGGGGTGTGGCACACAAAGACTGGAGGGAACTGGCCAGCACAGGGGAAGACACCCAGGAGAGTGTACCCAAAGTCCAGCAAGGAAGAGCATTCAATGTAGACTATGCCAGGAGGAAGCTGGTGAAGGTGATGGCAGCAGATGGCTTGTTAGACTTGGGATGGTCACCGCTGCACCTGGCAAGGAGGTCGTGGTGGAGAGGGAGACTCTATGTCTGGGTAGAGACAGTCTGGGTGGGAGAAAGCATCGTGAAATACAGGTATCTAATTCATAGAGTTTCTGTGAACAAGACAGAAAATGTCGTGGTGGCCAGAGGAAAGTGAGGGTCAAGGAAGGACTTTGAAAGAAAAGAGACTAATGGAAATGGTCCTGAAGAGAGGGGGGCCCTCTGATGAAGGCAAGGAGGGGCCGAGGCACCTCAGGAACAAAGCCTTCAAGCATCCAGGTGCTGAGGTGGAGCGCTGACCTTCAGCTCAGGGACGGCCGGGTTCTGGCTGGAGATGGTGGTAGATTGACAGAGCTGATGAAGAGGGAAACAGGAATCTCTCTTCTGATTGCCTCTATTTTCTCTGTGAAATAAGAAGCAGGATCATCAGCGAGAACGGAGTCGGGGAGGCGAGTCTGGGGTTTGAGAGGGAGAACTTCTCAGAGACTGGAGGCTGCGCTGGCTAGGGGTTTGGAGTGCAGTGGCAGGCCCAGGCTCTGGCACTGGGGTCTTTGTGGGACGCAGCAGTGAGCACTGTTTCCCCAAACATGAAGAGCTTCAGGCCAGAGAGTGGCTAGCGTCTGCCTGGGCTCCACCTAACTTCTGCATCCTGGACCTATAGAAAATTACCATGGAGATGCTTGGGCAAGCCATCGCCCAGGACCAGCTCACCCTGAGCTGAGCCCTGGTGTTTTGAGGATGCTCTGTGTGGCCTTGTGGCCCCAGCAAGTCCTACAAGGTCTTTTCTCTTGAGGGAATCCCTGTCCCCTGCTTCCATGGAGTTCCACGGCCAACCACTCCTACACAGAACCACAGAGAAAAGAATGTGATGCACCTTCCTAATAAGCCCAGCCACACCTGTGCCAGGAACAAGTCTGACAGAGAAGCCCGACTCTATACTTGGATAGTCACCACATTTCTGAGCATCTAGAGATATGGCCTGTTCACTTCTGCCAGAGTTGGATGGACTGCTTCCCTTCACTAGGTCACTAGTCAAACCTGCCCCGCAGCTTTGATCGACATCCACTCTGCCTCATGAGAGCCAGCTAGTTCCTGCCTCTGTGATGCATTCTGCTATATTGAAATGTTCCCCAGGATGATCAAAGGCTCTTTGGTGGCACAAAGTTGAATGAACTAAAACCCAGCATCCAACCCTCCTTTTGCCTTTGTGGAAACTGAGGTTCAGAGAGAACCTACCTGCCCGTAGCGATGGAGTCAGCAGCTGTGCTGGGCCTGAACAACAGCGTCCCGGCTCCTAGCCAGGGATGGATGGGAGAGGCCCTTCCCCAGCTCACGCTCCTCGGACACCCCCACCCAGTTCAGAAGCTGGTGCAGGGGGTGCTGGGAACTTTGCCAGGCTCATATCACAACTCAACATCCAGAGATTGTCTCGCCCCCCCCCCAAAGCGGGGCATTACCTGCCAGTTAGCACAGCCTCCCGCCTTCTGGGGTTGTTATGGAAACCAAACCTGGAGGGAAAGGAGGGAGGGCACAGAGGAGGATGCCAGTCACCACAGGAGCTAACAGCGTGGGCTCCACTGTCTCGGGGGTAAGGGTGAGGCAGGAAGAAGGCCAACACGGGAGTTTCTCAGCCTCCAGAAGGCTGCCTGTGTGCTGGGGCTGGTATGACATTGTAGAATTCTCACTTGCCACCCTCTGCTCTTTCTATGGCGGGCCCGTGGTCCTACCCAGTCACCTGCCACTGGCCAACCAGGCTTGGGGTGGGGTGTTTGTCCATCTCTTGCCCATTCTATCCATGTCACTTCTGAAGCCAGCTCCCTCTCACGGAAGGGTCTCCTTTGCTCTGCCACCTTCAGGGGAGGGGAGGCCCCCAGAGAGGTCTTAGTGGAAACCTGCCATTCCCTGCTGGGAGGTACCAAGTAGTATGTAGGTAAAGTGAAACAGCAAGTAGCCATCTTGTGACATCATGGTCTCAGTCATACTCAGCTCTGGCTCCTTCTGCGAGACTTCCTCCAGGCCCAGGCTGGACATATTTCATCTCCAGCCATGTGGTGGTAAGCCTCCCGGGGCATAGCAGTGCATGCCCTGTGCTGTCACCAGCCTGTCCTTATCCCCTGGGGTCCTGGCTCCTTTCCTCTCAGCACTCACTGCTGAAGATGCAGCACTGTCTTCTTGGATTGTTGAAGGACTGGGTAGGCAGGTCCTTCCCCCAAGACACCAGCAGACAAACCAGGCTTTCAGGGGTTGGAGGAAAAAAGCAAGATGGCCAGTTCCCTCTCCCTTGCTTGTACCCAGATCTGCTTATTCGCTATATCCAAGAGACACGGCCTTGAAAGCGCTGAGGTGAGGGAGAGCAGCTGGCATCAGCGGCCACACCCACGACACCAGCGATGAAGATGGGTTTCTTGAACATCTGAGCCATGTTGTCCTCAGAATGGCAATGCCAGCAGTATTTCATGCTCAGCTGCACAGTCCTGTGGCAGTCTAGGCAGAGACCGGGAATAAAAGGATGGGACAGAGGACCCACCCTGGAGAAGAGAGGAGCTCCAAAGCTGCAAGAGCCTTATCAAATTAGCCATTGTCTAGGTGATTCTGCTCCCCCTCAGCAGATGATGGGATGTTATCTGACTGCTGTGTTGGAACTTGTAAACTGAAGCAAGCCTAGGGAATGGAGTGGAACCTGTGCCGCAGAACAGCCCTTGGGTAGCCAGACAAAGGAAGGCATGGGGAGTGACGTGGGATTAAGATGACAGCCGACATTCCCCAGGACCCTGTCACAGAGCCCAAGAGTGACCAGAGCCAGGCCAAGCTGGCCCTGCTGGCCCCAGGATATGGAGTCCCCTGACAACCGCACCTGTGGAAGTTCTCTGCAGGACTGTTGGGCAGAGCGAACGGGTTCGACACTCACCAAGCCCTGCAGGGCTGACGACCTGGCCTGACATCACCCAGACACCTGGGCCAGACACGCATCCTTTGTCAAACATCAGACACCTTCAGCTAAATGTCAAATGTCCTGAATGTGAGGTCTTTGGTTAAATATCACAGGCCGTTTGCCACTGTCCCTGTGGCCTTAGTCACGTACTGTGCATCCACATGTCCAATATCTTTGTGGTCAAGCGGCCTGCCCAGGGCATGCACAGCCTCGAGTTCTGCTTGGGAAGATCCCTGCCCCTTCTCCAGACAGGTGCCTTCTACACCCATGGAGGTCAACGAGGAGTTGCTGTCCAAGTTCGAGATGGGAGTCCTCTAGCCGCTCAGCCCTGCCAAGTGTTCCTCAGACCAGTACAGGACAGAGCCTAGGCCCTCCCTTCGCTCGGCTAAGACCTCCACCTCAGGACTGATTCCCACATGAGTTCTCATGCCATCTTCTTGTGACGTCACAGTCTATGACCACTCCCCTCACAGAGAGGGCTGCGGTACGGAAGAGCTGGTGGGCACTTCCCAGAGAGATCTAGTGCCCTCAGCCAAAGCTTCAGAGCCAGCCAAGTACAGTGATGTTGGGAGCTGGAAAAAAGAAAGAAAGAAAGAAAGAAACCTAGTGAGGCCAGAAGGCCGCATACTTCCAGCATTGCCACCTGGAGCCATCTCCCTCTACACACTAATGTGTCCCCAGCCTCAGACCTAGTCATGGAGTTTTATGTTCAGTCCCCAGAGTAGCTGCCTCCTAGCACCAGTTAATCTTGGGACCATCTTGGAGAAAGCCATTTGAGAGCTTGCTGCGCACACCCTTAAGACTCCTAGGCTGAGATCCTGTGTCAGGAGGAGGGGTCAGGAGGAAAGGCCAGGGGAGGACCCATGTGTACCACCTATCCCACAGTGGGACCCGGGAGATGGAGAGGGGGAGGGTTGGGGCACACTGCAGGAGAAGGGAGGGAGAGGGCGGGTACGATGCCCTTGGCTTTGTAACTTGCGGTAACTGTGGTTTGGTCCCACAGGTATGTATCAGAAAATATAAAGCTAGGCAATTTGTCGGCTCTTCGAACTTTCAGGGTCCTGAGAGCTCTGAAAACTATTTCAGTTATCCCAGGTAAGACCAGATCTGCCCACCGACCTCAGCCACAAGTGACTCTCTCTTTGTCTCCCCGCCCTCTCCTCCTCTGACCGTGTGTCTCCTGTCGCTGTGCTGTCATCACTGTGTCGTGTGTGTGTGACTTCTCCCTTGTTACAGATACACAACTGAATTTGTGGACCTGGGCAATGTCTCAGCCTTACGCACCTTCCGAGTCCTCCGGGCCCTGAAAACTATATCAGTCATTTCAGGTGAAAAAAAATCAGGTTGAACGCCAAGGCTGGAGGGGACGGACACGCCTGGGCCTTTCCAGCCACCTGGGAGCCAAGGCTGCCTCCCAGAAGGCCCTTCAGATGTGCCTGTCGCCAGAATACCTTTCCCAGAGCTGAGGCAGTGGAAGAACCTCTTCCCCCTGGAACCTCAGAATGGGCTCTGGGCTGTCCACCCCAGCCAAGCCCACTCTCAGACACCAGGCAGGCAGGAGCTCAAACAACCCATGGCCAGGCGGGGCTGACCCCCCAGGTCTCACCAAAATACTCAATTGTGCCTCCAACCTGAACTTAGCTGCTTTCCGAGTGAAAAGCTGGCAAGCCACGTACGTGCCCTGAGCAGGAAACCAAAAAGGACTGTGTTCGAGGGAACCGGCCTACCCGTAGCAGTCTTCTGCAACTGAATGCCACATCCCAGCCAGGTGTCCCGCATGGTGGCACGTGCAAGCCTCTGCCCCCCCACCCCACCCCACCCCCGTTGTATGACACAAAGCGTACTCTGTTGACAGGCATCATCGGACCTTGGCGTCCACCAGCCCTCGCTGCATGGCGCAGTAGAGGTTTAGCAAATTGTGCATGGTAGCCTCGGGAAGAAATCCTCCTTGACAGATGTTGGCAACTGTACCAGGGGCGGGGGTGGCGGGGAGGCGGGGAACCCAAGCCCAGACAGCCTCAGCAGTAACTGTTACACTTGTTCACGTGGGAGAGTACCCAGAAGCCCATGTGTGTGCAGAGTTTGGCGCTAAAGGTGATACCACTCACCTTGACCCCTCGAGCCTCTTACCCCCACTGTTTATCCCACTCTCCCCAGGTTAGCATGAGCTCAGACTCCCCCTATTTTATGGGCTTGTTCTGGAGGAGCAGTGAGCAGATCCCAAGAGCCCCTGTGTGAGTACGCTGTCCTCAGTACTAACTGGGCAAGGCGCTTAAGAAGGTGCCTAGAGGGCTGGGGGGATAGGGTGACTCAGTGGGTAAGTGCTGATAGCAGTCTTAAGGACCTGACTTTCGACTCCTAGAAGCTACATTTAAAAATCTGCTTCTAGTGGCCTGTGCCTGCACCCTCAGGCTGGGGAGGCAGAGACAGGCAGATCTTGGGGGCTTACCAGCCAAGCCAGTCTAGCAGAAATGGTGAGCTTCAGGCGCCATGAGAGACCCTGTCTCAAAAAATACGGTGCAGAGCATTAGAGAAAGGGAGCAGGTGCCTTAGAGCTACGAACCACCTGGACCAGAGAGTGCCTCTGCTCCTAGAGTACCGTGCTGGTGACCTCCAGGCCCGTTGCCACCCGCGGGGCATTAGGAGATGGAGACCCCTGGTTACAGGTTAATAATCTAATAAGCGGAGCTCCTGACCATTTTGTACTTAGACTAGATGTCAGAATGTCTCTCCTGACCCCAGACCCCACTTGATATGTGCACAGCAAGGCCACATCTTCCCAGTGTCCACCCTAGTTCCAAATCCCTGCCCAGAAGAGTCTGCAGTTTCAGCTGCCTGGGATGCTGAGCCAGGAGACAAAGGCCTGCCTGAGCTACATAGCGAGTTCACGGCCCGGCAGGGATCTTGCCTCCAAGTTTTAAAGTGCATAAAAGAACTGAGGAGGTAGAGACATACAGACGGCTCGCTTAGGGTTCAAGTTCGTAGCACTACAGAAAGGCACAAGGTAAAGAGGCATTAACAAGCCCTTTGAGGCCACGAGCAGCTAAGCCAGGCAACAGAAAGCAGCTCTCAGAGTGGCTCTAGAAAGTGGTGTTTGTAGCCTGAGGGAACGCAGCCTCAGCAGTGCCCAGGAGGAAGTCAGAGAGGGGCCACTCCAAACACCTGCAACTTGTTTGAAGCCATTCTTGACATACATGAACTCTGTCTTGGTTACCAGGGAAGGCTTTAAAGAGTGGTGACCTTTGCTGCTGTCTCCATAGGCCGGAGTTGCTTTGTCAGCCCCAAATAGAATATATTTGGGCCAAAGATCCTTTAGCCTGACTGTTGGGGTACAGTTCAAGGTGGGCATCCAAGCCACAGCCATCATGTGCCCCTAAAATGCATCTGTCTCCAAGCTAGAGGACCAGACCCCCACACATGTCTCCCACTAGGTGCTCAGAGTTCTCAACTGAAAAGGACACATGGGTCCCACTCTCACCCTCATCCCCACCCTCACCCCTACCCCACCCCCACCCACTGGGCAGTTGCCAACATATGCCAGGATGATTTCCATAGCGTCCCAAGTGCCAGAGCCCTGGGCAGGCAGCGGTGATGGTGACGTTGTGAGGAGGCTGTGCCCTCCTCTCTCTTGTCTGCCCATCACTGCTTCTCTGTCTCTGGGCCGTGGACACAATAGTCACAGGTGCTCCTAACACATTAATGGGCTGGACAGTGGGTGGAGCTTAACCTGAGGTCTGGCCGCTTTGGTGGGTGGTGGGGGCGCTGGGGCCCTGCTGCTGGGCAGGGGAGCCCCTTGCTCCTGATGCTCTGCTCGCAACTTGCCCTAGGACAGTAGCTGAGGGTCAGATGGGATGTGTGGACACATGCTTTTCTGTCACTCTGCTGTATGGCGCTGGCTTCTGCAAGGACTTGGAGTGTACAACTAACAGACCACAGCCACTCTGCTTCGGGGAGATGGGAGGGATGGAGAGGGCCCCAAGCGTCAGGGCAAATGAGGAAGAAGGGTACAGCCCAACCTAGTCCCTGCCTTCCCCCAAAGATGGCTCCACCCCCTTAGACATCACCCCAACCCTGATAAAAATTCCCCTAGAGCCCCATATCTGCCCTACACACTGGTGGGCCCCAGCCCTAGCCCAGACCCTGCCTTCCCTAGTTTCCTTCACATAATTGAAACCCTGTATCTCTAAGACAGCTGGTCCCAGCAGTAGAGCAGGAAGAAACCCCACCAGGAGCAGCTGTGTCTCTACCCATTTCCAGATCAGACTGAGGCCCCTGCATTAGCTTAAAATGGGTCTGGACTTCAGCTTCTTTTGCTGTGGGCTATGTTTAAAAAAGGCGAGACTGGGGACTTTGGGACCAGTCCCAACGGGACCCTAAGACACTTTCCATCCACTCTATGTCATGTATTCATACATTGGGCTAGTGGGGAATAAAGAGTTTTGAGCCACTCTGAAAACACAAAGCGGGGCTGAGGCCTTCACCCTTGCCAGTCAGGAGAGGCTCGGCTGAAGACTTTGCTCATTGGTCTTATAGGCCCAGAAAGAGAAAGCTTCCTTCACGTTCCCCCTGCCTTATGGTTGACATGCCTGGTGGCAGCCCCGTTCAGTGCAGGACTCAGGGAGGCCCTGTGCCCTTCGACAGGCCCAGCCTCCACCCAGAGGATCAGATCAGAGCAGCATGTCTGTGGGTGGCCTCACGCTCGGTCTCACTTTCCCCAGGCCTGAAGACAATCGTGGGAGCCCTAATCCAGTCTGTGAAGAAACTGGCCGACGTGATGGTCCTTACTGTCTTCTGCCTCAGCGTCTTTGCCCTCATTGGCCTGCAGCTCTTCATGGGCAACCTGAGGCACAAGTGCGTGCGGAACTTCACTGAGCTCAATGGCACCAACGGTTCTGTGGAGGCCGATGGCCTAGTCTGGGACTCTCTGGACCACTACCTCAATGACCCAGGTATGGACTCGACTGTGCCCCCAGAGAGAGCGCTGGGAGACCCATCAAAGCTCGGCGTCTCCCACCCAAACTTCACTAGTGGGCGGCAGGCAGGTCTCCAGGCCCGATCAACCATGGTTGGGACTCTAAGCTTGGGTTGTAATCCTCCTGGGCTCCCAGGCTAGCTGGAAAGATGGTATTTGAAAGATAGGATGGTATTTGAAAGGTAGGGAGATGGTTCAGTCAATAAATTGCTTGCTATTAGCATGGAGACCTGAAATCAACTCCTAATGCCTGCATTTAAAAGCCACTTGTGGTAGCGTGCACCTGAAACCCCAATGGTGGGAGGTGCAGGAGAGCCACTCACTTGCCAGCCAGGATACCCAAATCGGTGGCCTTGGTTCAGGGAAAGACCATGTCTAAAAAATAAGGTGGAAAACACCTGACATTGACCTGTGACCCTTCCATAAGCGTCACGCGCACGCACAAACACACACCCACAATTTATGGTTCTGACCCTAGTGAGATTTGAGAGGCACCATGTTTGGACTAAGAGCTTTCGACTCAGCTTCCTTGCTGAGTGTCCAGGCTGCTACTTTGATGTGCACACACCCTTCCAGAAGGTCGTGACAAGCTGACTTGTATGGTTGTGTGTCTCCTTCACTTTATCACCTCTCCAGGCTGTTGGTCACCCCCTCTTTCAGGAAGTACTATCCATCTAGATCAAAGGAAGGTGCTGGGGCAAGGCCAGATGCCAGTCTACAAGGGTGCAGAGGGCTCCCCTGAAGTCAGGGCCTCTTACACGCATGTACCAGCACCCCACTGGAAAGCAAGCAGACAAAGATCAGCGAGCGGGTGTGGGGGTGGTGCTGTTGTGACCTCACAGAAATGAATGGCTCCAAACTAGAGTCATATATCAGAGTCACCTGGAAAGGTCCAGAAAACACAGGTTGCAGCCCTTGGCCTGCTTCTTAATCAAGGGTAGCTTGCATTTGGTGAACTGTGGCTCGGCCCATCCCAGACACTGTTACTGGTCAGGACCACGCTTAAAGAAATGCTTTCCCAGACAACGGTGGGTCATGGTGACTGACGGAGAAACAGCAGGACAGGTGGCCTGTGTCTCACCTGGTCTGGACCCAGCCCCATCAGAACAGACCACTGTGTTGCCATGGTAATTGGCAGGCATCTCTTCCACCAGCTTGTCGTGGCAGTGGGCCACACAATGGCACAGTAGCCAAGTTGGAGCTGTGCCCAGACCCTTGCCTCCTGGCTCAGGGCCTCTCTTGGGCCTGGTTGGCCCCCTGGGTGGTTTAGAGCTGGGTGCGGAAGCTGCCTAGAGGGACAGGTGAGCCCTACCCAGGCCTTTCTGGGTCTTCAAGAGTGTGTGAGACACGAAAGAGGAGGATGAGTTCAGAGAAGGAGCCAGGGCCACCCCCACCGAGTCCTGGCCAGGCATAGGATAAGGACCAGCAGAGAAGCAAAGGGAAGTTGATGACCAGTGATGTCTATTTCAAAACCCAGTGTGAGGCTGGGTCACCCAGAGGCTGGGGCACCCGTGCCACTCACATCCAGGTTTTTTTTTTTTTTTCTTGCAGAAAATTACCTACTCAAGAATGGCACAACTGATGTGTTACTGTGCGGGAACAGCTCTGACGCCGGGTAGGTGGGACAGGCCTCTGGCCTTTGGTACTTCCCAGCTGCTGCGTCTGTTGACACCCCAATTCTAAGACAGTGGCACCTCCCCTGGTCATCTTTCCTGGCCAGAACCCTGGAGTGTCTATAGAAAGAACTGGCAAAGCCAGACCAGGAACAGATCTGCAGGGAGAAACGGGGGCACCCTAAAGATGGGCCTGGGAAGGAGGGCACCCAGGACACCCTGCAGGGTCCTAACGAGACCTTGCCGCTATCTCTCCTTCTGCCCTTAAGGGGTGGGCGTGGCCTCAGTCTAGCAGCTGGATTTTGTTCAAGGCCATGCAGACCCTCAAGCCTGTAGCCTAACATGCCCGGTCTCCAGGTGGAACTTCCAGGTAGTCTGGGACAGGATGAGGGTTCACAGGCTCACTGTGTTGGAAATCGGTTTCGGGGCTCACTTTGCTGCCTCTTTCCATTGTGGGAGAGACATCTGGGGAATCTGGGGTTTGAGTCACTCTTAGGAATATCCTGGCACTGGGTAGGTTTCTCCAACCAGATTTCTCTCTCCTCTCTACCCCTCCCACACACACATACATGCACACATACACACCCTGTCAAGGAGAGAGAAAGAGACTGAACTCTGCGTGCGCGCGTGTGTATGTATGTGTGTGTGATTGGCACTTTTTCAGATGCAGCCCAGTCCAGCCCTTTACCCAGTGACCCTGCCTCTGCCTATACTTAGCCAAGCCTCGCTGATCTTTCTCTGCCTCTGGGGCTCCCAGTATGTTCAGCTCCCCATGGAGTGGACAAGCCAAGAAAGGGATCAGTTCTCCTCCTCCAGGAAGGGTGTGTCATGGGCAAAGGGAACTGGATGTGGGCCTTAGAGATTCCACATAGGTCTAGGAGAGAGGAAGATGGCGACTTGGCCCATCATGAACGTAGCAAGAACAAGATCGTGGGGACAGGACCCAGAAGCCTGGCAGGGTCCCTCACAGCATGGGACAGAGTGTGTGTGTGTGTGTGTCTGACTACAGGACATGTCCTGAGGGCTACCGGTGCCTGAAGGCAGGTGAGAACCCAGACCATGGCTACACCAGCTTCGACTCCTTCGCCTGGGCCTTCCTTGCGCTCTTCCGCCTGATGACGCAGGACTGCTGGGAACGCCTATACCAGCAGGTGCACGGGTGCCTGGGCCAGCGTCGGGTGTTAGGCATGGACACCAGGCAGGCAGCACAGATGGCTAGCCAGAAATGCCCCCAGTAGCTTTTCAGTGGTGAGGGTTGTGGAGTGGGCAGGGAAGTGGGCTGGTAACTTAAGTTCAAGTTTCTTACAGAGGGTACTCTCTGGAGTAGCTACTGCTCTACCCTGTGTGATCTGTAGATAGAACAGTCAGTCTCACATTAGGTGAGGTGCCTGCCTCCTTCTGAGTGAGATGCTCTCTCCTGTGGGGTTAGCACATGACCGCCAGGCTTAAGGACACCAAACCCCTGGTGACTTAGAAATGCCATAACTCGGAGCCTCAGTGAGGGTGACCTCTGGCCCCCCCTTGCTCCCCCAGACCCTGAGGTCCGCAGGAAAGATCTATATGATTTTCTTCATGCTTGTCATCTTTCTGGGCTCCTTCTACCTGGTAAACTTGATCCTGGCTGTGGTGGCCATGGCCTACGAGGAGCAAAACCAAGCCACCATCGCAGAGACAGAGGAGAAGGAGAAGCGCTTCCAGGAGGCCATGGAGATGCTCAAGAAAGAACAGGAGGTGAGCGAGAGCGGTGCCTGAAGGTGTGGTGCATGATGGGTAAGGCTGGTAGGTGGTGCATTCTGTGTACGGTCTGTTCCCATTACTGCTCCCGCCAGGGCCCTCCTGGCCAGGCGAGCCTTCTAGAAGACCACTGTCCTTTTGTTCTCCTGCTTCTTCTGTTCCCCTCTCACCTGTCCCACACCCCTGCTTAGTTACTGGTTCTCCCTTCCGGCTTCTTCATCTTTCCCAATGTGTTGTGGATCTGCCTGGGATGACCTCCACCGTGTCCCCATGCTGAGTCCAGTCTGATGGGGGCAAACCAAACCACCGAGAGATACACGGGTTACCTCAGCCTGGTACCCAAAGTCTGGCCATGACCAAACACCCTTCCTTCCATCCTTTTCCAGGCTCTCACCATCAGGGGTGTGGATACTGTGTCCCGTAGCTCCCTGGAGATGTCTCCTTTGGCCCCAGTATCCAACCGTGAGAGAAGGAGTAAGAGAAGGAAACAGCTGTCTTCGGGGACGGAGGATGGTGGGGACGACAGGGTCCCCAAGTCTGATTCAGAGGATGGCCCCAGAGCACTGGTAATCCTGACGTGGTTCTGGCCTTTGCAAAAAACCCATCATGGTGGCCCCTGGTGTGGTCCCAACCTCAGGCTTGGTTTCCAAGAAAGGCCTCCTGGAGCCTCTCCCAGCCCTTCCAGTTTCCCACAGCCATCCTTAAAGTGAAGGAGAACCAGGGTGGGGGTTGTGTGTCGATGACACTAGCCCTCAAGTCAGAGGGCCAGGACTAGGGGTCGGGGCCTGTGGTGCGGGTGCTGGGCCTACCTCTTGCTGCCCAGCCTAGCCCCACCTCCAGGTCCAGAGCGAGCTACTGGAGTGAGTAGAGACCCCAGGAGATTCAGAGGTCACCCCATGTCTTCCTAAACACCCACCCCAGCCCACCCAGCTCCCACAGAAGCCTCAGTGCTCTGAGAAGCAAGCTGTGCTGGCACCATGAGAGGTAGGCTGAAGCACAGGCTGGGACACGTGGCTCACACACCCTCCCTGTGCCCTCAGAATCGACTCAGTCTTACCCACGGGCTCAGCCGGACATCGATGCGGCGTCGCTCCAGCCGAGGGAGTGTCTTCACTTTCCGGAGACGGGACCAGGGCTCTGAGGCAGATTTTGCAGATGATGAGAACAGCACTGCAGGGGACAGTGAGAGCCACCGCACATCGCTGCTGGTGCCCTGGCCCCTGCACCGTCCCAGCGGCCAAGGCCAGCCGAGCTCTGGAACCTCGGCTCCTGGTCATGTCCTCAATGGCAAAAGAAACAGCACTGTGGACTGCAATGGGGTAGTTTCTCTGCTGGGGGCAGGAGACGCAGAGGCTACCTCCCCAGGGAGCCACCTTCTCCGCCCTATGGTGCTGGACCGACTCCCAGACACGGTGAGCCAGCGCCCCCTGGCCTACAAACACCAACCCAGATCTCTTCCCCAAACTGGTGATGAGTACCAGGTTGAGAACTATTCACTAAATGTTGATCAAGCATCTCCTGTGTGCCCCGCTCCCAGAACATCTCTCCCATCAGGATTTCCATGCCAGCTGGGTAGGCAGACAAGGCAGGCAGGCAGCAGGTAGACAGGCAGGCAGCAGACAGACAGACAGACAGGCAGACAAGGCAGGCAGACAGACAGGCAGACAGAGCAGGCAGGCAGACAGACAGGCAGGCAGCATATAGACAGGCAGACAAGGCAGGCAGGCAGGCAGACAAGGCAGGCAGGCAGCAGACAGACAGACAGGCAGACAAGGCAGGCAGGCAGGCAGCAGATAGACAGGCAGACAAGGCAGGCAGACAGACAAGGCAGGCAGGCAGGCAGCAGATAGACAAGGCAGGCAGACAGGTAGGCAGCAGACAGACAGACAGGCAGACAAGGCAGCAGATAGACAGGCAGACAAGGCAGGCAGGCAGGCAGCAGATAGACAGGCAGACAAGGCAGGCAGGCAGGCAGACAGACAGACAGGCAGACAAGGCAGGCAGGCAGACAGACAGGCAGACAGGCAGGCAGGCAGGCACATAGGGTGATAAGAGTGATGAGTGAAGGACTTGGAAATGTCACACCTGATGATGTGCCAGTGCTGAGGTGCCATGGTAGACCTAGACCAGCGTCCCAGAGTTCATGTGCTGTCAGGTGCCTTGGCATCAGTCAGTCAGAAACAAGCAAGGCTGTGACCAGGGCTAGGTAGCAAAGAGACACTTGGGATTCTAGACAGTTACTCAGTAAGAAATAGTCGAGTACTTTACTGACTTGTAACTCAGTGCCAGCCAAGGTGTGGGGAGTGGGAGCAGGAAAAGGAGAGGGGGACCCCCCCAAACACTAGGAGGCATTTAAGCAGTGACCACAAGAAGAACCAGTTGCTTTCTACAGCTAAGAGGGCTGACATGCAGACTGGTTAGTGTCCATGCTCTTGACATTAAAACCTAGGCTTGGAGGCCAGACCACAGCTACCAGCTGGATGGCTATTGGCGAGTTTTTTTACTCCTCTGCGCCTCAAGTGCCTCATCCATGTAATGGGTGAAAATGAAAATGGCTAACGTGGGCGGATCTAAAGACATCCAGGGACGCGATGGGCACTGTCAAAATGCCAAGGTGTGTCACGCACCGCAAAAGTGCAGACAGCCTGAGGAAGAGCCTGTCTGGCTTGGGGCACCATGAGGTGACTGTGATCAGAACAGAAGGAGTAGACTGCTAGAGCGCTTGCCAGCCAGGTGTTCATTGGGGAAGGTCTGTCAGGGGCACACAGGTGTTCTGCTGGCCCCTGCACCTCCACACACAGTGCCTAAAAAGTCCCCTCAGCAAAATGGAGGTGGTGCGAAGAGGGAGGGCACGGTCCACATGGCCACGAGCCGTGGGACGTTATACGGGCTAATCATCTGGAGCCTCAATTTCCTGCGAAGTGGAAATCAGATTTAGCACATACGTCAGCAGGTGGCAGGACCAAGAGGGTTGAAACAGGTCCAGGCTTAGGCCAGATCTCCCCGTTGAGTGTGTCACTGGTTACCGTTACTATGTGTTGTTGACGTGAGCTAGCAGAGGCTTCTGGGATGCTTTGCCAAGTGTCCAAGTCCTGTATAGGAAGTGAAGAGGAACTTCAAGACCCGTGAGGGCTGCAGAGTCCTCTGTGTCCTTCAGGACCCATCACCTGGAGGGTGGCGTATCTGGCTTCCAGGCTCGGCTCTGGAGCCCCGGCCTCAGGCAGGCAGAGCGCAGCAGCCAGGAGCTCTAATAGAATTTCCTAATCCCATTAGGGGGAAAATCATCTCATTGTGCTGCGCATGTCGGGAGGAATCCAAGTTCACACACTTCATTACCGGGAACTCTGACTTCACCCATTCTCACTTCTGCAGGGCCCGTTTGTAACTTAAAGGGATTAGCAAGGCCAAGGCAGAGTCGTTTGTAAGGTTAAAGGAATTAGCGACCAAGATGGAGAACGTTTGAAAAGCCAAAGAGATTAGCAGGCAGAAGCCTCTAGGATGGCCTTGCCTGCTCCGAGCCAGCGCTCCTAGCTGGTCCCCAGTGAGCCCATTTCTAGTCTGCAAACAGCCATGGTTGGGTACCTAGGGCTCCAGTCAGCACGGAGACACAGAGACGGGAGGCCTCTCTGAGTGAGCCCAGAGTGCCTGCCCACCAGCTGCTGCCCTGAGGTGTGACTGTGCTGCCACCGGCGGCGTTCTATTTGCAAGAGGTTATCAGAAGGCAGTGCAGACTCGGAAGTTCATAAAATGAATGCTCTGTCCCGTTCACTCCGCCCAGCCCCACTTCCAGAAGGGTGAGCACTTGAACAGTCAGCCGTTTGTCCTGCAGATCTTGTCCTGGAGGTGTTCTCGTGGGGGTGTCAGCCTCTCGCTGTTGTCTTTATCAGAGGTTAGGGTCGGGCTGTAGCCACAGTAGCTTCCAGATCGTCTTCCTATTGGCTGACTGTTTTGTTTAGATACTAGAGCTGCAATGGATGTCATCTCTCCACGTTTTGGTGTGTATATAAAAGGATCTATGGAGCTGGATTACAAGACAAGGAATCTCGGGACCATTCTTTAAAAATGGGGATGAAGAGACGGTCCAGTGGTTATGGGCACTGGCTGCTCTTCCAGAGGACCAGAGTTTGATTCCCAGCACCCACGTGGAGGTTCACAACCATCTGCAACCCCAGTTCCAGGGGATGCAATGTCCTCTTCTAGTGTTTATGGGCACCAGGCACACACATGGTGCACAGACATACATGTGCAGGCAAAACTCCCATACATGTAAAATATAATCATTTTTTTAAAAATTAAAATTTTCTAAGTAGATACAACCACACTTCCTCCGCATGACATGGCTGGCCCCAGCCTCATCCAAGCGCTGTGCAGTGTGTGCGTTTTCTGTGAATGTCATCCCAGGGTGTGTTAAATCTCTCCAGCCTCTTTCTTGCCCTTGGTAATCGAGAGCTTTGATCAAGGCCACTGTCGCGTGTTCTAATGATGTACGAGGTACTTTGTCACCAGAAGGGCCTGAGAGCACAGAAGGGAGATGGTGGACGGGGGGAGCAAGGACCAGGGTTGTTAGCTGGAGTAGGGCTAGCCTCGCAAGTCCAGCGCTCGCTGTCCCGTCGAGACTTCCATTCTTGGGACTGTGATGTAGTTCAGTGGTGAGAGCAGTTACAGTGCCGGCCTCGCATGCATGAAGCCTTGGGTCTGATTCCCCAGCACAGCATGAACTAGACATGGTGGCACACGCCTGTAACCCCAAGAGCACTTGGGAGGTAAGAGCAGAAAGATCAGGAGTTCAAGGACATCCTCAGCTACATGTCAAGTTCAAGGCCAGCCTGGGCTACAGGAGACCCTGTCTCAAAAAATTAATTAACTAACTAATTAAGGGTTAGTGAGATTGTAAGTGGGTAAAGCTATCAATCTATGACTTGAGGTCAGTCCCAGAGATGCACGCGGTTGGTGCAAGAGAGAACTGACTCCCACCAGCTGTCCCCTGACTTCCGTGTGCACACACCCACTCGAACAAATCAACAGATAAACAACTGCAGTTTTAAAATCAAAGAGCAAGGCACAAAAGCAAGGCTTTGCCCTATCTTCTTGAGTCCTTCCCAGCATGAGCCCCTCCCAGGCTGATTTGTGTCCCCTCGCTGCACGCAGACTACACCATCGGAGGAGCCCGGTGGGCCCCAGATGCTGACCCCGCAGGCTCCGTGTGCAGATGGCTTTGAGGAGCCCGGAGCAAGGCAGCGGGCACTCAGTGCCGTCAGTGTCCTCACCAGCGCCCTGGAAGGTCAGTGTCCCTCCCCTGCCTTCCCAGTTCCCTTTCCTCCACTCCAGACTCCTCAGTGTCTTCTGACTGTCCCCACTCCTGACCCCCATACCTCTCCTAGACTCCTCTTCTGCCTGTGAATGTTGTCTGTTCTCTGGTCTCTTCTTTGGTTCTGCTACATCTTTCCCAGGTATCCTCACATCCATCCTGCACTGTCCCGGGCCCTCCCCCACCCCATCCACTTATCTCCCAAGCATACCTCAGTCAGCCTAGAACCACCCTGTCTCCCGCATGCCCTTCCTCTCCTAGTCTGTTCTCAGCCATTGCCATGTCCACTTCCATGGTTGCAGTGGGCTCTGAATCCATTTCAGCTGGTCCTGCCGTAGGCAACTCCACACACTCCCAAGCCTGTCCCGGCTGCAAATGCTTGTGTTTTACAGCCTATCCCAGCACCCCGATATCCTGTGTGCCCTTACACCGGAACTTGGCTGTTCTGCTTGCTGCCCTCATTTGCAGCCTGCCCTGCTCCGAGCACTCCCATGCCCTGTCTTTCATGAGCCTGCATTTAGCTCTCATCTCTCATACCCGCCTGTCCTTCACATCCATCCTTGTTTCTTATCCTTGCAGCCCTCCCCTCCCACATTTCCAGAGTAAAAAGCTGAGATGCGAGCCACCCATCCATCCCCTTAGCAGCCTGCCCCGCCCGCCCCCCCTCCATGCAAGTCCCAAGCCCTCTCCCCAGGGAGCGTCACCAGGTGCAGATGTTAACTCCCTGGCCTGTCCCCAGAGCTGGAGGAGTCCCACCGCAAGTGCCCGCCCTGCTGGAACCGCTTTGCCCAGCGCTACCTGATCTGGGAGTGCTGCCCACTCTGGATGTCCATCAAGCAGAAGGTGAGGTTTGTGGTCATGGACCCGTTTGCCGACCTCGCAATCACCATGTGCATCGTGCTCAACACGCTCTTCATGGCTCTCGAGCACTACAACATGACGGCCGAGTTCGAGGAGATGCTGCAGGTTGGGAACCTGGTGAGGACCACCCGGCGGGCGTCGACTCCCCTGAAATGGCGTGGCCTTTGTGGGAAAGGGCCCCCCCCCCCGCACGCCAAGGTCGCTGGAGGCATGAGGAGGGGGTTTTGGAGTCAGGTTTTAAGGAGCAAAGGAGTGCCGGTCTGAGTGGGAGGCTGGGGTCCCAGTTTGTGAACAACATGTTCAAACTCGAAAGTGAGTGGGGGTCGGGTTGGGGGGGGGGTGGACCCGAGACAATGGTGAGTAAATAGTGAAGGAAAGTGCATGAAGGAAGGGGCTGTTCCTGTATGGTGGGGAGGTGGGCGGGGGTGGGGGCGGGAGGTGGGCGGAGGGGGATTGTTGTTGAATGGGGAAGAGAAAGGGGGAGTGGCTGGGTGGATGGGAGAAGGGAAGAACAGAGAGATAAATGGGTTGTTATTATTAGAAGTAGTGAGGGGGGAAAAAAGCCATGGTGTGTGGCGCACGCCTTTAATCCCAGCACTCGGGAGGCAGAGGCAGGCGGATCGCTGTGAGTTCGAGACCAGCCTGGTCTACAAAGCGAGTCCAGGACAGCCAAGGCTAACACAGAGAGACCCTGTCTCAAAAACCCAAGCCGGGGGTGGGGGGGGGGGCGAGAAATAGTGAGAGATAAAGGGATGTATGATTAAATGAAGAATAGAAGAAAATAGAGATGAGGATAGACGGTAATAGATGGTGGGTGTAAAGTATGGAGGGCGGGTGGGCGACGGACGGATGGACAGAGAGACGGACGGATGGATGGATGGGTGATAAGAGAGCAATGAGTCAGACGAGGAGGATGGACAGACAGACACTTGGGGAGAGAGGAAAGAAAGAAGGAAAAGACAGACGATAAGAGGTGATGGACTGAGAGACGGACAGATGGTTGGATGCACAGGTAGATGTGGGAGAGACAGGGAAGAGGGAGGAAAGATGGTTGGATCTGTAGGCGACAGCAAGTGGATGATTAGGGAGCAGGAGAGCGTGGGAGGCAGGGATGGACAGATGGGTGGGCGGATGATTGCACAGTAGAAGGAAGAGAGGAGAATGGACGTGTGAGTAGATGGTGACCGGGCCAGTGGGTGGAAGGTGGACGGATGGATAGCTGAATGCGGGGTGAGTCAGTCAAGGGTATGCAGAGCCGGGTTTGAATTCTGACTCAGCTCTCACTCACCATGGAACCTCAAACAGACTACTTCGTCCTGGTAATTGGCACAATCAGTATTTGCTGAATTTAATAAATGCAAGAATCAGACGATCTGCGCCTCATCGGAAGCTAATGACGGTGAATGAGATAATGTTGGTGGCGTGCTTTCCTCCACTTGCACGGACAACAGGCTTTCAGCGTAGATGGCACTGTAGCTGTTGTTGTTACAGAGACTGACCCCAGGAGTCAAAATGTCTGAGTTCCTTCAGATAATTTTCCTGAAACCACATCTGGTGGACAAACTGAGGCAGAAGGGGCGGCATGGAGGGGGTAGAGCTTCCTGTGCATCCACTGTATCCTGACATGTGGACACGGCCAGCTCCCCCCTCCCCCACCCCCTCACCCCTACCCCCGAGGTCATCAGCAGGACTGGCCAGAGTCCCTAGGATCATGGCTCCGGCAGGTGAGGCGGCCCCTGCCTAGGTCTCAAGTCTCTCTCACAGCCAACCTGGCCCTCTCAACCTCACACGCACAGCAAGCTGTGGATATTTTCTTCCGTAACTGCTTTATAAACCTAGAACTTTTAAGTGGTCGTTTGCAGAATTTATTCAACATTTTTCCAGTCATTTCAGCCCATTTGGCTATTCTGGTACTTTCTTCAAGTGTAGCATCTCGTGGTGCAGCCGGGGGCTTATCGATACATCTCAGCGTGCGGTCTCATAGTGCTGCTGCAGGTGCTGAGCGGATGGTCATTGTGGGATTTAAGCGGAGTGTAGTTTCACTGGGTTGGACTGGGCAGCGGCTGGATGTGGTGCAGGACCTTGGTGGCTCCCCTGACTGCCAGCCTGTGATTAACAGTCGCACTAAACCAGTGACTCTGTAACGGTAACGGCCGCGTTTCGTATTGTTTGAATAGCTTTATTACTAATATGAAAGGCTTTGGTTTTCTTGAACTTAATATAGTCCAAGTGGCTTAAATATTAATGTAAAGAAACAGAGCCACCAAAATAACCTTAGGTAGGTAAACTTGGCGTGGAGACAGATGCTCCAAGCATGTCTCTGAAGGGGGACTCTGTAAAAGAGAATGCAGCCGATGAGCCTGTCGCCCATCGCATAATCAAAGGCAGCATTGCGCAGTACATAGCTTGGAAAGCCTCCCATAACAAAGGAATTAAAAATGCAACAGCTTGGAGCTGGGCTTGGAGAGATGGCTCAGTGTTTAAGAGCACTGGCTACTCTTGCAGAGGTCCCGTGTTCAGTTCCCAGCACCCACATGGAGGCTCACTACTGCCTCCTTCTGCCCTCTGCAGACGTCTGCATACACATGCATAAACACACACACACACACACACACGCATAAATTAAATAAATCTTGAAAAAAAGAGTAAGAGGCCTGGTGGTGCACACCTTTAATCCCAGCGCTGGGGAAGCAGAGGCAGGCAGATCAATGTGAGATCGAGGCCAGCCTGGTCAACAAAGTGAGTCCAGGACAGCCAAGGCTACACAGAGAAACCTTGTCCCGAAAAACCCAAAAAAAAAAAAAAAAGAAAGAAAAAGAAAAAGAAAAAAAGAAAGAAAAACAGAAAAAAGAGTAAGGTGGCAGTTTTTCTACCATATATTAAAATATAATACAAACCCCCAAAAAAACTGTGGTATCTATAAACAGGAACAGGACTATTAAGATGATAAGAACCTACTGGAGATGAAGCAATCCCATTAGAGAATTGGTAACAGGCTTGTAAAGGAATGAGACCAGGATGAACCGCTCCACAGATGGTCCTGGGAGGGACGGTCCATTTATACAAGAGAAACTTACTTTAGGTCCTTACTCCATGCCGTGCTCACTAGTTAGATGCTGAGGAATTGGCTTTGGCACTTTTAACTATAATAAAAACGTTTTTAAAGTTTAGAGTATGAAAGAAGATTGTTTACCTTACCCTCACTAAAATGCACAATACTGTAAGCCATGTGAGGCCACTTGCACAGAGCAGACACTAGCATTCTCTCTCTCTCTCTCTCTCTCTCTCTCTCTCTCTCTCTCTCTCTCTCTCTCTCACACACACACACACACACACACACACACACACACACACACGTACACACGTGTCTACGAGGACACAGAATTCAGGCAGTTAGGAACCTCTACACATCAATTAGCAAGAGAAAGGACAGTTAATGTCTGTCCCAGTTTCACTCTGCTGCCGTGGAAGCCAGTCTTGGGGACTGTATTAGTTACTTTTCTGCCGCTGTGGTAAGACACCATGGCCAAAGGACCTTAAGGGAGGGTTTATTCTGGCTTACGGTGCCTGCGGTTCCTGCGGTTCCTGCAGGATAGACGTTTGTAAAGGCAGGGAACCTGGCAGCAGGAGCTAGAAGCTGAGAGATCGCATTTCTACCCCAAAACAGGAAGCAGAGTGAGTGAACTGGGATGGGGCCCTGTGGCAGCCCCTCAAAGCCCAGTGATGGATTTCCTCCAGGCTCCATCTCCTAAAGGTTTTTATAACCTCACAAAACAGTTCCACCAGCTGAGAACTGAACCTTTAAGTACGGAAGCCCATGGGGGACATTTCTCGTTCAAACCACTACAGGGAGGAAAGAGTTTGTTTGGCTTACACTTCCAAGTCACAATCCATTGTTGAGAGAAGTCATACAAATATATGATATATTGTTATCATGTGTTTAATATGTAAGAATATGGACAGACAATACACATCAAATTTGGGGTGGTGCCACTGTGGGCGGTTTTATAACTTACCTGTTGCGGTAGACGGGAGTGCTTTCATTTGTGTTGATGCCTAAGCTTTCTATGTCTGTTCTTTTATTTGTACAATGGTAAGAATTAGCATTACATATCACACAGGGTTCTCGTAAGGAGTATATGGTGGAACTTAACGTGAAACACTAGAATAGTTGCCACGTAGCATATGGCAGATACCGACTCAGTCGTTAATACTATTCCATGAGATTGAATAGGACAGTACTGGGCCAGGTGTGATGGTGCAAGTCTTTAATCCCGATGCTTGGAGGCAGAGGCAGGCAGGTGGATCTCTGAATTGGAAGCCAGCCTGGTCTACAGAGTGGGTTCCAGGACAGCCAGGGCTACATAGAAAATTCCTGCCTCAAAAAACAAAACAAACAAGCAAAAAAAAAAAAAAAAAAAAACCCAACAGCAAAAACCAGTATTGGGAGAAAATAGGGAGATGTTAATATTTTGTTGTTTTGTTTAAGGCTGGGTCTCATGTAGCCCAGGATGGCCTTGAACTCCTGATCCTCCTGCCCCACCCTCCAGTTCTGGGATTATCGGCATTCACCGTTACGCCTAGCTCTTAAATTATTTCTTAACTTTAAAAGTAAAAATAAATGACAAGCCAGGAAAATAACAGCAGCACATATAGTGGCCTGGGAGGAAACGTCCCTAGTCTAAAGAGTATATTACATACAATTCAAAAATAAGCAGACACTGTGATAGGACAATCAGCCCCAGCTATGAGCAGCAGTTTGGAAAAAGATAAAATACAGAGATGAAGGAATAGCTGATAACACAGCTGTGTGCTTGGGGTAGAAGCGCGGGATTAGCAGTTAGACGGAGACGGTTGTCACACAGAGGGTAAGTTAGCCATATCAGAATCCCCAGTGATGGTCATAGACACCAGCCCATTTCTAAAACTCTGCTCTATGAAAAGAACTGAACAATGTGTCCGCAGAATTCCATTTATTGTGACAGTCTTTCTAACAGACAGGATTGTCTGCCGTAGAGAATTGGTTCAACTGTCACGGCACACCACTGCCGTAGAATATGCCACCGATGCTAATGATAATAACAGAAAAGAAAGGGATGTTGTAAGTTGTTTTTAATTAGCGTGGAAAGAGGCCACGGTGTTGCATGTTAAGCTCATGTGCTTTACACTGTGTATTGTGTAACCTCATGAAAGATAGATGCTGAGGTCAAGAAGGGGTCAAGTTCAAGGCCAGTCTGGGCTATGGGAAACCCTCTCTCAAAAGGACCCCCTTTGTAAAAAATATTTTTTATTGTTTGTGTATGTGTTTTGTCTGTATGTCTGTGTGTGCCACATTAGTGCAGTACCCAAGGAGGCCACAAGAGGGTGTCAGGTCCCCTGGACCTGGTGTTACAGCCCATTGTGAGCTGCTGGGAATTGAATAATCTGGAAGAATAGTCTGTGCTTTTAGCGACACAGTCACCTTTCAAACTTCAAACTTGAGGTTCCCCAGAAGTCTCCCACGTGCTGGGAAGTCCCCATCAACGCTGATAGGGAAGCCTCTCGCTGCGGAATCCGGGGACATAGGAAGTATTCAGCCCACTGAATACCCAGGGCTTTCTGTATCTGAACCAGCCCTTGCTGGTCTGGTGCCCTCTGCCCCACTCAGGAGTTCTTGGATACATTTGCCCTAAGGTCACTGGACATCAGAGCTTCCTGTACCCCGTGTCTGGCTGCCATTCTGTGCTTCTGTGCATACCAAATAGCATCAGCTGCAAGCTTGGGTCAGGTTGGCCCCAAGGGCCTTTGCTGAACACTGCTCCCCTGAACTGAGGACTAACACCCACGAGCCCATCAGACAGGCCTTCAAAACACCCAGGCAGGTTCTAGGGAAGTCCAAGACGGTGTGCTGAAGGAGGGGCAGCCAGTGGCCACTCTTAGGGACTCCGGGAAGCTGAGCACTTTGCAGGGATCTGAGCACAGCTGAGTGAGAGCTCAGGCCAGGCAGACAAGGCTCCCTTGAGGAATGGAAGCAGGCATAGCGGAACCAGGATGGGGGACATGGTAGCCTGCAGGCCTGATACAGCTCCCAGGGCGTGCTGCCTACCACCCTCCCACTTCCAGCAGCCCCCGGGGGGCCTTCTCGGGCCAGCCCACTCCTCACTGTGGTCAAGCTAGCTCCCATTGACCCCTGACTTTGCACCAGCTACAACTTTAGCAGACGTACCCTCCTCTGGAGAACATGCCTCTGTCAGGCTGGCATCCTTCAGAGCCTTGGGTTGTGTCATGGCTGCCCGCCAACACCACAGGCTCCTGATTTCAGCCTTCACAAGCCAACGTCAGGCAGTTTGGTCACAAGTCAACAAACCCAGTAAGGCAGCCTCTGTCCCCTCAGGAATGTCTCTGGGAGAGCAGTCCAACCCTGGACATTGCAACATGGTATTGTCATTTAGCAAATTCAAATTCAAGAACCAGAAAATTTAGAAAAAAAAATTTTTTTTTTAATTACAAGTTTTAAGTTTACTTGCCATGTTGGGCCTCAGCTGCTGGTTGGGCCAACCTGCCACTCTGTTCTCTAACTTTCTATAACTTTCTAGCTCTGTGACCCTAGACAGCTACTTCATCTCTCAGTGCCTCGATTTCCTTACCTGTAAAATGGGGACAGTGATGCTTTCCTCATCAGATTTCTTGAATGAGCTTTTTAAAATACACGTGGGCTGGGGAGATGGCTCGGTGGGAAGCAGGGCTTGTTGTGCAAGCATAAAGATCTAAGTTTAAATCCCTAGGATCCACATGACTAGCCTGACACAGTGGCCCACACCTTTAATCCTAACACTTAGGAGATCTCTAAGAGTTCAAGACCAGCCTGCATAGAGAGCTCTGGGCCACCAAAGCTACATAGTAAAGAGCTTATCTGAAGAGGGGGCAGAGGGGGGGCAGAGAGAGAGAGAGAGAGAGAAGAAAGAGAGAGGGAGGACGCTTGTTTTAAAGCCAGGTGTGGCCATACACACCTCTGACCCCAGTGACCCAGTGATGTCGGTGGCAGAGACAGGAGGATCACTGAAGCTTGCTGAATGCCAACCTAGTTCTAGGTACACTGAGAGACCTTGGAGTGATAGAGCAGGGTACTTGATGTCTTTCGTGGGCTTCCACACATGTGTGTGCCACATAGCCCTACATACATGCGCGCGCTAGAAAAAAACAGCAGGTGGTGGTCAAACACACCTTTAATTCCAGCACTAGGAGGCAGAGGCAGGCGGATCTTTGTGAGTTCCAGGCCAGCCTGGTCTACAGAGTGAGTTTCAGGACATCCAGGGCTACACAGAGAAACCTTGTCTCAAAAAAAAAAAAAAAAAAAACCCAAACCAAAGCCGAAACACCCGCGAGTACTCTGGAGCAACGGCTGCATGTTGCCAGCCGCTGGGCAGCAGGAGCTTTTGGACGAGGAGAAAGGGCATGGGAACATGGGAACAGGTGGAAGCGAAGGCCCTGAGCCCCAGAGTGCTGTAAGGCTGCTGTAGCCGCCCAGCTTCCCCTGCTAGATGCACACATCTGCAGAACCCGTGATGAATGTGGGCTGTTTCTGAGCTGATGACCTGGCCAGTAGCCGAGCGGCTTGTGGGGGAAGACACTGGCAGGGCTAGAGTCAGGAAGCGGGATGCCTGCTGGCCGTGGTCTCCAGCCAGCACTTCAGGACTGACTCCCGCCCTCTCTTCAGGTCTTCACAGGAATCTTCACAGCAGAGATGACCTTCAAGGTCATCGCCCTTGACCCCTACTACTACTTCCAGCAGGGCTGGAACATCTTCGACAGCGTCATCGTTACCCTCAGTCTCATGGAGCTGGGCCTGTCCCGCATGGGCAACCTGTCTGTGCTGCGCTCCTTCCGCCTGGTATCTGCCTAGACCCTCTGCACGGGGGTGGGGGGGTGGGGGAGCAGGTGATGGGGGAAGGGGGGAGGGGGAAGGGCGAGAGCAGCGAGGCCTGGGAACTCCCTCTCCACAGCCTGTCGGGATACTCATGCTTTGCTCTCTTATGCTCTGATGGTGTCAAGGCATTTATTAAGTGCTCCTGGGTGCCTGGCCAGGTGTTGGGGGTGTCAGGTGGCGGTAGGCAACAGAGGAGGCATCTCTCAGGGGCACGATTGACTGTTGCACGGCTTTCATGTGCCTCCTGAATCCTAACACGATCCAGGAGTTGGGGGGGGGGTCTGTGTTAAAGGATTTCCAGCTCGCGGATGAGAAACTAACACTCAGAGACAACGTCCCCCCGGAGCCATGAGTTAATAGGCACATCCAGGTCTGTGGGTGGCTCACTCTGGGCATTGCCTTCAGAAATGGCATTTTTAAAAAAAACTTGCAAGTGCTTAAATTACCCAGGATCTTGCTAAACTGCAGAGGTAGATTCAGTGGGTCTCAGATGTCACTGACTCCTCTGTCCGTGGGTCACATTTGGAGCTTGGGATACCCCGAGGCCCAGCTGGGGCTGGTGGTGTGGTCAGGGAAAGCTTCCTGGAGGAGGACTGGGGCAGCCCCAATGGGGGGATGTAGGAACAGCAAGGAAAGCCTAGGCTGTCGGCTCTAGTTCTGGTCCCGTTCCTGTGAGCCAAGGGAACTTACAGAAGTCACTCTACCTTTGAGGACCAAAGGAGGCTAGCAATCATGCCAAGCTTGTGTGGTACCAGAATTCCATATTAGTCCTAGGCACAGGCCTGGGACACGCTGGGTACCCAACGTATATGGAGCACCCGCCATTCTTCTCTGTGATGACTGAGAGGAAAGAAGGCTGAGACTGGTGGGCCAGATGGCTTGAGCTGGCCTGAAATAGCTGATGGAACAGGTTCTGTAGAGGAAGGGCACACCAGGCTGGGTGAACCCACAGGGTGGCCCCTCGAAGTGAGAGTAGGCAGGTAGGAGGCTAGTGAGGGCCAGAGAAGGGCTAAGGTGGAGAGACGGCCTGGGGCTGAGTCCCGACTTGGACTGGAGCCCAGGAGGCTTTCCGCAGACTGTGCCAACAATCAGAGAAACTAGTTGGGGTGTGCATTGGGGGATCAGGGCCTCGCAGGGCTTACCGGCAGGAGCTGGGGTCATAACTGCCCACGAACAGCAGAAACCCAGACCCATCATAAAGGCGCCTCCTCTTCACACACACACACCCCTTTCTCAGCTTCGAGTCTTCAAGCTGGCCAAGTCCTGGCCCACCCTGAACACACTGATCAAGATCATCGGGAACTCCGTGGGAGCCCTGGGGAACCTGACGCTAGTGTTGGCCATCATCGTCTTCATCTTCGCCGTGGTGGGCATGCAGCTTTTCGGCAAGAACTACTCGGAGCTGAGGCACCGCATCAGCGACTCGGGCCTGCTGCCCCGGTGGCACATGATGGACTTCTTCCACGCCTTCCTTATCATCTTCCGCATCCTCTGTGGAGAGTGGATCGAAACCATGTGGGACTGCATGGAGGTGTCGGGGCAGTCCCTGTGCTTGCTGGTCTTCCTGCTTGTCATGGTCATCGGCAACCTCGTGGTGAGTTGGCCAAGGGCCTCGTAGCACGCACCGCCCACCCACCCACCCACCCATCCCTTCGTCCGCTTATCCCCACTTCCTTCTCTCTGGCCAGTCACCTCGCTGCCTGTCAAGTCACCCACCTTCCCATGAGCCTCTGGTCCAGCTCCCCGTTCACTCTTCTGCTTGCCCATTCGCCCATCTTTCCCTTTCCACTGGACTGTCCATCTCGCAGCTGCGCACACACTTACCAGTCCACCCGTGCAGGGTCACAACTCATCCTTTTCACCTGTCGGCTCGTCAGTGTGTTCACCTAGCGAGCCGAGGACCACTTAGTCCTCCGTCCCCACCCACCTTCCCATGTTACCAGCCCTCCCATCCACCCACTCAGCCGTTCACCCATTAGCCACATCTGCGCCATCGCTCACCCGTCCATTCCTTCACTCACCTGTCTACCAACTTCCCGTTCACACACATGCACGCGCACACACAAACACACACACGCGCGCACCCACACACCCCTCTCTCCTACCTACTCTCTTCTCTTCCCTCCACTCGTTCACCCTCCCCACCCACCAACCAGCCCATACATCCTCCTTCCCCGTCCCCACCCTTCTAACCGATCCATCCAACAAGCTGGTCGCTTAGCCGTCGACTCAGTCACCCATCTATCCACTAATTCATCTGCACACTTCATCTACGTGTGTATTTCATCACTTGCTCGTTTTTGGTTTTTTTTTCACTCGTTTGTTCATTGACTTGTCCTTCACTGCCTGTGAATTACTGCATGGTTTTCTGCTCAGAGTAACAAAGACTTGCTAAGCATTTCTTGCTTAGCCAAACCTTACGCTGGATGTGGGTGTGGGTGGACGTGCAGAGGGAAGCGTGGCCTGGCCCAAACACTGGTGGCACTCACCAACTTGAGAGATGTGGGGGGAATGACCCTCAGACAGAAATGACTGACCAGGGCCCCTAAGGACGAATCCATGAGTGTCACGCTCCCAGCTAGGGAAACTAAGGAAGGCGTCCAGCTCAGAAGAGGTAAGAAAGTCACTGGCTCAGGACGGGAACCGCCACACTGGACACATAGGTGACCAACACACCACCTGCTTGGCTTGGCCCCACTGTGACTGTCGTGTCCCTCCTGGGCAGCACAGAGTCTTACCAGCACGTGGTGGGGAGAATTAGATGTAACGAGAGCCGTGGGCTGCACAGCCATTCCCCAGACCTGCCTGTTCTCACCATCCAGGTGCCTCAGCCAGGCCAAGCCAGGATCCAACAGAGTGGCCACCCTCTCAGGGGCCCCATCACCCCGCTGTGTCCCCCTCAAAGCAGCTGCCCCTTTAGGGAGGAGCCTCACATAGTCCCCTACCTGACTACAGTGGCTGCCAGACTCTTTCTGTGCCAAACAGAAAGCAAAAGCAAATTGCGCCCGGCCTGATGCCAGGCTGAGCCACCCCTCATCCAGAGCCCTGCCATTTCTGAGCGGATCTGCCTGGGGACAAGAAGATTAGAGGCTCTGGAGGAGGGACGCTGCTGCCAGCCCACGCTGCCGCTGCCGCCTCAGGGACTGGGCCGCTGTTGGGGCCAGCCGCGTGGGTGGAAGCAAGCTCGCTGCCTAAATGGGAAGTGATCTAGCGAGGCTGGGAGCCACGCGTGATTGACGGGGAAGCCCTGGAAGGAGCTGACTTTCAGAAGCTGAGGACGGGAGGTCCTCGGGTCCCAAGTGGGTGGACAAGGCCTCCTATGTTGCCTGAAGCTTGGACCCAGGACTCCCCTAGGGAGCCAGGATTTGTGAGCGCAGGAGTGGGTGAGAGATGTGGGCCACAGGGAACCCCTACAGTGGGCAGCAGGAACAGAGAGCCGGCTGGGCTTAGAACCTGAAGCCCCGAGGCCAGGGGCCAGGCTGGAGGTTGGCTCTGTCAGCAGTTCTGATTACCATTGGCTCTCTCGTCCCCAGTGAGGACACGAAAAAGGGTGGCTAAGTGTCAGAAGCGGTCACTTCTCCATAGTGGGCACAGAAGCATCTTTAGCTTTGTTGCCATCAGAATGCATGTTACATGTAATCAATGGCTTTGTGCTAAGGCCTGGTCCTCACTGTCACCACCACCTCCACCAGAATGCTCACACACACACACACCCCAGGGTTCTGGCAAATATGGACTCCCTGTGGCGGGGGTGCCGGAGAATGTTCACAGGCCCCCCACCCCACCCCCATCGTGGGGTTAGGCAGTGCACCTTGTCCCATCACACCCATCCAGATGTGTCACACACCCCACAGGGAACTTGAGACATGAGTGCTACTGCCTTCCTTGTCTCCTTCCCTGCCATCATCCCTTCTCCGCTCGCTTTCCTGTGACCCTCACATGGAAAGGTGCCAAGACCATCTTAAGACTCAGACAGACTGCGGTCAGCAGCTGCTGGCAGATGATGAGCGGGTAGCCCACCTCTGTGGGGAGCCTCCCTCTTACCCACAGACTCACCAGCCCTTTCAAGGCTCTTAGATCTGGGAGTTGTTTCTTTGAGGGACCTTCTGCCTTGTCTCTACTCCCCACTTTCCCAGGAGGGAGCCCTGGGGCCACCCTGCCCACTGTGCTCCACTACCTCATTAGTCCAGAGAGGGAGGGGGTGGGGAGGGAGGCCTGAGTGTGGAGGTTGCTGGTGCCTGGTGAAGGCTCTTCCCGTCTCTCCGCATGACTCTGGGCAAGCCCCTCACTGTCTCACCCTCATCTGTAGCCCTCGATACAGGATGAACAGAGCTTCTCCCCCTGACCCTGAGCTGAAACTCAGGAACCTAGTCTGAGTTTTCATTGCGGTTGTCTGAGCCTTTCACAGAAAGAATGTGAATTCATTTTCTTTTTGTAGATGAAAGCTCGCATATGCCACAGAAGGAGAGGAGTGAGTGAGAACCCAGCATCCTGGGCTCTGTGACTCTGAGATGTCTGTCATCACCGTGTTCAAGTCTCTCAGGGCCTCGGTTTCCCATCCAGGGTCCAGCAGTGCCTGGGTGAACTTGACCCGTTGCCTCCCTCAACAGGTCCTGAATCTCTTCCTGGCCTTGCTGCTCAGCTCCTTCAGTGCAGACAACCTCACGGCCCCCGACGAGGACGGCGAGATGAACAACCTCCAGCTGGCCCTGGCCCGCATCCAGCGGGGCCTGCGCTTCGTCAAGCGGACCACCTGGGACTTCTGCTGCGGGCTCCTGCGGCGGCGACCTAAGAAGCCAGCGGCTCTTGCCAGCCACGGCCAGCTGCCCGGCTGTATTGCTGCCTCCAGGTCCCCACCACCCCCAGAAGCCGAGAAGGCACCCCCAGCCCGAAAGGAAACACGGTTTGAGGAAGACAGTCGACCTGGCCAGGGCCCCCCTGGGGATACGGAGCCTGTGTGTGTGCCCATTGCCGTGGCTGAGTCGGACACTGACGACCAGGACGAGGACGAAGAGAACAGCCTGGGCACCGAGGAAGAATCCAGCAAGCAGGTCAGCCCCTTGTCCTGATGGGACGGCTGTCTGTTTGTATGGGGTTCAGAGCACAGCACCTAGCCTCAGCCAGACTACCTCAGCGGGCCAGTTCCACAGCAGCCAGCCCTCAGAAGGGTACCAGGCCCAGCTGTTGTCCATTCTTCCTGTTAGCCTAACTTTACAGACAGGGAAAGTGAGGCATGGCTAGGCGTTCCTCATGAATATCTCTGTCCTCACCCTCCTCCAACCCCCAGCCCTGACCTTTGCCCAGCACCAGGACTAGCAGGTACAAATGCCTGGGAGAGAGAGGGCTATGGTTTGATGACCTCACGACCGTCCCTTCCCCTCCTCCCATGGCTGAGGCTAAGTCTGAGATTTAAAAATAAGCAGCCCTGAGATGGAGGTGTCAGGGACAGCACTATCTTATCTCTTGACCTGTTACTTTTAACACTTGGGACCAGAGTCTGGCCAAATCAAAGCGTCTGCCCCTGCCCCGCAGGTTTGCCTTGACCTGAGCTGGGCCCACGGCTGTTCCTTAGAACATAGCCCATGGTTCCCTTCCCTGGTGGTGGCCCTTCCTGACTGCTCCTCAGCTGATAGCAGTTGAGCCTGGCTCCATGGTTCTGCCTCCTGCTGCCTCAGATGGCCTCACAGTCCAACCTTGGCCCATCTAGTCATGCTGTAGGGCTGCAACAGTGGCAGTTGAGAGAGGGAAGACCACAGCTTCCAATGTCTGCTGCACAGGAGATGGGAGTAAAATTCTGGCTGGTCCTTTTTTCCTCCCTTTCTCTTGTGACCAGGGCAAGTGTGTGTGTGTGTGTGTGTGTGTGTGTGTGTGAGACTTGTGGGAATCAGTGCAAACAAAGTGAAGTATCTTGGGGACATGAGAGTTAGTACATCCTTCTAATTAGAGTTGATAGTATATTCATAAACAGGCATCATAGTCCAGTGACATTTGCTGAGCTTTGGCTATGGGTCCTTTGCCTGAACTTACAGGGACCTCGCACTGACCCAAGTCAGCAGAGAAAGGATCGTTCGTCCATGGCTGTTCATGACGAGGCCAGGAAGTAGTGGGCGGGGGCTGCAGTCCACAAAGCCAGGGCCCTGGAGACCCCGTGCCCGGGTGTTTAGGCTCTGCTCATGGGCTCTTTTCAGCAGGAATCCCAGGTTGTGTCTGGCGGCCTAGAGCCCTCCCAGGAGCCCAGGGCCAGGAGCCAGGTGTCAGAGACCACATCCTCTGAAGCTGAGGCCAGTACATCTCAGGCAGACTGGCAGCCAGAGCGGAAAGCGGAGCCCCGGGTCCCGGGGTGCAGTGAGGTAACAGTGGGGTCTGTCGCTGGGGCCAGAGCCAGGCTGTGAGAGGCCACAGCACAGGCTACGTTTCCTGAGGGAAACCACAACCAGTGTGCAGGGAGCATGGAGACCCAGTGCAGAGAGGAGGGTGGGGAACCCGTGCCCGACAGGCAAAGATGGTACGCACCCCAAAGCCACAAGAAAACCGTGGAAATCAACCAGCTCAGGACTCTGAGGCCTGACTAAGCCTGCGCTTCCATGTGTTGGCCCTCTCCTCACACGCTGTTCTTGTGTTCTTGGACCGTTTGGCACGCGTTTTTGTCCTGTGATTGCCTCCCCCCGCCCCCCCACTACCACCACCATATCCAAGGAGGACTTGAGCCATCTCTCAGAATAGTCCTCGCCATATCAGTCCCCTGGTGTCTCTTCCTTGCAGCAGTTGAAGGGGGTGGGGGTGGGGAGCATCCCAGCCTGTGACCACAAAAATTAACTACCAGAGTGAATTAACTGCCACCTATTGGGAGCGTTTCTGTTTAAAAAACAAACAAACAAACAAACAAACAAAACCAACAACATTTCGTGTTTCTCTTTAAAACTCGAGAGTGGCACGACCGTGCTGTAGACTGGAGGTAGCTACTGTCCAGCCCCAGCTGGAGCTCTCTGGCTTGCCGCAGTACCACCTGCCTGATGGCGTGTGTGACCTGCCTGGCTCCTCAGCTCTTGTGAGGCAGGAGAGCCAAGGAGCCCATGTCATGGCCAGCCGTGCTCAGCATCACTTGCTGCAGCATGTGGAAGGGAAGCCCTGCGCTCAGAGAGAGCCAGTGGCCTCACTCCCAGTCCAGCGCTTGGGACTTTGGCCCTAGGATGCTCCACTGTCACGGCCAGGCTTAGAGCATGGGTTCCTGGTGGGGCTGTGTCCTGACTGTGCGGGTCACAGCCGTGTCCCTCGATGGCCTACCACTCTACATCACATAGAGTAGGAGGATTCAGGATGCTTCAGGAGAGAGTGAGAGCGTCACACAGAGCTTTGTGGCTTCTTCCCTTCAGATGTTTGTGGTCCCCCGGAAGAGGGGACGAGACAAACACTGGGGTGTTCCCAGGAAAATGACTTCTAGACTGACTGGGCATGTAGCTGGGTTGCTAGAATGCTTGCCTAGTGTGCAGAGCCCTGGGCTTGACCCCAGCACTGCATAAACTAGGAGTGAGGCCCCCAGCTGTAACCCCAGTGCTTGGGAAGCAGAGGCGGAAGATCAGGAGTTCAAGGTTAATAGCACCTGCACAAGGAATTGAGTCTCAGAAAGAAAAAAAGAAAGGAAGGAAGGAGGGAGGGAAGGAGGGAAAGGGGGGAGCTTTCTCCTTCCTGCAGCAGGGTCGCAGCTTTGTGCCTTAGAGGCTGCAAAGCCCTAGCTGGTATCGCCATCCTCAGGAGCATGGGAAACCACAGGGCACAGCCACTCCGAGCAGGCTGGCTCCCTCTACCCTCCCTCCCCCAAGACCTAGTCCTTCTCCACCACAAACCTCAGAAGTGAAAAAAGCATGAGGTACAGATACAGGCATGGTGACTCATCGAGGATGTGCAAAGAAGGCAGCAAGAGCCACATAGCTAGGCCTGAGCCTAGACTGGCCTCAGGCAGCCAGCTGAGATAGCGCTGAGAGTGGACGGAAGTAGATGGAGGTTCCCTTCCTCACAGATGCCCTCCTGACTTTTTCTAAGAGGGATGGGACCTCAATGTAAATGACTCGTGGTGGCAGTGCTCGCTGGAGAGGCCAGAAAGGACACACGAGAAGCAGATGAGGAGAAGAAAGGAGCTAGGCCAGGGCCAAGGGCAGGTTCGCTGGAGTGGACATCAGCGTGTACCCCTTGGGACGCAGCAGAGCATTGAACGGGTCCCCTGTGCTGTCCTACCTTAAGGCCTGTGGTGACTACCCCAGCTGGCAGTTCACTGTTCTTGTAGAGGGGCCAGCTAAGCTGCAGGTTCACAGTGATAGGGCAAGGTGATCTACCTACCCACCCACAGACCTCTGGCATTACCCACAAGTGCCCATAGCCACAAAGCACAGTCACTCACAGGCTGCCAGATGTCCTATAGCAGTGGTTCTCAACCTTCCTAACTCTGCGACCTCATTGTAAATCATAATGTATACTTGGAGGGAAAGGGTTACCAAAGGGGTCGCGACCCACAGGTTGAGAACTACTGACCCGGAGCCTCTCTAGGAGCCAAGCCAAGTTATTAAGGTCTAGGGGCCAAGGAGAGATGGTTCCAGCACTTTGCCCTCACCGCAACACCTGTGTGAGCTGGGTGGGACACATGGGCTGTTTGCTAGCATGTTCTCTGCATGTCTGACGTGCTGCTGTGCGCCTGTGTCTTGGTTTTGATTCTCTTCTGGATGTGTGTCCTGTTGTTCCTCCTCCCTTGTCTGTTTTGTCCAAGCATTTCTTACCCTTGAGTTCTCCCAAAGCCCCTCATCTCCCACCATCCCTAAATCCAGCGGGAGTCCTGAAGGCCAGCCTCTGCTCTGCCCACCCTCCATGGCTATGAGCCACTTTCATCTCAGATTCTCAGGGTGTGCAAAGAGGGGGCCATCTGGACTCGTCCTAGGCTCCCCTAGATGCTAGGCTCTAGGTGGAGGCTGGTCCTCAGCCCACGATCATCCCTCCCCATCCCCCACAGACCCCCGAGGAGAGTTACTCAGAGGGTAGTACCGCTGACATGACCAACACCGCCGACCTCCTGGAGCAAATCCCGGACCTTGGGGAGGACGTCAAGGACCCCGAGGAGTGCTTCCCTGAAGGTACTGGACAACCCTGGACCACACCCAGAGGGGACAGGAGATCCAGGAGTTCCTCAGCACCTGGGCCGTGCCATGCTGCACCCTGAGCTTTACCATTCTCCTGTGATGTGGGTCATAGCAGACATCAGTAAGGGATGCTAGCACCATGTTTGTGGTGTGGTGGGCATCTGTGAGCCGACTTAACCCAGGTTCACCACTCCCTGCACAGTCATTTCCTGTCTACCCATGTGGCTGTGGTGTATGGCCATGTTGGTGACCGGCACCTGCAGCTTTGCAGACAGGTGCATTGGGAGTGGGGAGTCGGGGGGAGGGGGCAGCTGCAGTGTTGACGGCCACTTAAGGCTCCACCATTGCCAAGGCTCATTGCAAAGATGCGGTGGATCCTGGGAGATAAGCATTTCCAGAGCTCATTTCCTGAGGGAAACAGGCTGGCACCCATGCCATTCCTAGCCCTGCCCCCCCAGCTCAGTGCAGCCAGCTTCTTCACAGGGCATTTGCTGAGTGCGGAGAGCCCTGACAATCCTCCTGCACTGTGATCCCACACCACGTACCCCATCATTACCTTTCTCTCGGCTGTTCCCTCAGAGAACCAGGCTTCTGCCAGTCCTTTCTCTAGGCGTTCACGGGCCCTGTTCCCCCCCCCCCCCCAGGCTGTGTCCGACGCTGTCCCTGCTGCACAGTAGACACTACGCAGGCCCCGGGGAAGGTCTGGTGGCGACTGCGCAAGACCTGCTACCGCATTGTGGAGCACAGCTGGTTCGAGACGTTCATCATCTTCATGATCCTGCTCAGCAGCGGAGCGCTGGTACCTCCTGGGGATGCAGGGCTAGGTGGGGGGCGGGGCTGGAGGAGGAAAAGAGGGCAGCTAGAGCACCTGGTCAGAAAGTAGGGCTGTCCTCTGTTGGAGTGGCGCTCCCCAGGCCCCTGGATCAGAGCAGGCTCAGAGGCCTCACACCCACATCACCTATGGAACAGAAGGGCTGCCAGGTGCCTGTGTCTGGCCCACTGACTTGTTCCATGAAAAGGAAATTATTTTCTCTGGATCACCAGCCTCCCACATTGGAACTCGTCCACCAGGCCTCTGCGTGTGACATGCTATGAGGCCATTAGACTACAGCCATGACTGATGGGGCAATACTGGCTCCACACCCCCCATGGCTTCACATATTGTCACATTCTGCGTGACAACAGAATGTTGCTTCTATGGCAACACTCATCACTTACCCCTAATTCAAAACTGGTATGTGAACACAGGCAGTCAGATTCCCAAGCCTGTGGCCTTGACCTTTCCTGTATCTGATGGTCTTTTCTAAGCTCTCTGTGCTTCTGGCCTCGGGGTCTTTCACTGTAGTTGGAGGAAACCAGACTCATCAGGTTTGAGATGTCAAAGATCAACGCAAGGTAGAACAGAATAAGAATGGAGGACTCTGGGCAGTTAGGGAGGACTCCCGGGAATAAGCAAAGAGGCTCACAGTGGGAGACAGCCAAGGAAGAGCAGTGAGACCCTCCAAAAACTCCCCATGTGGCTCGCAAGCACCAGGTCTGAGCCTATAGGCCTTCTACAAAGACGGGGTAGCCCTGGAGATGGTTCAGGAAGGAAGGTGCCAGTGAGCAGGGATGGGCATAGTCCAGAGGACGTGGGGCACAAGCACTTGCGTTGCTGGCAACATGATGGGAGCACTCAGATGCCCCTCCCTGCTTTAGGTTGGGCCTGGAGCCACAACTTGCAGCCTGCCTGCTGTTTTACCATCAGCAGCTTGAGCCAAGTCTCCGTAGGTTTCAGAGAAGTATGATTTGACAATATGTTAACAAGTTTTGTTTTTTAAACAGCCACAAAACAAGGGCAGCCAGAGCCATTTAGTCTGGGCTGTGCAGGAAAATCTCAGGCTGGCATAAGTGAGGAGGAGTTTTGGCAAGCATCTGGTAAATCTAATCAGGGTAGACAGCCAAGCACTGTTGCTAAAAAACCATGTCAATGATATATTGGGAAAAAGAAGTCTGCATGTGTTATTTAAAGTTAAAAACTTGCTTAACGGAAAGCAAACTATATCTCTTCCAAAGTGCTGAGGGTGGTGAAGGAATTAAGAAAACAGAGATATCACAAAAAAGAAAACAAGAAAAGCAACAATGAAGTGTTAAAAAAAAACAGAAAAGTATACAGCAAAGCAAAATCAAGCATATCTTAATAATAAATGTAACTGGATAAAATTCACTTTTTAAAAGGAAAAGGACTCTCTGATCTTGAAAAAAATCATCCACGTGCAACAAAGTGACTAAACATGAAACAAAATTTAAGCTGGTTGAAAATCTTTCATTGCAAATGCTTGTGTCCTTTGCTTATTCAGGATCTCCAACTCAATAGAGCTTGTAGACCCCATCACGATAGATCAATAAAGCATCCTTTGCTGTTTGCATCGGGGGAAAAAAAAAAAGAAAAGAAAAGAAAAGAGAAAATGCTTGTGTCCAGAAGTGTTTCAGATTTTAGAAATTTGGGCATTTGAGACTGTTCGCATAAAATTACTGGTGGAGCAGCCTAAACCCAAATGTCATAAATGCTCGATACCTGGAATTCTGGTGTCATGTCAGTTCTCAAAAAGTTTCAAATTTCGCTAGGCAGTGGTGGCGCATGCCTTTAATCCCAGCACTGGGGAGGCAGAGGCAGGCGGATCGTTGTCAGTTCAAGGTCAGCCTGGTCTACAAACTGAGTCCAGGACAGCCAAGGCTACACAGAGAAATCCTGTCTTGAAAAACCAAAAAATATATATATATACATATATATAAGAAACATTTAACTACTTTCTTGATATTAATCATTATTTAATAATAATCTTTAAGTACTTACTAGTATAATTAATTATTTAAAAGAATATTGGTTGAATATAAAAGCAAGAATTGAGGCCAGGCATGGTGGTGCACACTTTTAATCCCAGCATTCAGGAGGCAGAGGCAGGTGGATCTCTGAGTCCTGTAACAGGCGGGTCTACAGCGTGAGTTTTAGGCCAGGCAGAGCTGCACAGTGAGAAGAGGGGGGGGGTGGTTGAGAATGGGGGAGGCTTTAAAATAAGGCTGGGAGATGGCTCAGGGGTTAGAGTGCTTGCCACGCATGAGCCAGGACCTGAGTTTTAATCCCTACCACCCACGTGAAGCTGGGCGTGTTAGCATACCTGTGTAATCCCAGCACTTCTTCAGCAAGATGGGGGAGGTGAAGACAGGAGAACCCCTGAGGCTCATGGGACAGTTAGCAGCAAATTAGAAGCCCTGTCTCAAACAGTATGGAAGGTGCCTGACACCCAGGGTTATCTGTGGACCCTCCACATGCATATGCCATGTTCACACACAGGAATGTACACACACCTACATACTAGACATATACATTGCACAAGCACCAAAGATTCTAAAAGACAATCATAAACGGGCTGGGGAGATGGCCTAATGGCGAAGAGCACTTGTTGCACTTGCTGAGGGCCTGGGTTTGATTCTCAGCACCCATATGGTGGCTCACAGCCGTCTCTAACTCCAGTTCCAGGAGTCACTGTGTTCTCTCTGGAGGTACAAGGCATGCATGTAGAACATAGACACACATGCAAGCAAACACTCATAAAATAAAATATGTACATAAACCATTAAAAAAATACACATAACATAAAAAAATAATCATGATAAAGTGGGGCTGAGGCTCAGTAAAACAGGACCAAGTGAGGCCCTGAGTTCACTTCCCAACGTGGCAAGAATATAATGAAATTAATAACACTTTTTATTACTTGTGGCTAATATGGTCACATAGGGAAAAGCATAACCCACTAAAAACATCACATGGGCCGAGGAGAAAACTCATGCAAGCCTGAGGACTGAATCCAATTCCTGGAGCCCATTTAAAGGTGGAGAAGGAGAGAGCCACTCAACAGGCGTGTCCTCTGACACACACACTGACCTCTACACACATGTCACACACACGCACACTGTGCACACGAATCACACAAACAACTTTTTAATTAAGAGAAGAAACAAGCTGGGGTTACAGGTGTGCACCACCGTGCCCAGCTTACACCCAGCTTCTTGCTGCTCTTGCAGAGGCCTAAGTTCAGTGCTCATCATGTCTGGCAGCTTACAACCAACCATAACTCCAGCTCCAAGGGATCTGACGCCATCTTCTGGCCTCAGTGGGCACCGCACTTACATGCACATACAAATAAACACATGATTAGAAGATTTTAAAAAATTGATAAGTAATTTCAAAGCAAATGTTTAATGTAGCCTATAAGAATCACATTGCACATGTGTTTGCACACATGCATATGCACACATTCACACAAATGTCATCCAAATGTTAGTGCCTCATTCTTGTATGTTCATGAAGTTGGAAATGCCAATTTTGATCATTTCTGTTTTTGTTTTGTTTTGTTTTGTTTTGTTTTTGTGAATTTGTGTGGAGCTCTGGAGTTCAAGCCCAGAGCTTTATGCATGCTTTTCACTGAGCTATGTCTCTAGGCCTGTGTGAATCCTAAGAAGGATTTTTTTTTAACTTCAGAAAAAAAATAAGAACATAGATATCAGTAGATTAATAGATCTCCACTTTTATTTTGAAGCCTCTCAGGTCCATCTGAGGGCCTGGACTGTACCACTGTGCCGCTCACGCAGGCCCAATTAGCCACACGGAGGCCTCAGCTGTGTGTCCCCAGGCACTGCAGCAGCACTCCTCCCTGGATCAGAGCAGAGGCCCTGAAGTCAGACACGGGCCCAGGGGTGACAGAAGGACGCAGCTCCCTGGGATCCCTGGTGACATGTTGCCTAGACAGGGAGACTCAAGGCACAGGCTAGCTGGAGAGGAGAAGGAACAATCAGAAGACCAGAGGAGGAAGGGCAGCCGGAAGCCCCAGCAGTGTCCCAGTGGCTCAGGAGAGATGCTCTAGAGATGAGGAAAAGCAGGGGAAATCGTTGTCACCTTTAGTGTGCTGGGACAGGTGCTCCCAGGGCCTCAGCCATGCCAGGCAAGGGCACTGGGCTGAGGTTACACGTTTGGCTTCTAGATTCTGAGGAGAGCCTATTTGTTCTGGGCGTCAGAGCTTGGATTGCTTTAATGAAAAGTCTGCTTTGATTGGGCACATTGGCACACTCTTTAATCCCAGCACTCGGGAGGCAGAGGCAGGCAGATGTCTGTGAGTTCCAGGCCAGCCTGGTCTACAAAGAGAGTCCACGAGACAGCCAGGGCTACGCAGAGAAACCCTGCCTCAAAAAACAAAATTTTTTTTAAAAAAAGAGGAGAACAATAAAGAAAATTCTGCTGTGAACCCAGTGTTGCTAGGTTGGTTTGTTTTTGTTTACTTAGGTGTAGTCATTATAAGGGGCTCCTCAGTCGTTGTTAGAGTGGAGTCCAATATAAACTCCCATGGAAAATGGTAAATATACAAGATAGTAGAGTGAACACAGACATGGGGGAAGCCAGAGCAGGTCTGCGCGCTGACCACGGACAGCTGTGGACCCACCCCTCTCTGCCTTTAAATGGGCAAGTTTTAGAAAGCTTAATTTAACTGTTTTCCATCTTATTTACTTAATTCAAGTTACTTAGTTATTTTGTCTCTGATGGGAATCGAGCCTAGACCTTCACACACACTAAGGAAAGACTGAGACCAGAGGCACAGCCCAGCATTTATTTATTACTTTTTATTTTGAGGCAGGATCTCAAAAAGTTCCTCAGGCTAGCCTTGATAGCTCTTCCCACCCCGCCTCCCTTTGTCTTCCCCCGGTTGCCCTCTCCTCTCCGCCACCCTGTCTGTCTCTCCTCAGCTAAGACCGGCCTTGTGGTCTTCATGCCTCGGCCTCAGTTGGGATCCCAGGCCTGCCTCACCAAGCCCATCCGGGAAAGCGATCTTAAAACCCATGCTGGAAATGACGCTTGCTCTTTAGTGTGGACAGAGCTCATCCTGCCCAGCTAGCCACCTACAGTGAGGGCAATCTCCTGGCCCGCCCATGGTTGGATGAAAAGAGGCAGGCCTCCCTTCACCAGTGCCTGGCCTCAGTTTCCCCCACTGCGGAGCAACAGCTGTTGCTGGAAACTGTGCCCCTTTCGAGGTGAAGTGCTGGGTGTTGGCCTGGCCTCTGAGCCCTCCCGTCTGCCTTGCCCACAGGCCTTCGAGGACATCTACCTGGAAGAGCGGAAAACCATCAAGGTACTGCTGGAGTACGCTGACAAGATGTTCACCTATGTCTTCGTGTTGGAGATGCTACTCAAGTGGGTGGCCTACGGCTTCAAGAAGTACTTCACCAATGCCTGGTGCTGGCTCGACTTCCTAATTGTGGATGTGAGTGGGCACGTGGCTGGGACCTAATCGGTAAGGGGCTTATGGCAGTGCCCAGGATAGAACGACTGGGCCAGGCAGGCTCACCATGCAGAAGGAAGCCAGGAAGAAGACAACTGAGAACAGAGGCCTGCCTCAGAGCAGGGTCTGAGGGAGACAGGCAGGGAGTGGAGATCTGTTCAGACAGGGTCCTGGGCCAGGAGCAACAGCTGGGCATGCTCTCAGGATGACCAGAGGGAGGATGTGAGCAGACACTGCTGTGTTGGAGTCCTCCGCAAAGGCAGGTCACAGTGTCTCAGGCCCACTAGCATAAGGACTGCCAGGGAGCCTCTGTCCGAGCCCTCACAGGCTATGGAAGGATAGTGGGTAGATGCAGAGTGAGACGGGAATCTTGCCCCCCCCCCTTGGGAAGGTGGTCCCAGCCATGCCACTCAGCCTCTCCAAGGATCCTCCAATGGTGAGTGGAGCCAGCATGGAAGCTAAGCTGGGTCCCCCTCAGTGCCCTTTGGCCACCCCTGCCACCCAGGGCTTCCCAGCTTAGAAGAAATCTCTGGAATTTTCAGCTGCCTGCTCTGCACAGCCCTTCCCACCTGCGCCTCTGTGGAACCAGCATAGGGCAGGGCTCCAAGTAAGACCTTTGGCATGATGGGGTCCACAGAGGGGAAGTGTGGGGAGAGGCTGGAGGGAGCAGAGAACAGAGGCACCTCCAGTGTCACCTACCCCGGCCTAGGTCCTTAGAAGATGTCAAAACGTTAGGAAGTCCGGCTTAAGGGAAGTGCTGAAGTGCCCCTGTGTCTGGGGCTTGTATGTAACCCAGGGCTGCCCTTCCCTTCCCCCAGAACAGACTTCTCTGGGAGAAGAGGAGACCGACTCCAAGGTCGGACTTGAACCCAGACTTTGTCTCTATTCTGCCACATGAGGGAGAGCAGGGACAGGGTGTCCTGGTCCAAGGGGTTAGTGGTTGTAGATACATACAGCCGTCTCTCTGAAGGGCCTACAGTCATGACAGCATTGGCTTGCCACAGGCCTTCAACGCTAGCGTTCACAGGCTCATAAAGAAGAACTGGCCTGCCAGTCTGAGCCGGACTGAGAGCCTAGCCTGCCTCTGGAGCTGTCCCTGCCTTTCCGCCCCCTCTCCACAGGTCTCGCTGGTCAGCCTCGTGGCCAACACCTTAGGTTTTGCCGAGATGGGTCCCATCAAGTCACTGAGGACACTGCGTGCGCTGCGACCTCTGAGGGCCTTGTCGCGATTTGAGGGCATGAGGGTAAGTCCTAGCAGGTGGAGGACAGTGGGGCATACCCCCCAGCTGCCCGGAAAGCTGGATGCTCTCCTCCCTGACCCTGAGGGGTGTGGCACAAACTCTCCAGGAAGGGTTCCAGTGCTCCCCATCAGGAGGGAGTCACGGTCTCACTGACACCCAGGCCCATCGGCACCGCGGCCCTCTCCTGCTCTGCCACGGGGCCCACCTCCCTGTGTGCCACTCTGCAGGCTGGCCTGAAGTCCCTCACTTCTGGCAGTCACAGGCTGCCTTTCCCATGTCCTTATGTGACAGTGAAGGGCAGTGTAGCAAGAGCCAAGCAAGGCACTGTAAAGGAGGCTGTGTTCTCACCTTCAGACGACGGTTTGTAAGTTCATGGCTTAGCAAATGCCTTTTTGATCCCATAGACATTTGGAGGGACCACATTTTACCAAAGAATGTGAGAATAGAAGGCAATTTTAATATCTTTTAAAAAAATGTACGTGTGTGTGTGTGTGTGTGTGTGTGTGTGTGTGTGTGTGTGTGTGTTACACTTGTGAGCATGGGGGCCCATGTGCCATTTGGAGATCAGAGGACAACTTTCTGGAACCGGTTTGTCCTTCCACTCTGGGTTCAGGGGACCAAACTTATGTTCTCAGGCTCTTACCAGCTGGCCCATCTCCGTAGCCCTGTTTCTTTTTTAAAATAATAATTTTAGTTATCATGCAAAGTAACAGATTTCTCCATGACATTTTTACATATACTTAGTTCCTGCTGGTTCCCCCACCTCCCAGCTCCCTGCCCCCAGCCCTCCTTGTCCCCTTCTGTCCCCTCCCATTTCCATATCATGTTTGTCTGTTCCCCCTCCCCACACCTCTCTCTTAAAGCCTCTCCCCAACCCCCTCTCACGGGCCCCTTTCCAGGTCTCCACCCACACTCACTCCCACGTACATATACATATATAAAAATTAGAAGCTGGATGCGCAGACAAGAGGGAACAAACAGTATTTGTCTGTCTGAGCCTGGGTTACCTCGCTTCATATTTTCCAGTTCCATCCATTTTTATGAGACGAATTTTAAAGCCCTCAAGAAAAACAGCCACGAAGGCTGGGGAATGTGCGTCTCTAGCCGAGCGTTTGCCTCAGTGTGTAAAGCCCTGGGTGTGACACCCTGCCTCCAGCACCGAAAAGGAATTAGTTATGATAGTCAGCAAGAAAGAAAGGGTGTGCGCGCGTGTGCGTGCATGTGTGTTGACATACACAATTCTTTAGGACTTCAGAGAGCAATGTGTATCCATCTCCCTACCTCGGCAAGGACCAGCACAGAGTTCATCATTACTTGGTGCCTGTGAACCTTGCCTGCACCACCAATTACACTGCTTAGTCCTGGCGGTAACCCACCCGCAGGGAGTAATCGGACCAGAGTTAAATGTGTCTTTGGGAGCCAAGGACACTTGATTCCAGAGGGACACAGAGTGATGCTAGGTGCCAGGAATGCCTCTGATGTGGCTGCTGGCTACAGTGCCAGCCAAGGGCAAACTCTCTGCAGAAAGCTTGGTGCTCTAGGGAGTATAGTTTCCCACCTGCTCCAGGGCTGTGCTGTCTACTTGAGAATGCCGTCCCCTATCTCGACAGCAGACCCTCTGTGCTGCAACAGAACCCACCCAACTTCACCCCCATCCATGTGGTAGACAGATTCCTGGCTCCTGGGCAGCTAGGCGTGGACCGTCTTTGGACCGCACGCAGGTCCCCAGATCTATCGGTCAGCAAGCCACCTTATGGTGGCTCAGGACGACTGTGAGTGGTCAGACAACAGCCTGCAGACATAGCACGTGGGTCCCCCGGGGAGGTTCGGGGAAACCATCCTCTCCCGGCAGCAGCAACCCTAAAATAAACCAAAAGTTTGGCACAGAGAACGTATGGACCTGGGGGACCAACATGGCCCAGAGCCTTCCGCTATGGATAAGCCTGTCCTTCCCAGTAGACTCCCAACCACTGCAACTACCAGAGACCCTGAGCTATGAAAACTGAGTCCTGTAGACCATGGCTGAAAGCAGAAGAGGGCCGGGAAGGGAAAAGGCTGGTGTGCTTTGGATGCCCTCAGCTGTTAGGGTGTGGATGAAAGGGCTCTTGGTTCCCTCTGCCTTCCCTCACTCGCCACCAGAGCTGTAGAGGCCGCCTTGTCCTCATGACTGGAGCCCTAACTCCCACCCCCACAGCCACATGTAGCCCGCAAGTGTTGGGGGGGGGGCAAAGTCTTGAAAGGACAACCCCAAGAACCAGGTCTCCTCTCTGTCCGTGAGGTGGTGGTCAACGCGCTGGTGGGCGCCATCCCGTCCATCATGAACGTCCTCCTCGTCTGCCTCATCTTCTGGCTCATCTTCAGCATCATGGGTGTGAACCTCTTCGCCGGGAAGTTCGGTAGGTGCATCAACCAGACCGAGGGGGACCTGCCTCTCAACTACACCATCGTGAACAACAAGAGCGAATGTGAATCCTTCAATGTAACCGGAGAATTGTACTGGACCAAGGTGAAAGTCAACTTTGACAACGTGGGGGCTGGGTACCTGGCCCTTCTACAGGTGGTAAGTATGGGAGACAAGGGTCCCCTTACTCCACTGGTTCTTCAGAAATACGTCCCTCACCCTGGGGTGTGCAGGAGCGGCACAGTGGGATCCCTGCAGTAGGGTCACTGAGCCCCAAGAAGCTAGGATTCCAGGGACAAGGCTCCTCGGGAAGTCACCAGAGCCTCAGTTCTAGACTGATTCTACATTGTCCAAGGTGGACTGCATGGGCCCAGCACGAGATAGGACCAATCCCCAGCTGTCCATCAAGTTGACCTCTGTAGGTGGCACAGGCTAGCTAGAAAGGATTACTGACCCGCCAGGGACTGAATTGTTAGTAAAATTGTGACTGACCACCCTCGATCATAAAATGCTATATGCTGTTTAAAATAATACATTTGGGATGGCGATGTAACTCAGTGATAGGGCACTTGCCTGACATATGCAAGGCCCTGGGTTCGAGATCCCCACCCCCCCAAAAGGAGTGTATCTGCTTCCATCTTTGATGTGCAGGTCCTCTCGGTTGTCCATTTATGTTATGAGCAGGATGGTGTAATGGTTATAACACCCGCCATAAAAATCAACCCATGGGGCAGGGGAAAATGGCTCAGCCAATAACGTGCTTCCGCACAGGCATGAGAGTCTGAGTTCAGATCCCAGGCACCCACATCGTAAGGCAGGTGTAGCGGCACATGCCTGTAAACCCAGCGCTGGGGAGGTGAAGCCAGGAGGATCCCTGGGGCTTGCTGGCCAGCCAGTCTAGCCATATTGGCAAGCTCCAGGTTCAGTGAAAGGCCTCATCTCAAAATAAGGTGGAGGGCTGGTGAGTCACCTTAGTGAGTAAAGGCGCTTGTCACTAAGCCTAATGACCTGGGTTCAATCCCCAGTACCCACGTGGTGGAAGGAGAGACCCAGGCTCTTGCTCTCTGACCTCTACGTAAATGATAGGTATGCACACATGTACATACAGACACACACACATACACACACACACACAGAAACTCCTTTAGCACCCACTACCATGGCTCCTCTTCCTAAGTCCTAGCCAAGACTACATAAAGACTCCCCTGCAACCATGCAACCAGAACCCAACCCAGGCAGCTGTCCGTCCCTGCGGCTGTCCTCAGTGTCAGAGCCTTGGAAGGAAACTCCTCCTTTTAGACTCAGGACCTCCCACTTTTCCAGTCCAGACCTCATAACCGTAGGCGGCTCCCCAGCAGTCTCCAGAGCAGTTCGCTACCTCTGTTCACAGCTGAGAGTCTCACAGCACGGGATGCTCACATGGCTTGCGCAGCTGTGTTGCTCAGCTTTCCATGACTGTAATACATGCTCGAAACGAGGCCTCACTTATAAGAATGTTGGCTTGCGCTCACTCTATGGACGCTCCACTCTATGATAAGTTGGCTCCTTTCTTTGGGTGCATGGTGAGGCAGATCATGGCCAGTGTGGCAAGTTGTACTTCACGGCCAAGAAAACCAAAGGAAGGAAGGAAGGAAGGAAGGAAGGAAGGAAGGAAGAAAGGAAGTAGCCCCACTGTCCCCAGTAAAAGCAAACCCTTCATGACCCAAAGACCCTTCGCCAGACTGTCTCTTAAGGGACCAAACCTTTTAACACATGAGCCTTAATGAGCATTCTATACCTAGCTGCCTGCTTCATAAGAACTTTTAAATGGGCTGGAGAGATGGCTCAGAGGTTAAGAGCACTGACAGCTCTTCCAGAGGTCCTGAGTTCAATTCCCAGCAAACACATAGTGGCTCATAACCATCTCTAATGTAGTCGGATGCCCTCTTCTGACCTGCAGGTGGACATGCAGGCAGAGAGCGCTGTATACATAATAAATAAATCTATCTTTTTTTTTTTTTTTTTTAAACAACTCTTAAATGGGACTAGCTAGATGGTTCAGGAAGTAAGGGCACTTGCTGCCAAGCCTGATGACATGAGTTCAATCCCCAGGACTCACATGTAGGAGAGAACCAGTTCCTGAAAGTTGTCCTCTGACTTCTGCATATGCACCATGGTGTGTACACACACACACACACACACACACACACACACACACACACACACACACACTTTAATAAATTATTTTTTAAAGATAATTCTTAGCCAGGAGTCAGGTGGTGGTGATGCATTCCTTTAACCCCTGCTCTTGGGAAGCACAGGCAGGCAGGATCTCTGAGATCGAAGCCAGCCCGGTCTACAGAGCTAGTTCCAGGACAGCCAGGGCTATGTAGTAAAATCCTGTCTGGAAGGGTGGGGGGAACTCTTAGATGTAGAAAATGTGTGGGACTGGAGAGGTGGCTCAGCAGTTGAGAATGCTTCCTGCTCTTCCAGAAGACCTGAATTCAGTTCCCAGTCTCTATGTCAGATGGCTCAGAGCTGCCTGTAACTCAATTCCAGGGGACCCAATACTGGCCTCTGGGGGTACCCCCATGTACAGGCACAGAAACCAACACAGATATACACACAAGCGCATACATAAAAATAAACTTTAAAGAAAAAAATGTGGATAGCCAAGCAGTGGCTCCAAAGGAGGCTTGGTGGAGGGTTAGGTTTTGCTGTCGACGCCGTGGGATTCCCCTGGGGAGTTGTTGGTGTCACCACCAAGAGTGTCTCTTGCGCTCTGACAGCAGCCCCACTGTGCAGACGACACAGACCCAAACCAGGGCCCCGCCTCCTTCATGTAACCTCCTTCCCTCCCTGCTGCCTCGGTGAGGTGTGCAGAGGCTGGCTGGCACCAGCCCACGGGGTTTGAGGGTCACACTTGCAGAAATGTTACAAGCTGGCTGTTGGACACAACCATTATAAGAAGATTAAACTTTACAACTATATAAGTGAGCGATGCTAAAACACAGGATGAGTCTGGCATTCGTTTTTTATCATCTGGGCTGCCCAGGTGGCTGTTGTCTGTCACACATGTGCTGTGTGTATTCTGTAGCTCTGAAGTTTTCACCTCTTCCCATAGGTCGCATTATGGTGGTGAGAATTGGTTGAGGTGAGAATATTTACATCAGAGAATTCATCAAATACATTAGGGAGTTAGCCATTTACCGGAACAGTGGCAGAAGGGAGCCCTTTGCTACAGGCAGGATGCTGGTCCTCTGAGTGGCAGGATGCAGCTCACTGGATCAGCCCTGAGGTCAGCTAGTAAGTCAGACCACTGTCTGGACCCTGTGCTGTGTTGGAATCTGAAATACATGTTTTTGAGGAGCGAGTCTTCTCTTGCCTTACCAGACCTGAGGGCTGAATTGAGAAGCCTAGCATGGCCTTCTTGGGGTTTCTCCTCAGCATCTTCTCCTCCATCCTTGACCCCTACTCAAAGCCTTTTCCTGGGCCACTCGACCTTTTGGACACTACTGAACAGTTGGGCTGGGGCCTGCTTGCTTCTTGCAGGAAGCTGTTTAGCAGCTGAATTGAGATGAGTGTTCTTTGTAGCTGAAGCAGAGTGCCAAGTCTGATGGCTTTCATGCTCTCTTCCTCACAGGCGACATTCAAAGGCTGGATGGACATCATGTATGCGGCCGTGGACTCCAGAGGGGTAGGTTTGCCACTAGCTTTTCCCAACAAAACCAGCATCTGAGGTTCCGGGCCTCATGGCCTGAAGGCCCAGCCTGCAGGAGGAGCTTGGGTCAGCTTCTTAGGAATGCTCAGGCCTGGCCCTGAAACAACCCATGTGATCTCTCTTGGAGTCCCCAAATTCTCCAGCCCACTGTGGGTTCTTCATCCTCACTCAGGAGAACAAGTGGAAGTAGCCGAGACATCAGTGAGTTTCTCCTTGGTCCTTGTGCCCCATCCTGTCATACAGATGATTGAAGGAAGACAAAGAGCCCAATGTCACCCTGTTTCCAATTGGCCCAGGGCCTGGACACACACCGATATGGGGTGACCCCTTAACCTGGCATGCCAGCTGTCCTTGCCTGCCACCATCATCTCCACTCACCTCTACCCACCACCACTTTGATCACAGCCATTCAGTCACATATACCTGGGCTGGTGACGCTCTGCCCCCCCCCCCACACCATGCCCCCACTGCAGCCTCATTCCACCTGTCTGATTTCTCCCCCACAGTAGGGCTGGTGACGCTCCGCCCCCGCCCCCCCCCTACCATGCCCCCACTGAAGCCTCATCCCACCAGTCTGATTTCTCCCCCACAGCAGGGCTGGTGACGTCCCGCCCCCCGCCCCGCCCCCGCCCACCACGCCCCCACTGCAGCCTCATCCCGCCTGTCTGATTTCTCCCCCACAGTAGGGCTGGTGACGATCCGCCCCCCCCCCCACCATGCCCCCACTGCAGCCTCATCCCGCCTGTCTGATTTCTCCCCCACAGTAGGGCTGGTGACGCCCCGCCCCTGCCCCGCCCCCTGCCCCGCCCCCACTGCAGCCTCATCCCGCCTGTCTGATTTCTCCCCCACAGCATGAGGAGCAGCCGCAGTGGGAATACAACCTCTACATGTACATCTACTTCGTTGTTTTCATCATCTTTGGCTCCTTTTTCACCCTGAACCTGTTTATTGGTGTCATCATTGATAACTTCAACCAGCAGAAGAAAAAGATACGTAGACTATTGGCTCCACCTGGGTTTGGGGGGCAGAGGAGGGCAGGGTGCCAGAGGCCACCACTGCGTCTGCTCTCTTGGGGATAAGCCTCTTTCTTCTGATGAAATATGGCGGGGAAGAAAGGGGGGTGCACATGGCCATGTTGATGGGTCTCTGCCTGCCCCCATCTAGCTAAGAGATTCAGAGGTGAGAATTTGAACTGTTAACCCAATCTGTGATCACGAGTCATGTGTGGGGCCATGCAGAGACCCAAGGGGATAGACACCCCAGAGACACCATGACTAGGCTGTGGCCAGACTAAGTGAGATGCTCAGACAGATGCTGAGGCCTGGCCAAGCTGAGCCAAGGAGAAGGGTCAAGTGAATATTGGATGTGCAGGCCACAGAAGCCAGAGGGATTTCCCAGGGAACAGAGACAGGAGGGACCCTGGGAAGGCAGGTTTGGGGGGAAATCTCTCCATATAAAACTTTGGGACAGGAAGTTAATAAGTGGTTGAGCCTGGTACTTTTCACATGGGAAAGAAGATACTAAGAACCCCAGAATTATGCGGGTGCTGTCTTTCTATACTTAGGGGGCCAGGACATCTTCATGACAGAGGAACAGAAGAAGTACTACAATGCCATGAAGAAGCTGGGCTCCAAGAAACCCCAGAAGCCCATCCCACGGCCCCTGGTGAGCTATGCTCCCTGGCAGACTTGGGGAGGGTTCTTCTTGGGAGCCCCCCTCAAAGCCCACCATCAAGGGATCTTCGGGCTTCAGCCTAGCTGAAAGGCACTCTCAGATTTCTCTTCCCATAGAGGCCTAAGCCTCACGCAGATAGGGGGAAGACAGGAGGCAGAGACATTGGAGGCACACTGCATACTCGGAGGAACTCATCTGCTTCCCGTGGGCCTCCTCCTTCCTTTCAAGGGTCCAGTCTCTTCCCAGAGAGTATAGTGAGCTTTCACATAGCTACCCCTACACAGTCTCATCCTCTGAGCTCTGGGATAATCCAAGAACTATATGGGGTATGGGTTTCCCTCTTGAGTAGAGCCAGAGCTGGCGTTCTGGAATGAGGACTTGAGTCATGGTGGTACCTACCTATAATTTCAGCACTTGAGAAGCAGAGGCAGGAGGATCGCTCTGAGTTCAGGGCTACATATTGAGGCCCTGTCCTAAAAAACAAACACGTGAAAAATGGAATGAGGGAATGTTCAGAGTAATTAGGTGAGATGACCCTAAGCCACCAGCCAACTAGACAGGCCCAGTATTTTAAAGCTTTCCTGTGCTTCTTCCTACTCGCTCTCTTCTCTACGAGAGGGGGGGGGGAGGAAACACACAGAGAGAACAAGCATATTTTTAATCTCATCTTTCCTATCTCTTCAAATAATCTGGGCTCATTCACAATTAAAGACACATAGAGTAGCTAGAGTAGGTGGCTCAGTGGTTAAGATCCTGTGCTGTTCTTGCAGAGGCCTTGAACGCAGTTTCCAGCACCCACATGAGCCAGTTCACAACTGCTTGTGATGCCAGCTGTGGAGGTACAATAACATTTTCTGTACTCCACAGGTACCTGCACTCACATGTACACATACCTACATTCAGACACACACATATACACAATTTAAAAGTAAAATTATTTTTAAAATATATGGATATAAAATAATTTTATTCAGTAGAATAAATAACATCTATTCCATAAAAAGCATGGGGAAAATATATTAATCTGAAGGCATATACAATTGCAAGGACTGAAGTTTAAATTTGACCTTGAGTCTCCAGATTTTGAGACCAAAGAGTGTGCTGAAACCCAGAATAGAAGTCTACCTGCAGGTCCTTTGGGGATAGCATGGTGGAGAAGGGAGCCTTGGGGCTGGGCCTTAATGCCTAGAGGGGATGGAGTAGACAGGCAAGAGGGCCAACTGGTCTACCTCCATGGTTTCCTCCCCTACATATGTATTTCTAGTAGGGGTTGGGGGACTGTAGTCTCCCAGAAGGTGAGTAGGATGCAAGTTGTCTGGGATAACTGGCCCCCAGGTTCTTCTAGGGTTCCTGCTGTACTGAGCCCCTCACCTCTTCTTCTAGAACAAGTACCAGGGCTTCATATTCGACATTGTGACCAAGCAGGCCTTCGATGTCACCATCATGTTCCTCATCTGTTTAAACATGGTGACCATGATGGTGGAGACAGATGACCAGAGCCCTGAGAAGGTCAACATCTTGTCCAAGATCAACCTGCTCTTCGTGGCCATCTTCACGGGCGAGTGTATCGTCAAGATGGCTGCCCTGCGCCACTATTACTTCACCAACAGCTGGAACATTTTTGACTTCGTGGTTGTCATCCTCTCCATCGTCGGTGGGTATGCAAGTCGATTAGACAAAGAAGTCCTGCGCAGGCCACGGTTTCTGCTAAAGCCCTCTGTTCTCTACTTTGTGCCTAGGCTCCCTCACCCTCTCTCTCTCTGTATTCCTCACCTCCCCCTTACACACACACACACACACACACACACACACACACCTACACACCACTCTAGAAAGAACTTGTCTGGGAGGGCCCATTCAGGCCAAAGTGGTCAACCTGAAGAGACCCCAACACCCCATTTTGACCCTACTCCCCCTGGGACACAGCTCTGTGGCTATTCAGAAAACTTCAAGGTTGAGGCTAGGAAAAGGAATGGCCACCACAGAGACTCTGCTACACTACAAACAGAAACTTGCAACCTAGGCTGAAGGAAGAGGTAACTTGAGTCCCTAAGAATGAGAGGTAGATTTTCTCATAGTGTAGATAGAACGCATAAATCATCCAGCGTGTGTGCCAGGTTCTTGCAGAATCACCTGCCTCCTGCAGTTCACCAGAGGAGGGACAGCACAGGACAAGAGCATAACACAGACAAGGTGTCCTCATCATGTCTCTTCAGCCCCGGAATATAAACGTGTTTTTTTCCTGGAGTTTCTCTATGTCGTCCTGGCCATCCTGGAACTCACTGTGTAGACCAGGCTGGCCTCAAAGTCAGAGAGTCACCTGCTTATACCTCCCTAATGCTGGGATTAAAGGTGTGAGCCACACCATCTGTCTAGAACCCAAACTCTTTTTGTTTTGTTCTGGGATGCAGGGTTTCTCTGTGTAGCCTTGGCTGTCCTGGACTCACTCTGTAGACCAGGCTGGCCTTGAACACACAGAGATCCACCTGCCTCTGCCTCCCTGAGTGCTGGGGTTAAAGGCATACGCCACCACATCTTGCTGAGCCCAAACTCTTACATGGCAGCTTTATTGAGATGTGATTTATATACCATAGAATTCACAAGTGAACTTAAAATTCACTTAGCAGTGGACATCAGGCATTGCTTAACACCAGGGGTATGCTCTGAAAATGTGTCATTAGGCGACTTCATCATTTTGTGAACATCTCCTAATCTACCTAACACAAAGACAGCTACAAGGTCACTTTGATCCTGTAGGACCATGTCACCCCGTGGTCTGCCACTATCTTTCACAGAACATGACTGGATTGTTGTGGAACTGAGCAGCCATCACCACTATATAATGTTAGAAAGCCCCCAAGAGAGATTCTGCCCACTTGGTAGCCCCTCTCTATGTCCGGTGTCCCTCAGCTCCTGGCAACCATTCATCTAACTACTCAGGAATTGCCAAACCATTTTCCAACGTGGCTGCACTGTTTGCATAGTCACCATTGCCGGTCAGAGCTCCCACTGGTCCCCTTCCTCACCAGCACATACGACTGGCTTTCTAGGATGGTTACAGCCATCCTGGTGACCAAGTACCCTGGTGGCTGATGGAACTGAATGTCTTTTCCTATGCTTACTAGCCATTTCTTTATCTTGCATGGAGAATTAACTATTCAAAAATTAGAGTATTTTATCTTTTTTTATTGTTGAGTAGTAAGAGCACTTTATCTATTCAGTATTCTAATCCCATATCAAATACACAAAATTCAGTTTCTCTGTTTTCCTGTGTTTGTGATGTCTACTGAGGCACAAGTATTTTGTTTTAATTTTAATGAAGTCTAATATTGACCCTATATATTTTTTCTTTGTTGCTGTGCTTACAGCACAAATACTTGACACACAGCCATTCCCATAAGTACACATCTGCCTTTGGGGTCACTCTGAGTTTGCTTTTCTTCCATAAACGTCATCTGCCTCTAGTGAATCCAGGTTAAGGCACTCGTGGCCACTGCATTGGTGGGCAGGCATGGAGAACATAAAATAGGCTCAGAAACGCCTCAAGGCCCCAGGTGGAGGCAAGGGTGGCAGTTGGCCTTATAGGGCTGGAGAGCAGTGTGGGGGATGCAGATGTCAGCTGGAGTGGACCACCAACATCTTGGAGGCTTGAGGAGGTACAGCATGTATTTCTGAACCTCCTGCTAGTCCTGCTTGGTGCTGGTCTGGCTTCCCTCCCAGCTTGTCACTTGGGTCAGTTAACTTGTCTTGGTTCCATCTTCTGGAAAGGAGATGATGCTGGTGGCTTGCTTCCCCAGAGTTCTGGGAAGGCCAGTGAAACAAAGGCTGAAAGTGCATAACCCAATGCTCCTGGCACATGCCAGCCATCAGCGTTACTGAAGGAGAGCTGGGTCCCTTGCATCTCCAAGAAGCAAATGTACTTCATCTTTCTCCTGTAATATACCTGTGCCCTTAGAGACACAAAGGTAAGGATAGTAGGACTGTCACAGGGCCTCTGAGGCTCAATCTGTGTGAATAACGGTGGTCCTACACCAACAAGTCTTGCCCTTAGTATGCACCTGCCATGTCTGCATTTGCTAAGAGGAGATTTACATTTCCACTAGGCCTTCAGGAGGTCCCTCAGTTGCTGGTCCTCAGACCATGTCCTGAGTAGCAAGGAGCTGGAAGCCTCGAGCTCTGGTTCTTGGTAGGCTTGCTGGAGTGATGAGTGAGGGCCCTCATGCCTCAGAACCCATGACAGACTATGTCCTGGTATACCTGCATGTACATGTTTGTCCTTAAAGTCAGAATAATGGAGCTGAGGAGACAGTTAGCAAAATACAGGCCTTCATCTCCTGGGTCATAGAGGTAAGAGGAGGCCACGTCCTAGAATGTCCCATTGGCCTGGTCTTCCTGTAAGGGCCTTCTCTTTCACAGACACACTTGCCCTTGGTGAACCTGGCCTGAAGGAGGGCAGAGGCGCCATGGTGGCCACAGTCTTGCTTGCTTCCCACAGGCACTGTCCTCTCCGACATCATCCAGAAGTACTTCTTCTCCCCAACGCTCTTCCGGGTCATCCGTCTGGCCAGAATCGGCCGCATCCTCAGGCTGATCCGCGGAGCCAAGGGGATCCGCACCCTGCTCTTCGCCCTCATGATGTCCCTGCCCGCCCTCTTCAACATCGGCCTCCTGCTCTTCCTGGTCATGTTCATCTACTCCATCTTCGGCATGGCCAACTTCGCTTATGTCAAGTGGGAAGCTGGCATCGATGACATGTTCAACTTCCAGACCTTTGCCAACAGCATGCTGTGCCTTTTCCAGATCACCACGTCAGCCGGCTGGGACGGCCTCCTCAGCCCCATCCTCAACACGGGCCCCCCCTACTGTGACCCCAACCTGCCCAACAGCAATGGCTCCCGGGGGAACTGTGGGAGCCCCGCGGTGGGCATCCTCTTCTTCACCACCTACATCATCATCTCCTTCCTCATCGTGGTCAACATGTACATCGCGATCATCCTGGAGAACTTCAGCGTGGCCACGGAGGAGAGCACAGAGCCCCTGAGCGAGGACGACTTTGACATGTTCTATGAGATCTGGGAGAAGTTCGACCCAGAGGCCACCCAGTTCATTGAGTATTTGGCCCTGTCCGACTTTGCGGATGCTCTGTCTGAGCCACTCCGCATCGCCAAGCCCAACCAGATAAGCCTCATCAACATGGACCTGCCCATGGTGAGCGGGGACCGCATCCACTGTATGGATATCCTGTTTGCCTTCACCAAGAGGGTGCTCGGGGAGTCTGGGGAGATGGACGCCCTGAAGATCCAGATGGAGGAGAAATTCATGGCGGCCAATCCTTCCAAGATCTCCTACGAGCCCATCACCACCACCCTCCGACGAAAACACGAGGAGGTGTCGGCCACGGTTATCCAACGGGCCTTCCGGAGGCACCTGCTGCAACGCTCGGTGAAGCATGCTTCCTTCCTCTTCCGCCAGCAAGCGGGCAGCAGTGGCCTCTCTGACGAGGACGCCCCCGAGCGAGAGGGCCTCATTGCCTACATGATGAACGAGAACTTCTCCCGGCGCAGTGGTCCGCCCTCCAGCTCCTCCATCTCCTCCACGTCCTTCCCCCCCTCCTACGACAGCGTCACGAGAGCCACCAGCGACAACCTCCCGGTGCGTGCGTCTGACTATAGCCGCAGTGAGGATCTCGCAGACCTCCCTCCATCTCCAGATAGGGACCGAGAGTCTATAGTGTGAGCCTGGACACCGCTGGCTGGGACACACCCTCCTGTATCCTGACACACCTTATGCAGTTAAAGCCAGTGTCAGCTGACACCTTCTTGGCTCTGGAGGTGACAGATGAGCCTCTATGTGGAGGAGCCGCAAGGCAGAGTTCTGTGGTCTCTCTGCTGGAGCCAGGGCAGCTGGAGGAACCCCTTATTGGTAGAGGCCTGCCCCTGGAGGCCTGGCACACCCCAAGTAGCCTGGTCTGGCCAGGGGGCACACCATTGCTCTGAACAGCAACTCTGTCCCAACCTCTGTAAAGTAGGGTGGAAAACACACTGTACATGTTGTGAACAGGCTTTCATAGATTTATTATATTTGATATTTTTTTACTTGAGCAAAGAACATCTTTTCCATGAACATCTGCAGCAGTTCACACTGCCTCTCCTTAACCCTGAACAAGCGTGTCAGTGGAGCTGCCAGAACTCTGCTGAGGAGCCGGGAAGGCCTAAGCGACACACACACACACACACACACACACACACACACACACACACACACACACACACACACGTGCACACTTTTCACACACTTCGGCTGGAAAGGCCACAAGGGCCCAGGATCCCTTCAGGCAAGTGTGGTCGGTTGCTCCAAAAGAGACAGGTTTTTCCTTCCTGGCCCCCAAGAGTGGGGTTCTTCCAGTGACCCCCATTGTTCCCAGGATTCTACTTTCCTCTTTTTATCCAGGCGTCTTTGAGGTCAGTGCTACAAAAACTATAAGCTTCCAAAGGTCAGCTTAGATCTCAGAGATGGGCCCTGCCCTTTGCCCTCTCCATAAGAGTATTAGTGTTGGAGTCCAAGGATACGAGGCACACAGCCTCTCCTGGGCCATGGCAGGCCCTGTCCACAGGCCAAGGGAAGAGAAAGCTGCTCAGTGTGGGCCACTGAACTGCGCTCAGCTATAGCAGCTGCACTGCCCATCTGACAACGCGGTCTCCATTCCAGGCTCCCTTGGGGCCTCTCCACCTCTGACCATGTGAAAAGGGCATTCCCACTGGGTCTCCCAACTCCTCTTCAGACACTGTAGAAGTGGGAGGGCAGCCTGGCTCTGCCTACGAGAAGGGCCCTGGATGGTCAGGCCTGGCCTGGTTCTGTGCTCTGGGAGGAGACAGCCATGCATCCCATTGGGAAAGGAGGCAGTGTGGCACCCAGACCCAGCTCAGGGTCTGGGGTTGTCCAGACACTGGACTCCCGAGGGCAAGGCTCTGACTATCCCAGGGGTCTTCTGAGAAGGCTTTTTCAGGGAAAAATTATTTTACCAGTCCAATTATCCCCCACGACCTCTTCAGCTGCTGAAAGTCCTATTTAGCATATGCAAATATTTTAATGTAGAGAACTGTCACCGCTGAAGTGACTGGCTGGTGGAGCCTGAGCTGCAAAGGGGCTCAGATGCCCAAGTCTAGCTCTCCAGCAGGGCCACCCTCGGCTGGGGGTACCCACCACACAGGCCACCTCAGTCTCACCTGCCCGCTGCAGGCTGGCTGCTCCTACCTACCTCGCCGAGCTGTCGGAGGGCTGGGCGCTCCTAGCGGTGCCGAAGTTGGGCACTGCGGACAAGTCAAGTATTATGTTTTTTTCTTGTCACCTCAGTTCCCTTGGTGGCAACCAGCCCCCACCCTACCCACTCCTGGAGATTCATCCAATGTCCCCATTGAGCCCAGTGTGGGGGGCTTGGTTTTGACTGTCCAGGTGATGCTTCTCTGAGTGGAAATCTTATTTTTGTAGATCTGTGCTTTGCTCTCAAGGCTTGGAGAGATGTGTGTCCCTGGCACTCATTTCAGGCTGCATAGGTAGGAATGTGGCCTAGGGCTTGCCAGGTTGGCAGGCTTTGCCATCCCAGCTGGCCGGAAGGAGACTGTGGTTTCAAGCATACCGATAGCCTTGGAGCCTTAAGACAGGTGCCTGGAGCTGGCTGCAGACAGGATGGCTAAGGGCAGGAGCAAGCTAGCCCCAAATCCTTGGCTCACCATGGTCTCTTTTTCTAGAACTGCACAGTGATGGGGGAAGAAAGTAGGCAGGAGGACGGAGGGACATGCATCCATGTCAGGTGTCATCTGAAATAAATGGGCACTTCTCACCAAGCTTCATGTATAAATGGAATACATTATTTTTCAAACAAACTAATAAATGGCTTACATGACCTGGTCTGGATTCTGTTCTTATGCTAAGGTGTAATGTGAGCACCAGGGAAGGGGTGGGGCATCAGAGGCTGGCTGAAGCTGTGAGGAGGCCTTAGCCTGAGAGGGGCTGGAGAACGGTGGGGGGGGGTGTGGAGGGGGTGATGGAGGAGGTGGTAGAAGTGGTGGAGGTGGAGGAGGTGGTGGAGGAGGTGAGAGTGCACAGGACTCAGGTATGGCTTCAGGTTGTCACTGGAAAACAGCAGCACAAGTGTCCCCAGCTAGCACAAGTGGGGATGCAGACAGGGCAGTATGTCCCCCAGGAGAAGAGATGCCTGGGCCGTTCCTTGAGGACCTCCTGCTGTAGGGCACTGGGGAGAGGGAAAACTGTACCTCGGAAATACCAAACCAGAGCCAGCCTCAGGCAGGGCCACTGGTTGGCTTGGACCCTTGAATTGACTGGTCCTCTCCTCCCCTCACTCCCTGCTGCCACATGACCACATGCCACATGACCACATGCCCTCATGCCCACATGCTCTGCTAGCCTATAGGACCTCCTTGTGGCTGGACTTAGTAGCATCCCCTCTGTCCTCATCTGCAAATCCTTACCTCTCTGTGCGCAGCGGGTCACCCAGGAAGTGCTTCCCTCCCCTGCCTGGAAACTGCCCTTTCTAGGCTTCACCTGCTGCTTTCCCTCGTTTCAGTTGTTGTTTTTTTTTTTAACAGTAGTAAAACACGCATAGTGCTGAGCTCACTGCCTTAACTGTGTTAAGCATCCAGTTCAGTGATCGTCACTGTCTTCCCACCCACCCACCATCCATCTCCAGAATGCTTTTTGTCTTGTAGAACGGAGCATGTGTGTCCAGCAAGCCCGTCCTCAGTCCTGTCCACAGCTGTGCCTCGCTCTCTGACTAACAGCTCTACGGGCCTTATAGCCAACCCTTGTGGTTGGTTGGTTGCTTTTACTTTTCTCTCTTGTTGCCCTGCTTCCTCCTGGCTCTTGACTGTGCCTTTCCAGACCCACATGAGGCTTTGAAGACCCTTTCCTGAGCTGGGCCTCTCCACTGAGCCCCCAGCCAGTGGTCAGCAGTCTATGCTGGGTTATTACTAGACCTTGCAGCCAAACCACCCAGTGCTGAACTCCCTTGCCTGGCTCCAGGCCCATCAGTGCCATCTTAAATGCCGACCCTGACATCCAAACCCTGGGGCCCCACCTCCTGGGTGACTCTGAAATCCCACTGTTCCATTCTAAACTGTTCTTGTTGGGTTACGGGCTCTATGTCTTGCCTCTTGGAGACCATCAAGATGCTCCTCTGCTAACTTCATCCAAATTCTTCCCTCAGTGGCCAGGGTGATATTTCAAGCCAAGATTACTAACTCTGGATAAAGTTGCTCCGTGGCTTCCTGGTGATTTAGGATCAAGGCAAACTGTCCAGGCCTCCAGCCCTGCTGGCCTCTGTAACCACATCTCTCCAGCCCCCAGGGCTCCAGGCTCTCAACCTCGACAGCTGCTGCTCCTTCTACCCACAATACTCCTTGCTCTTCTTCTCTGGGTCATGACTCTCCTTCTCCAGGATGCTTTCCTGACATGGCCCAGCTCCCTACTCATCCTGACACTTCCTGTCACAGCTCCCCTTTCTACAAATGCCAATGGAGTGGTGAGCAAACAGGACCCCCAATGTAATGGAGACAGGTCTTGCCTAGTGGGAACCCCTCCCTGGGCCTAGGTGGGAACAGGCAGGGCCTGTGGCACTTCTGCTTGGGGAACACCAATAGCCTCTGTCTCAGCCTGGCATGAGCGGGTGCAGTGCTAGGGGCAGGGTGGTTTCTCCCAGGGCAGGGCGGCTGGGATAGTTTCTCCCAGGCAGGGCGGCTGGATGGTTTCTCCCAGGCCAGGTGTGCAGATAGGAGAGCTCTGCTGCGCCTTCTCCCTGCGGTTTCCCAAGAGAAGCCCTGTAGGCTCAATTTTCTTAACAAATATATTTTATTACAAACTTATTAACCGAGAGTACTTCACTTATAACCCGAGTAACCTGAACAATGGGAAAAGATTAAAGAATACAATAATGAAGCCACAAGGATATCAGTTCCGAGGAACAATTCTCCTGGCGTAATCAGCAGGATTTCTTCTGCTGAAACCTGGAGCAACCAGAACCCGGAACCTCAGCCGGAGCCGGGAGCCCTGAAGCCTTCCCTCAAGTGGTTCTCTCTAGGAGCGTGTTGGAGTGGAGCGAGGAACAGCCAAAACTATTCCAAGTCTCCAAAGGCCCCGCCTCCTGTTTTTGGCTCACATTTATACCTCCTCTCAGCATTTGTTCAAGGATGTTTTTCAGCTGGTTAACAACCAATCTCCCCCTCCACACGGTGGTTCAACTTCTAAGGGGATAAACATCACCTGCTCTCTCACAAGTCTTTTTCTCATCCCTGACTTGTGATCTAAACAAAAAACATGTTTAGCTCTCCTTCAAAGTCCCTTTCCAGGATCCCTGCTGGTCTTTGTCCTTGTCCCCAGGGATTCATGTCAAGATGATCACCATGTACTTGAGCTCGCTGAGGCCTAGCAAGATGCCATCCGCCATGTCACCATCCCCCATGTAGCATCCTGACACACAAAGCCCGAGTGTAGAGGTGTCACACACCTGTCTCTCAGGACCTTCCTCAAGAGGAGGCCCAGGGGCCTGGAAACAGCACAGTGATAAAACTCGCCAAAGGAACCTTCTTACAGCTGCCCTCAGCTCCCCCTCCTCCCTCTTTGCAATGAGACTGAGAGGTCTAAGTGGCATTCACGTATGAATGATCCCCAAGTGAAAAATAGTTGTCTGACACTGTTGGTCACTCCCTTGGTCACCTCCTTTGTTGTCTTTCCTCCAACCAACCAGGGCCTTTCAAGGGACAGTCCACATCCTAAGATAGTAGGCCACAGCCAGCATTTTAATAAACATGAGAACCCCAAACCTCACGGCATGTGTGATTTTGTGGAGCACTCAGGAGTGCCTGCCAAGTGATGATATAAATGTCTCATGAAAACATCCACAGGATAGAATTTAAAGAAATACTGAAGGAACTGGTGAGAGGGCTCCATAGTTAGGAGCGCTGACTGCTCATCCCAATGACCCAGGTTTGATCCGCAGAGCCACACCCATCTGTAACTGTGGTATAGCTCCAGGGGACCTTACTCCCTCCTCCGCTCTGTGGGCACCTGGCACAAAGGCATACATGCAAGGCATCCGTATACATTTAAAAACAATGATAAGAGAAACACAAGCAATGGCTTCATATTCCTTTCCTCACCACTGTGCCCCTCAGAGGCTAGGTGTGCAAGGACTTCAGTGGCCGCCATAAAGTGAAGAAGACTAAGAAGTCTGAGGCTGCAGCCCCCACCACAGGACCATATAGGGCTTGAGTCTTCTTTCTCCCAATCTCCAGGGACACTAACTACTCCCTCAGACTGGATCAGCATTTTCCACTGGTCTTGAAGCCAGGACTTGGGAGTCTGGGGCTCTTGACGGCCTATCACTAGAGCCTTCCCCAGTTCCCTGGGGTGAGAGCATTCAACTGTCTTAGAGAGTTTTGCGACTGGACCAAGTGAGGCTCTGAGAGAAGAGCCTGTCCTGTACCTACTAAAATGCCACAGCTGTCACCAGGCCAAATGGGAGTGAGGCTGGGGTCTGGGTAGCAGATGACTCTATGAGTGGCAGAAGCCAGCTCCTGTGTCAAGGGAGAAGGCATGCAGCCGGGAATCTCAGTGCTTGGCAGGGAAAGAGATGCTCCTGGACAGACATCAGCTCTCACCCCCAGGCCACGGCATTGGCAGCTGCCCTGGCCCATGCCAGCAGCCCTCCATCAGCCCTGACAGCCACGAGACTCAGTGTCCAGGAGGTTGGGAGGGGCAGGGAGAAAGATGTCTGGGCCCTGCTAGAGGCAGAGGCCACAGTGAGGAAAGTGACCAAGGGCAAGGCAAGGGTGTGACAGATCTGTAGTGGACTCAGGGGAACCCCCGCATCCAGTGCCTCCCAACCCTGGCAGCTTCTCAGGATTTGTGCCGCCACAGTGCCTCTGTGCCCTGCCCCCAGTACCCTGAGCACACATATCACACCCATCCATCACACTAAAGGCTGTGGCAGGCCGGGCCAGGCTCATAAGGTTTACAACCTTGTCTCTAATCCTAGCCTAGGTGCCCTGCACAAAGGAGGTATGAGGATGTCTATAGAATCCATCAGTAGACTGGCCAACGAATCCACTGTGTGGCTTCACCTGGACCACTTATCTGAGCCCTTCCTGTTCCTGAGGTCTCTAGCCCTTTCTCTCCCTAGCGGTCCTGCCGTCCGCTCTGTTTTTCTGGAAGAAGGCAAGACCCCTTTTGGGGTCTTCACCTGGATGGGTTCCACCTATATCCAAAGTGCCAGGGATGAATCTCAGGCTTCCTGTCCCAAACCCACTCAGGCCACAAGCCTCAGGATATTCCCAGGGGCAGAAGTAGGCTGACAGGACATGGGGACTTCAAGCAGAGTGACTGCTGCGGGACTTTGATCAGAAATGATCGTCAAAGGTCGACAGCTGCCCAACAGTCTGAGGTGCAGGGTGTCTCAGGGCAGCCTTAAGGCCAAGCAGTTGGCACCGCTCTTCGCGGTATCCCAACCATCTTGAGCAATAGCAATGAGAGCTGAGGAGCCTGAGCCCAGCACGGGTAATGACCACTCTAACAAGCACTTCCTCCCATGCCAGCTCACGGGGCTGGCATCCTGGGCAGCCGCCAGGCACCTGCTGCTGACAAGAAAAGACCCATCACCCCAACCCTTATGGAGAGACAGGCCAGCTCGGATTCCTGAGAGGTGTGTAAGGTCCCAGCAGAAGCCCTTGCCCGGATGTGGGCTGAGTGGCCAGCAGTACGTCCTGTCCTCCTGTCACTCCCGACCTATGCCTGGCTGTATATGGGGCACAGCATAGCAGGGCACATGCTGGGATGTAAGTGCAAGCAAAGCAGGGCTAAGCTTGCCTCCAGCAGAATCACCCTGTCATGGAGAGACCCCTCTTTGTGGACAGCCAGAGCCAGTCCCCTTCTATGTGCAGGACTGTGGAGACATCTCGAGGTAGCAGAAGCAAGGAGGGCTAGGCCAAGAGAAGAGGCCAGGTTAGCAGAGATGACTGGGCCGCCTACATCCTGTCCCAACCCATCACATTTACAGCCTCCATTCCAGACAGGAGACAAGGAAACGACAAAACCAATAAGCTCATAAAGAAAGTGTAACAGAGTATCCAGGATGCCCAACCCATCCTGAGCCGAGATCCAGGAGCAGTGCTGGCCTGAGCCTCCCTCGGTCTCTGCCTTGACTTAACCCACAGGTCCCAGGAGACAGCTAAAACCACTAAGCAGTGCCCACAGTGGTGCCCAGCCGGATTTCCAGCTTCCCAGGCCAAAAGCCTTGATGCCATCCTTGCCTCTTCTCTTTCCCTCACACCCCATATCCAATCCGGCAGGAAATCCTGTTGGCTCTGCCTTCGGAACACATCCCAAGTCCAGCCGGTCTTCAACGCCACCACAGTGCACTGAGCACCTCCCTCCATTGGCCTCCTAACTGGTTTTTGTTCCTGGCTGTTCAGAGAGTAGGGGACCAGTTAACGTGGCTCGCTCATAGCCAGCACTCTGCTGAAACTGTCTGGAGTCCCCCATCGTGGTCCTCCGTGATAGGCACAGCTCCCCCTTACTGGCTTCTGGCCGCACCAAGCACCATGGGCTGAGGCCTCTGCACTGGCTGATGCTCTCCTGGACTGCTTTTCCCAGGGAGGCTGGGGTCACCTACTTCTTTGCCCAAGTCATTTTATAGATTTCGCTCTTGTAATGACAATGTGACACAGTGACCATCCTGTCGCAACTCACTGTTTTTAAATTAGATTTATTTAGTGAGGTATAATTTTTCATAATAAAATTCAGCCTTTAAACACTTTTTAACTTTATTTAATGGGTGTGTGTAGAAGCAGATGTAGAGGTCAGAGGATTGCTTGTGGGAGTCAGCTGAACTCACATCACCAGGCTTGGTGGCCAGCACCTCTACCACCATGCCATCCCACCAGCTGTCACACTCCGGGTTGGATCAGTCTTTGCATGTTGCCATCAGCATTACCTATCTCTTGCTTGGTCGCTTGTTTTGGACAGAGGGTCTCAATATAAAGATCAGCCTGGTCTCAAACCCACCTGCCTCTGCATCCCACCTGCTAGTATTAAAGGTGTGCACCACCACACCCAGATCTTAAATGGTTTTTAGTTGGTTGTTTATTTTTGGTTTTGGTGGTTTTGTTTGTGTTTGTTTTTTGCAGGGTGTTTTGTCGGGTTTTGTTTTGTATCTCAGCAATTTGATTTTGGAATTCCTCAGTGACTAATGACTGAGCCTTTTTTCATGCAGTGATTGGCTGTCTTTCTATTCTTTGGTGAAATGCCTGCCACTGTTTCTAACGCTCTCTATGAAGACACCTAAACACTTTCAGCATCATTTGGAAGTAAAGGGCTCCCCAGGTGAGACAGTGTTCTGTTGCTGGGCTGGGGCTTGCTGTATGATCTGGCTATTCCTCCTCAGCTGTGACACGGGGATGGGAGTGACACCTCCCCAGGCTCTGGCTCTACCTCCTCAGCTGTGACACGGGGATGGGAGTGACACCTCCTCAGGCTCTGGCTCTACCTCCTCAGCTGTGACACGGGGAGTGACACCCTCACTGGAGTTTACGTGACTCTGCATGCTCACACGTGGAAGGAACTCACAATGTCCCCAGAATATAGTACGCACCCAATGAATGTCCACATGGTGATGGTTGCTGGGGATTGTCCTGGTGTCCTGTGTGTTCAGATGCTGAACTCTGGGGCCCTGAGATTTGGTTGCAGTCTGGACGAGGGCATTTGTCACGTACACTGATCAACGTTGTGTAAACGTTGCTCCCTAGTTATCTCTGATTGGTTAATAAAGAAGCTGGACAGCCAATTTTGGGCAAGAGAGAGATAGATAGAGCTGCCATTCCCAGTCTTGGGGTCTGAGGTAGGGATCACGAGAGAGGGGGACGGAGAGGGAGGGGGAGAGGCGGGGAGAGAAGAGGGAAAAGGAAGAAAGTATAGAGAAAGGATGTGGCCTGATTAGCAGAAACAGCCCAGACAGGACCAATATGGCAAGTAACTTGGGGCATGTAGCTAGGAAGTTGCCACACTAGCATAGGAGGATTAGAAGGCGTATCTGCCCAGCTACTAAACCTAAAGCTTATTAATAAGTCTAATAGATCTGTCCCATTTATTTGGGAGCTAGAACAGGCGGTTAGAAAAGCCCCCCCCCCAAATATAAACTATCTTCATCAGATGGTCATGACTAACTCCTGAGTGACTCTCCCCAGCTAACCCTTGTCCTTTTCAGACCTTGTGTTTCTGTGTGGATGGTTGTGTCTCGTGGACAGGGGTAGAGAGCTGGACAAACAGCACCTCTCAACCACAGTGCCAGCCAGCGAGCTCCAGAATTATTGTTTGGTGTCGTACTCCAACAAGTCCCTTCGGCATCCCAGGGTCACCCCCAGCAGCCATGCCAGCATGGTGATAGAGCTATGCACACAGGGCAGCAAGAAGGTGACCTCATCACCTGACAGCCCCGCCCCCCTCAATGACCCAGAGCCGTTCCTCAGTGAGTGACGGAGAAGAAGGCGTGGGGGAAGTAAAATGGCTTTTGAGGGTCTCATCTACAACCCTGCAGGCTCCATTCGCTTGCCAGTGTACCACATGACTCTCCCCGAGTTAGCTCCACTGTTCTGTGCGGACCCCAGTTCCTGTGTCTCTCATCCCTGGGCCTCCTCCCTCCGGGGCAGTGGGGTGGGAAGGAGGGCAGCTGCGTTAGGAAATCAACACAGGCAGATGTGGGGCCAGTGCCAGGGTGCCACAGAGATGGAGGAGAGGTGATGAGAGGACACTGCAGCTCAGCAGAGCCCGCCCCGGGGCCATGGGAAGGGAAGGAGCAGAGCTGGGGTGCTGGGGGTGCAGCTGGGGAGCTGGTGAAAGGAAGGAGTTCAAAGGCTGAAGCTTCCAAGTTCTAGAAGATGAGATCAGAGGGAAGCAGAGGCACCCAGAGGCCAGGGTGCAGAAGGGTGAGGAAGATGGAGAGCAAGGAACAGGGAAGACTCGGGGAGACCAACCTCTGCCCGCCCCAGCCCAGCCCTTCATCTCCACTAAACACACTCTCCACACTCATTGTCACCTCCTTGACTGCCACAGGGTTGTCCTTGGCTTTACGTAGCTCACAGTCAAGTTGGAGATGTGAGCAGCCGTGCAGCACTGCCTGGAGCTGCAGCCAGGGAGGCAGCCCAGGAATAGTGGGTAAGACTTGTGATGATAATAAACACCTTGGGCATTGCTAAGGTACACTGTGGCTGGGGCTAGGGCCTTTCCAAAAGGCATCAACTGAAGGAAGGGAACCCCTGAATGTAGTGGCGCCATCCCACAGGCCGGGGTCCCGGACTGAATAAAAGAAAAAGGGAAATGTGCTGAGCCATCCCCACTTCCTGATCTGCCCAGATAGGAGCAAGCAGGCATGTGTTCCTGGGGCCACAGCCAAGGGCTGGTCTTTTGTTGTTATTTTGTTTTGGGTTTTTGTTTGTTTGTTTTTCCAGACAGGGTTTCTCTATGTAGCCCTGGTGGTCCTGGGACTAGCTCTGTAGACCAGGCTGGCCTCTAACTCACAGAGATCCACCAAGAGCTATTCTTAATCACCTCGTCTTCAACATGCAGGCTTGCACCTTTGAAAACAAGCTCTCACACATCATTTCTGGCCAGGATTTGGTCACTGAAGTGAGAACAGTGACCAACACAACATTAAGGGACAGAGTTGGGGAAGACCGTTTTTGGTGATAGCATTGAATTCGACCATGTGGGCCTTTTCAGGCAGAGGTAAGTGTGAGATGCTGAGGTGGAGGGGACGTGATCCATTCCAGAAGGGCAGCATGGCTCACGTGGGCAGAGCCAGCGAGTAGAAGTGATGCAGGCTGGTAAGGTCCAGGAGAGGACCTGAGGCACGTGAAGCTGCTGAAGAGAGTGACTCCGCCATATACTTTTGTTTATGAGGGCGAAGGCTGTGACTCCTCACGAGGCCTGTGCTTTAGCAAGACCCTACACTCTGGTCTGCAGGAGGAACTGTGTGAGACAAGAATGAACCGGTGGCCTCCACAGGAAGAGACAGTGGAGGTTAGGCTGAGGGCAGATGAGGGGACACTAAGTGGCCTCCTCGTTACTTCCTGGGGAGACACTCCTACCCCAGCTGCCCCCTTGACACTGCGAGAGTAACTGGTGAGCCCCTGGGGACTCATTACATCCAAGAAGTAGTTTAAGGTCCCATCTGATGGACCGTCTTACAGCAGGAGCTCTAAAAAGTTCCCTGTTGGAGGTGGCACAGGTGCATGATCACTAACAACAGGGGGAGGCAACACTGGCTTCTCTGGTAGTGTAAATGTAGCTGTGGTAACTACCTTCTCGGCACACAGCAGAAAGGTGCAAACTTTTTTTGTTAACTAATCAAGAATGCACACGAGTCAGGTGGTGGCGGCGCACACCTTTAATCCCAGCACTTGGGAGGCAGAAGCAGGCGGGTCTCTATAAATTCAAGGCCAGCCTGGTCTACAGAGTAAGTTCCAGGACAGCCAAGGATGCACAGACAAACCCTGTCTCCAAAAACCAGAAACAAGCAAACAAACAAACAAAAAAAGGTGGACACGGCGGCACCTTGCACTCCCAGCACTTGGAAGCTGACATGCAAGGTGAGCCTGCACTAAGTTCAATGCCAGCTTAGCCACACGATAAACCTGAACTCATGTCTTAAAACTCAGAAAACGTGGGCCAGCAAGATGGCTCATCTGGTAAAGGTGCTTTGTTGTAAGCCTATTGACCTTAATTCTGATCTCTAAAACCCACATGGAAGAAATGAGAGACTCCTGCGAGTTGTCCTTTGACCTCTACAAGTGTGGTATATGCACTCCCAGGTGCACACACACACACACACACACACACACACACATGCATGTACATACACTTGGGGGTGGGGGTGGTGGTGGATAACCAGCATTGCCATCATGCTTTGAGGATGATCATAGCATCCTTACTGTCCCAGCACAGATCACCAACCAGGAGACAGTCAGGAAGGGCCCAAGGGTCCCACTTCACTTCCCATCCAGGATTCCCGTGGATGGCTGCAGATCACAAAGCATGGCCTAAGCATTAAGGAGTCTCTAGAGCGTTCAACAGCAGCCCGAGCAAAAACAAGGCTGGGCCCTTGTTAACCTGTCGCCACAGGAGACTCCAGAGCTTTCACTGCGGATGCCTGACTACACACCTCGCTAGGTCTCCTTCGCTTCAACCCCAGGGGGCAGCCTCCCTCCAAGAGGCTCTAAGAACTCTGAGTCAAGAGGAGTTAACCAGGGAAGAAACTACAGCTACCCACCCATCCCACAGTTGCATAAGGAAGGAGAGCATGTGAGTGGCCTTCATTAGATTGTGACTTCTGTCCTCCACTGTCCCCGTCACCTGTGATAGGAGAGTGGTGCCAGCATTTAAATCCTCGTGGTTCTCAGAATTCTAAGGCGTCTATGGGGAGCAGACCCCAATGGATGCCCAAAGCCAACCTCCACTGGGCTTAGGACTGAGTGCTCTCCTACAGAAGAAACACTTCCAGGTGGAAACCTTCCAAATGTGTCTTCCCAGTCACCTTGTCACCAGATTGTCCTAAGCACAAACTTTCTCAGGAATTATCTTTGCCTTTGGCTCGTCACACAGAAAGGTCACATAGTTGTCTGCCTCTGATAGCACATGCAGAGCAGGGGAAATGGCTTCAGAGGTTTCCACAGCTGGAATGTCCAAAGGAATGCTTGACTAAGAAAGGGGAGATGAGGTCATGATGACTGAAGGAGGGGCGGGAGGCGGCAGGGAAGGACAAGGGACCCTCGCACAAGTCGTCCCACTCTGTCTCCCTCTCCTCAGCCACCCCCATCACTGCATGCTAGTGAACAGACACACAGAAACAGCTGGAGGCTGGGACACGGCAGTGCTGATTAACACCACCGCCTAAATCTTGGTCTCTGGTATCATTTTCCACTAAAAAGAACCAGAACTCCAGGTGAAATGGGCAATTCAGGGGTAGAGTGGGAAAAAAGGACCAACTGTGACTGGAACATTGTGTTGTGCTAGAACATAAAGTGCCAGAAGACAGATGGACAGATGTCCAAGGGCACAGGAGGCAGTGTAAATGGGATAGCCAAGAAGGGTGAAAACCAGTGAATAAAGTTGGTAAGACCAGAGGATCGCTGGAGTTGCCCATAATTATGTGTTAAGAACACGGAAAAAGGGATCACGTAGAAGACCTGGCAGGTTCCACTGAAACCAGGCAACCAACGGGTGGATAAGGACACTGTGTGCTGCCTGACGTCAGAGACACCCAACGTCATCTCTGCAATCATCTTGCCCCAAAAAAAAATGCACAGCCTGAAACTACCAGACAGCATCAAATGGGCTGAGCAGCTGCACTCTACAACATTGCTGTCTTGTACTCTTCAAATGCCAAGTTCAAGACACACAAAGAACGAATGGTGATGAATGATCTCTCCCAGTCTGAAGGCTAAAAGCCCATGACAATTAAATGCAATGGGTGACCCAGGGACAGCACACAACGGAGAAAAGATGCAGGCAACTGACAAGGTGTGGGACTAGATGACAGTGGATCAATGTTAGAATTCCTGATTTGGGCAACTACACTGTGGCTTTACAAGGGTATATACACTTCCACCAACAGACAGTGAAGAGTTTAGAGGGTCAAACAACACCTGTCAATTTATTCTTGAATAATTCAGAAAGAATGTGTATGAGTTGTATTATATGTGACTTCATAGATATGTAATATAGAGATTGTGTGTACACATGAGGAATGAATGATAAACTAAGTGAGCAAAGCACAGACAATGACAGCTGGCATCACAGGCCATTTCCTGCAATGTTTCTTTGAGTTCACCGTGGCATTAAAGTAAAATTTACTAAAATATTAGTCACCAGCAGTCATAAGGTGCACACTCTGAGGACTGCTTGAGTTCACTCCATGAACTCACATGGTGTTCTGTGCAGCTATCTGTCATTAGAATCGGGTGCTTCGGTTTACAGAGGGGGGGAACAGAGGCACACAGAGATTAAACTGCTTGCCTGAGCTGTCCTATCTGCTAAAATGACAGAGCTAGGATGTGACACCAAGTCAGCCTGTCTGGCTCGAGTCTGTGCTCTTAGCCAGTAAACTGCTCTGCCTCTTGAGTTGTTCAGAAAGCCAAGCATGGAAACACAAACAAGCACGCGGAGCAGTTCTCATCGCACCCTCGCCCCCCCCACACACACCCCTCTGGAACAGAATGTCTGCAGCTTGAAAAATCAAGACAATGTTCAGACTCAAGGATTTTAGAAGGTCGCCTTTCAGCATAGAGCCCTAAGCCTTGAGGACTCACAGTACAGAACAGGGACCTAGGAGCCCTGCATTCTGAGGGTCTCCTGCAGCTTCCAGCCCAGCATGATTTGTCTTCTCTAGAGACCCAAACTTCCGTTTCTGTCTCCAAGACTTCTCTGCCCATTATTCCATTCTTTTTTTTACTTTCTCCCTCCCAACCCCCCCATCCCCCCATCCGAGACAGGGTTTCCCTGTGTAGCCCTCGATGTCCTGATAGATCAGGCTGGCCTCGAACTCAGAAATCCGCCTGCCTCTGCCTCCCGAGTGCTGGAATTAAAGGTGTGCGCCACCACAGACACCCATGCCCATTCCATTCTCATGAATGCATGTGTCTGTGCGCACACATCAAGGCACATGTGGCGATCAGAGAACTGATGAGCGTTTGCTCTCTCCGTCTATATGGACGCTGGGGGATCGAACTCGGGTTGTCAGGTTTGATGGTGACTGCCATTATTCCATTACCCACTGAGCGACCTGCATGGCCCGGAAAATGGCCTTCTGGTCAATGGCTACAGCCATTGGAGGAAAATGTGGACCCAGACAGAGTGGCTGGAGGGCTGGCAGCTGACTGAGTAGACAAGAGGATCGGTCATTGAGGTGATAAGAAATGCTGGATGTGCCAGGCCCAGCAACAGGGGTCACTGCAGGAACCACCCCTGGGGGTGGAGGATGGGTGAGCACCTTCCTTGGCACTTTGCCAGAAAACTGGAGGAGATATAGTCCTCACTAGGCCTTGGGCAGCAGAGAAGACAATGGCAGAACCAAGGCTGAGAGTCAGGGATGATACCATTCTCTGGGCCGGTCTAGCCCCGCAGGGAAGTGGAAGTGAGGGGAGAAAGATGCTGACGCCTGAGTTCAGAAGCGGAGTGGACCCTCCCTGCCGAAGGGCCTGTCACAAGGCGGCCACGGCTCACACCTGCTTATCAGGGCTGGGGTGTGGAGAGGGTGTCTCAGACAGGAGATAGAGCTGGGACAGGGCTGTCCACACCAGCTCTGCTCTGCCTCCCTCATTCACACCTCCTCAGAGGCCCTCAGTCACTCTGCCCCTGCGGCCTCCTCTGAAAACCACCCCTGCAGAGGGCCTTTTCCCAACGAAGGCTGGGCCTATACAACTAAAGGACCCCAAGTCAGGAGGGACCCTGAAGACTGTCTAGCCCATCCCCTTACCTAACAGGGAGGGAAACTGAGGGATAAGGTACTGCTAACCTGAAGTCATACCACAAACCCACCTAAAAGCCAGAGTCGGAATCTAGGTACTGACCCCACAGCAGACATGCAAGGGTCCAAGGCACAGCATAGGCCAAAGGTTTTATGTAGGGGAGTGGTGGGCACGCGTCCTTGTGTGTCAGTCTGAGTTTTAGACTTACATAGGGAAAGAAGACACAGTGACATTATGCTGTCCTGGCTCTATTCGCTGGGGACAGCATGGCCAACGTTCCATCTCAGCCCACAGAGCAGAGAAGATCTCCTTCACCTGTGTCAGATAACAATGGCGGGCAAGGGGTCTAAGGCTCTGTCCAAGGTAGTGAGGGGCTAGGGAAGAGGAAAGGGGGCATTCACTGAAGGCCAGTGAGATCTGTCTGCCTCTGCGTTCCAGAGTGCTGGGATTACAGGCATGCGCCACCACACCAAGCCCACCAAGCCCACTTCTGTTGTCCTGTATTTACTAAATATACACTTGAGGAAAATAAAGCTACTAGATTAGCATGGAAATCATGAAGCCTACCCGATGGGGTAACCTCCACTCTCCTGCCAGGCCTCAGGCCACAGTCTGAGTGTGAGGCTATCACAGCCCAGCATAGCTGACTCCTGTGGAGATGTGACCATACTGACCCCTAGAGGCAGAGTGAACAGTCAGCCAGAACACCCTAACCCACAATGGTCATGCCCATAACCAATCTCATTGTCCTCAAGTACATGGGGTTCCCCTCACAGGGCAAAGCCCCCTGCTTACCCTTCTCTGGTAACTTATTGATCTCCACACGTGGGGCTGAATGCAGAAGACAACACAGCCAGTGTGAGGCCAGCCCATCAGCTCCACCAGGACAAACCAGTGAGGCTCTGGGAAAGGCCCACAGCGAAGAAACAGGGTGAAGTGCCGAGGGCTTAGCAGGAGCAAGAACCAGTCGACAGGGTGCAGTTAGGGTAGGTCATGTATTACTTCTGTCACTGTGACAAACCACTGGGCAGAAGAAACTTCGGGTTTATTCGAGCAGTAGGCATTCCAGTCCACCTGGGCATAGGAGGCGGGGCAGCAGGAATGGCTGTATGCAGAATGTGAGGCAGATGGTATTTACATAGTGGCAAGACAGGAAGGCAAGCACACAGGCCAGAACTGAGGGGGCGCGTAACCTTCAAAGCCTCGACTGATCTACTTCTACCAGCTAGGCCTCCCCTCCTGAGAACTCTACAGCCTTCGAAGCTGCACGGGCTGAGGATGTGCCAGTGGCGCACATGTTAGATGCCAGCTCTAACAGGCTGTTGACAGGAAGCCTGCCATCGTAACTGGAGTGAGGTCAATAATACCCTCCGAGATGAGGCAAGGGACACAGGTGACCCGGCAACACTCAGGATCACTGGTGTCAAGCTGCAAGCTGAGCGCAGCTCTACAGGAAGCCAGTCAGGATCAGACTGCCTTTCCTGCTGGGCACTAATCAAAGGCCTAAGAGGCAGAGGTCTCTGCTGTTTAAGGCGTAAATGCAGAAAGGGCACCCTTCCTAACCTTTGAAACGTTTAGTGAGGCCTTTGCTGCATTCAACTTTGGCCAAACAGCCTCAATGCAGAGGCTAAAGAACTGAAGATGTCACTAGAAACTGAGAAGGGTCAGGGATTAAGTCCCCTCCCCACAGGCAGGGACTCCCCAGGCCAGAGCCCACCCGCCTGGTCATTTCTCTGACCTGGAATGGTAAATGGCCCAGAAGGCAGTGGCCGGGCTCAGCCTGAGAACCTAAGGGAACCTGCTGAGGAGATGACTGGACAGTGACCTGCTCAGGTCTGGCTGGTCACAACGTTGGTTTCTGACACATCTTATACTCAAATGAGGCCCAGGAGTCTGGTGCATTGGAACCCAGAAAAGCGGACAGCCACACTGAGGGGACCACAGTGATCTGATCTAGAGGAAATTCTAAGTGTTCAATGTTCACATGAAATTCAATCACTGTTGAACACCAATACACTTTTTACACATAAAAAATGAGGTCAGCGATTAAGAGCACCAACTGCTCTTGCAGAGGACCCAGCGTTCACATGGTGGCTCAGAACCATCAGTAATTCCATTTCCAGGGCATCCAACAGCCTCCTCTGACCTCCGTGGGCAATAGGCACTCATGTGGTGGGCACGACACATAGAAACACTCATATAAATGAAGATTAAAAAAAAAGAAAGAAAGTGAAGTCTAGCGTATTGTCTTTTTGTTCTGTTCTTATTTCTATTTTCCACATCGACCAAGTAGACAGCATCTTTCATAGGAGACAGAGACTTACTGATACAGCCGAGATTCCTCACCGTTCAGGAGGCAGGAGTGAGGAGGGCATGGCAAGCCACTCCAGTCCCCCAGCCGGTCAGGCGGCACAGGAGAGTGGAGCATGGCCACAGGAGTGGGGCTCAACTGCATATACATGGCAGGGACCTGCGACACAGCCCACGAGGCACCCGCCTCCCTCCCAGGGCCCCACCATAACCTTCCTTCTGAGGAGAGAGAGTAACAGATCTTTTTTGGTCATGGTGACATTCTGGCTTTCCACCCTTAAAAGGACTGGCACAAGCTAATGGGGACAGCGAGATAAAACAGAATGGCATCAATCAGCGACTGTGCCCTACACCCGGCTTTCTCTTCTTACTCAAATGAAGGAGCAGAACACGGTCATGTCTTTGTTGTAAAGCCGTGGCATTTCCATCAGAGGCAAACATGCCACAAAGAGCACTCTCTTACTGCTTCGACAGACAGTGGCAGCGTGACAGATTCACACAAGTCCTTCCTCTGGAAGCTGCTGACTGTGCGTGCTTAGGACAGCTCAAGATCTTTGTAAAGTAGCCCCGAGATCACACAGAAAGCAGCTGCTCTCCCACTCCTCCCCCCTCCCACTCCCCACCCATCACCCCTAGAAAGAACTGGTTTGGACCTGGGCCTAGCCCTATCTACCTGTGGTGTGCTGGCCTGGCGAAAAGCAGGACCAGAGGTACCTGGTAACGCTCAGCACACACCTTTCTTGGGCTCCTTCAGAAAGCCCCCTAGTGAAACAAGAAACACACCTACGTGGTACCACATGATCCCTGGAGGGAACTGCAGGCTCTGATTAAACCCACAAAGGGACTCCATCTTTCAAAGACATACTCTGTTTCTTCCCACAGAAATAAGGCTCTCACTCACTCCTCCTTAGGAGACAAACTTAAAAGGCCAGACCCTTCTCACCAAGCAGATCACAGGACCGGAAATAGCCATGGATATAGGTGCATACTTGAGTCAAACCCCCACCTAACCTTGTCTTAACTCTGAGGTACCCTGGATGACTCCTGTAGAACACCAATGGGGAAAGCACAAAGTTCTGTGCACCTCAACTTCCCCACAGCAGTATGAGAACAGTGGGATCCTACACAGAGGATCGCTGTCAGACAACGCAAGCAGAGCACTGGGTTTGCACAGCATACAAAATGCACTAGGGACGCAGTCGTCGGGCGCTTCAACACAGGTGGGAAGGCTTCAAGGTCATAAGAGAAGAAGCGACGGGGTAAATCATAACGTATTTGGACAGGAGGAGAGAGATTCTAAAAGCCATCTCAGCCAGCTCACCCTAGCGAAAGAAAACACCACTGAGTTTTGAGCTAGTGAGTCTTCAAAGGGATTTTTAGTCAGGATTCCATCATTTCTTGAAAATAAATCTGCTAAAACACATGTGCCTGGAGACGCACACCTGCTCATCCATCACAGGTCAGTGCACACGCAGACAAGCAAGCACTAGGACGGCTTCTCCAGCTGGGTGTCTGTCTGCTCCTTAGCTTTCAGTTCCTCTAGTTTCTTCCCATAGCGACTCAGGAAGTATTCGTCAGGCTCCACCCCTGAGTTCTTCAAAGTTTCCAGGACCTTCTCCAGTCTGGCCACAGACCGGGCTCCGTCAATCTTCCTGGTGCTCAGATACAGAGTGAACTCCTGGAAACCCAAGAGCTTGCATGTGTCCACAGAGCAGATGTTCTGGATGTCCCTGGTTCTATCCAGATGGGGGAAAAACACCAGGCCTGCCATCTTCTCCAGGGCCTGGAGGCTCACCTGGAACTCAGGTAACTGGGCCTGGAACCCAATGGCTTTATTTGGCACCACAAAGGCCCCAAGTGCCAGCGGTTCAGTCGATTCCGGGCTTCTGCGAGCCAGGATCACCTTGTAAAGGTGTGAGGGGACTGCCACATTGTCCTCACCGATCACCTGAAAACAAAGCAGCCCAATTAGCGGCACTGACGGTTTCCAAGGTCCTGTTCCCACAACTTCTTACATGTGTTACCGGAAACGCTCTTGTGAGCAGCCTCTGTGTACCTCGATGCATTAGAGTCCAACTGCCAAGGAAAGTGAAAAAGATTCAAAGTTCTAAGCAGTCTTTAAAATAGCATTATCCCTGCTGGGCAGCGGTGGTGCATGCCTTTAATCCCAGCAGAAGCAGAGTTCACAGGGTTCAAGGTCAGTCAGGTCTACTGAGCTAGTTCAAGAACCGCTAAGGCCACACAGAGAAACCCTGCCTCGGGAAAAAAAAAAGTATTGCCCCCAGAGCAAGAGTCCCAGTATCACAGGTCAGAGGATGACAGGCGTCATAAGCAAGCACTGAACTCTCAAAGGGAAGAGGCTGTGCTCATCTCCTCATCCCTGACCCGGAACTTGTGATGCTCTAAGCACAGAGGTCAACTCCCAGCTTGTACAGTAAGAACGGCTCGGCCCAAACCCACCAAGAAACAACAGGCAGCCTTTGCACAGAACATTCTAGACCCGTCCATCGCAGCTCACATCTTAAAGTTAAGTACATGTAACTGCTTTGCTTAGTTTCAAATGCTCTTGGACTACCACACGCTGAACTTCTAAATTGTGTTGTCAGCCACAAACGAGGAAGGCAGAGGCAGGGAAACAGCTGCCCGTGTGGGTTGACCGTATTAATGAAATAACAGCATTATGAAGCCTCTTCAAATGTCCTTCCAATATGCTAAAAAGCCTCATCTGTTGTCTAAGAAAACAAAAGCTGAATGTCCATTTCCTTAATGGTCCTCGATAAAACGACAAGACCCAACTGAGCATGCTCTGAGTGCCCCTTGCAGGCCTTTGCCTGCTGTCAAGCTTTTCTCTGCTGCCCAGACACTTCTGGCTATAGATTCCTTGTCAGAAGCAGCAAGGGTCAAAGCCAAAGAGGATTTTTTCTGATTTTACAAACTCCTGTCCACACTGCACACAGCCAGAAGTCCCCGGCCATGTCTGTCTGTCACATATTGCCACAGCCAACCACAGGGCTTCAGGGAGACCATTGTTGACCACACTGAAAGAGGTTAGTCAGGGCTCAGTACACACTGTCCATAGGTTGAAGATTCTTACCCAAGAATGACGTGAAACTAGGATCAGGTCAAAGCAAAGAGGATGTGAGGAAAGCTGTGCTCACCTCTGGCTCACAGACATCCGGGAGGGGGTAGCCAACGATGGTCAAGGGCCTGAGCCTTGCACAGACCCTCCAGCACAGTGCAAAATGAGCGTGGTGGTACAGCCAGCAGTCTTAGCATCCAGGTGAAAGCAAGGATCAGAAGTTCAGGTCATCCTTGGCTTTATACTTAAGAGCTCAAGGTCAGTCTGGACTATACATCTCATTAAAAAGAAAAAGAGGGGAGCAACAGCAACTCTGCTCTTAGGCAGTACACTATCTGAGGGGGGAGCCAGCTCCCACACTTTCCCTGTAGGCAAAATGCTAAAGATGATAAACAACAACCAGGGCCGGGAACCAGAACTAAGGGCACAACTGCTATGGAGCCATGTTCACAAGGCTATGAAATGAGCTTGCAGACCCACAGTGGCTGGGGACGCAGCTGGCAAGCAAGTTCTTGGTGCCACCTGGTGGGCTTCCTACACTACTACAACACAGCCTGAGACCCATGAGAATCAAGTCCACGGAGAGCCTTCTCCATCCCCTTCTCCTCCATCCCCTTCTCCTCACAATAGCTCAAGGACCTTCAGTGCTGCGGTCCAGCTCAGCTACATCTCAGTCCCTGACAATAAGTGCCTCTTGTAGCCAAAACCTTCCTGACAAGTAAAGAGAAAATGAACCCACGTGCCTGAGTCAGCACTTTGTTCTCAGCACGTGGAATTCTAACACCCACTGTCTCTTCCTTAAATGTGAGACTTATCGCCAGGTGATAGTGGTGGTGGCACACACTTTTAATCCCAGCACTAGGGAGGCAGAGGCAGATGGATCCGAATTCGGGACCAGCCTGGTCTACGAATGAGTTCCAATACACAGGGCTATACAGAGAAACCCTGTCTCAAAAACCATACAACAACAAATGCAAGGCTTATAAATAATTTTACAATAACAAGGTTCTCTTCCTTATAGATAAGTCAGCAATACATACAGTGTTTTTCCCTCTGAGAAAATCACTTCCAGAAAATGCTCCTAGACCGCACACACAGAAGCACATAGCTCAGGGGACTAGACAGACATCTGTCAGGGTCCACTCTGCTGTAAGCTGCACTCACTCTGGGGCTCTTGCCTACATTTATAAAACAGCACCCATACCCCAAGCGCCCCACAGATCTGTCATAACAATAGACTAACGTACTACTTTAAAAAAAAAAAAAAGCACATGCCTTTAATCGCAGCACATGGGAGGCAAAGGCAGGGGAACTACTGCAAATCTGAGTTGGGGTGATCCAGGGTTATATAGTGAGACCTGTATCTAAAACCACAGGGGATGTGATGGTGTGCGCTTACAACCTCAAAGCCTTGAGAGGTAGAAGCAGGAGGATCAGGGCTTCAAGACCAGCCTGGGGTACAGGGGACCCTGCTCCAAACAACAACAAAGACCTCAAAATCATCAAGACCTATAAAAAATGACTTTTTGTAGCGGATGTCAGGGTTAGGCAGGTTTTGCAGAAGGAGGGTGGGGAAATGAGCTCCAGCAAGATTAGAGCAGTTCAAAGCCAACAGCGGGGAGTCAAGACTGCAAAGGATTTCTGTATGGCTTAACCCCGAACCAAGCTCTGAATATCAGTACATCAGCAGCAAACCTTTTCACAGAAGACTCGGCAGAACAATGCTTTACAAAGGAGATCACCACTGCTATTAAAACACTCAGGGGGGAAAAAACATTCAGGAACCCTGAACGCTTGTCAAGTCTAACAAAAATTGGAAAGCAACCAAGTGGAAGTGACCAGAAAATACAACACACATAACATGTGTAAGACAGACTCTTGTGTGACTGGGTATTTCCTAAATACTGGTGGGAGAGTGCTTCCCTCCTTGTAAGCGACAGAAATAATAAATTATCCCTATCTAGTCACAAAGTTCAGCCCCAGCTGCAGAAGGTGACAAGAAACAATACAGGCTTACTTTGCTGTTTGTAATGTCATATAGTTGCTGTGTCTTGAGTGAAGTTCTTAAGATAAATGTATTTAGTGATGCTATTCCCAGTAAGACAAGGAGGAAAGGAAAAAAGAAAGTCAGACCAAAACTAAAACTGCTGGCAAACGACAGAGACCAAGCCCTTAAAGTGCCAGTTACACGAAAGAAAAAGAAAAGAAACAAGCAGAACAAAACAAAAACCATGGTAGTTTGAAAAACAGGGATTCCACACATACATACAAGGACAGAAGGAAGAAGAAAAGTAAGCAAGGCAGCACAGGAGACGTCAACAGGAATGTTGGTCCACACCCTGCAGAGACCTGGTAGGAAGGCGGCTCAGGCTGGGTAGAGCCTCCATCTGCTGGGCAACTGCCTCAGGGAGTTGAAAGGGAGCAAAGTTCCCCTCTCCTACCCCAGGATGCCAGACTCCTGAGGCAGGTTTTGGGTTTTCTCCTTCCCTGAGAGTAATTGGCAGAAACCTGGACTGTGAAGGGCGGCCGTCAGACACCGCTCACATTGCCACCACACTGCCAGGTCATTTACAATGCTCACACATCTTCAGCTTTGTTTCACTTGTCTGGACTCAGCCCCTCTTGTAACAGACACACTGGAGGAAGCACATGGACGGCCTCGGCTACACTCGGGGTGACTATGATTCGGGCTGTCATGACTCACTTCTCATAACATCACTGCTACCCATCCTCCCTGGGGCGCATATGCACTCAAGTTCTAGGGTACTCTGATCAGTTCCCCCCAGATTCTAGTGGACATTTCTGCCTGGCTATCAGGAGCCCTCTTGGCCCATTTTCTACTATTTCTGCATGCTAGCAGATACCCCTTACAACTGGCCTCCATCCACATCACTGATGGCCCCCAGCTCCGGACACTCAGTCACCCCTTTGCCACAGACCCTTGCAAGCCTCAAAGGACAATGCTCTGACTAAGCATGCAGCTTGCGGAAAGACAGATACAGGTTTGGATCGCGCCTTGTAATGATGACCTGGATTTGACCTCTGCAGTCCTCAGTCTTCTGTATGTGAAAGAACAGGGCTTCTTTTTGGTAAGGGTTGCAGTGAAGACTGAAAGGGGCAGCATGGTGAAAGCTACTGCGGTGAGGCACAGTATAACGGGCCTGCTCAACGCCAGTCGATTTGTCTCGCTTCTCCAGAGTCTAAGCGCACCCGCTCCAGGCCTGCACAGCAAACCCAGGAAGCTCTCACACTGGTTGTATATGTCCCCCTGGGGGAGCCTGTGTACAGCTGAGAACAAGCCTGAAACACCACGTGACTCAGACTCGTCAGGCCTTACTGCCAAGCACGGCCTCGGAGCGCTCACAGTGCATACTACTCCTGGAGAACCGTGCAGTGTGCCCCTTCTCAGCACCATGGCAGGACACCGCTGGACCCTGAGGTGCTTGACTGGAACTGATACTTCCAAGAGGCCCCACATGCTAGAGAGCCACCTGCACTTTAGCTGGACTATCGCGTGTCTGCCTCCAGGCCCCAGTGCTTCATCTCTTCTCTTCTGCACAAACGTACTCTCTGCTTCTCTGACACAGGCTGCCTCTCCCGGCTCCTCCCAGCCCCTCCTCCCCTCGACTGTGCTGTCCTTAGAGAAATTCCAAGCTTATATGTATCTATGTGTGTACTCAAACACAGTTTTGTCCAGTTAAATTCTCTCTTATTTTTTCCTTTTACTGAAAATTATTTGTCTGTCATAATACACCGATTATAGTTTCATCTCCCTCCACTCCTCCCAGTCCCTCCCCATCCCATCCCGGTCCACCCCCTTTCTGTCTCTAACTAGAAAACAAACAGGCTTCTAAGTGATAATAATAAAACAAAACTAGCACATTGGAATAAGATAAAGCTAACAGAAGGAAAGCGCACCAGAGACAGACACAGACCCACTCATTTACATACTCAAGAATCCTATAAAAACACAAACTGAAAGCCAGAATATACACACTAAGGACTAAGGACCTTAGGGTAAAAAGGAGAGGGGAAAATGTGTGTGTGTGTGTGTGTGTGTGTGTGTGTGTGTAAAATTAAAAAATTTTAAACAAGATTATTTCTTTTTTAAGCCCAACACAAAGTTATCAGACAAGGAACTGCCAAAGATGCCCTAGAGCTCTTATCTGTTGGCCACCTGCCAGACCTGCACCCTATCCTTAACAGCTGTTTATTTCCCCAGGGAGACTCCTTTGGAGAAAACTATTATAGAAATTATTATAGAAAACTATTCTATAGTTATAGAAAACTCCACTATTGAAAGGAGTAAGTACATTAAATTAGAAGTCACATTACAGGTGCCAGGGAAGATGAAAACTAGATTCTAGGATCAAGTGTTATCAACACGCGACTTCATATATATATTCCCCGACATATAATGGTTAGTGACAGGGTTCACAAACTCCCTTCTCAAAAACCACAGTAAGAAAGGCCTTGTAGACAGTGAGCACTGAAGGCAGAACTAGACTCGACCCTTCGGGGCTCTCTGCCCACTAAAAGGGTTAAAAGTGTATGTGGTGGACACAGGACAAGCCAAACAGCACACACAAGACCAGCTTGTCCAGACCTCAGAAGCAGGGATCCTGGAGAGGTTGACGGAAAAACCCACCACAGAAGCACTGGCCTTGCTCTGCCTGGAGGACGGTGCTAACAATTCCCCAGGGAGGGCTTCTCAACCCTTATGGTCCACGTCAAGATGCACTGGAGAGCTTGTCACATATGGAAATTCCAGAACTACACTCCTAGAGTTTTAGGATACGCAAAGACTGGAAAGTCTATCTCCATTGCCTCTTCCAGAAACTGAGGCTGAACCCCAGCATAACACAAGAGAGTAAGAAAAGGGTTAGTGGAACTTAAGACTAAGTGGCCCTAAGCTGGAAGTGTAATAAAGGCACAGTAACAAACAGCTGATTTAAAACTAAAACTGCTCATGCGTCTCCAATGGCCAATTAATTCCCCCTGAAACATCCTGTCAGCTTTAGGCCGCCCTCCCTTTTTTCCTTCCGCTTTAAAGGCTACTTTCTTCCCATTAACCAGTCAGTCCCTAGACCTCTCAGGCCTCACTGTATCCGGGAAGAAGCTCTATCTGTCCCGCCATCTACGCCCACTCATCGCATCGTGGCTTTAAATACCACACGTGTGCTCACGACTCCCAAGCTGGTCTAGATGCCAGGCCAGCCTTCTGAGGTCCGAACTCATATCCTGCCTACACAGCGGCTGAGCGGCCGTCATGTGACATCAACTCTACAAAGCACAGCCCCGTGCTTATCCCTGCTCCTCTCTGCCGTTTTCATCTCAGACTGAATGTGACTAGACTCTTTCCTCTTCTCTCAGAGGAACCTCCAGGAAACCTCTACCTCAGCACCCTTGACCGCAGTGATTTTCTCTCAGCCGCACTAGCCTCTCACTGCTCAGCTCCCATTCCCACTTGTTCTTCTCACAAGCAAACTGGGGTCTGCGATGTAAACCAGATCACACCGTTCTGCTGACCAAAACTCTGCAAGTGTGCAGTGCTCCCTGCACAGCACAGCCCTCACTTCCCCCACATGACCGGCCCTGCCTTCTTTCCCACCCTCCTCCCTCTTCTGTGGTCCTTTACCATCCATCTGTCTACGTGGCTTTTGTTTGCCTTTTCACTGTATGAGGAGCAGGCCGACCTTCCAGCTACACACTAGAAGCTTAGTTAAAATGTGCTCAACAGCTGAGGTCTGTCCCAGCTTACGTGAGAGCCTACTGCAGGACTGCCTGACCCCAAGGGTTCCAGAACAGCCTGGGGACCAGCAACACTGTCTTTACAGCTAAGTAAATAAACGTAAAATTGAAAGGAATGAGGAGGAAGCAGGGAGGGAACAGAAAGTTAAAGGGCTCTAAGAGTAATGTCTTCAAAAGCCTCATTTCTGAATTAGAAAGTAAAAGCGCATTGCTGCATTACTAAAGACGGTGCCTGCGGCTCCCTGCCACCTGCACCTTCTACTCTGTGTCTCTGCTGTTTGTTGTCATATTTCTCTCTCAAGTGGCACAAACTAAAAGACATAGAATTCTATCTACTACCCTACGGGTCCAAACACAGGACACACACATGCGCGCGCTCGCGCACGCACGCGCACACACACACACACCCCACACATACCCATCACACACACACACTTTCTCTGTTTTGTTGTTGTTTGGGTGTTTTTGAGACAAGGTTTCCCTGTGAAGCCTTGGCTACCCTGGACTCACTTTTGAGACTCACTTTGGCTGGCCTTGAACTCACTGTGATCCGCCTACGTCTGCCTCCCTGAGTGCTGGGATTCCAGCGCCACTGTGCATGGCTGGTTGTAGAATCTCAGGGACCAACAGGAGCTGAACAGGGATGCAGAGGAGGGAGACCACTAGGAAGGTGCTAACACAGGAGAGGAGCGAGTACCCCACCTAGGAAGCAGACCCTCTTCTAACAAGCTGGCCATCAATGCATTTGATTTTTTTTTTAAAGGTTGAGAGTATTTATTTGATATGGACAGAGAACTGTTATATACACTGGAGTATTGCTTACTGTGTAGGTTTCCTTTTATTTCAAGAACTGTTGCATATTTGGTCACGTTTTAGTTTTTTTTGTTTGTTTGTTTGTTTGTTTTTTGTTTTTTTAGTAAAATTACCAATTTACTCTCATCCTAGTAGATTAAAGGAACTTTAATCCCAATTACTAATATCACCAACTAAAATACAAGTGACAGACATACTGTCATATGGAGCCTTTGCTCACACCTCTGCTGTAGACGAAACAAAGTCCATGACGGACAGAAACCGGAGTTGTGCAAAGGTACAAGTTATATATGAACAGGCATTTCCTAGATAAAATAACAGTTAGTAATGACAAGTCAAAGTTTTAAAATGTGGCACAGCCCTCTTTAATGAGACGAAATGATCAGTAGAAAGCAGGGGTGACACCTGTCATCCCAGCACTGAGGGGCTAGAGCAGAGGGCATGCTATGTGAGGCCAGCCTGGGCTACATGCTGAGGCTATGATGTCTGCGGCCAGCCTGGGCTACATGCTGAGGCTATGATGTCTGCGGCCAGCCTGGGCTACATGCTGAGGCTATGATGTTTGCGGCCAGCCTGGGCTACATGCTGAGGCTATGATGTTTGCGGCCAGCCTGGGCTACATGCTGAGGCTTTGATGTTTGAGGCAAGCCTGGGCTACATGCTGAGGTTCTACCTCAAAAACAAAAAGGCCCCTGAGATGACTTGTTGACATAAAGGTGACTGCCATGCTAGCCTGCTGACTCAAGCTCATTGCCAGGACCCATATAAAGGTGGAAGGCCTGGGTCCACATGCACACGCGCTAGGCACTTCACCATGTACACACAGGGCACACACAAAAGGAGGAACGCAGCAGAGAATATTGTTTGGGAAATGGCACTCACAGGTGCACACCTCCCTCCCACATGGCAGGCCTTTGTGGAAAACTGAACTAAAGCTCTGCTGCTGTAAACATCAGTAGGCCCTATAAATCAAGATGCAAGGGATATGCGCTCAGAAGCCCAGAAAGGACAAGTAAGGCTTTTAGGATAAAACAAAAGTCAGCACCATCACTCAAAGCACACCCTCTGAAAGCTAACCTTGACTGACATGATCACTGTGAGGAGAGCTGACGGGTCTCTAGAAACTCTTCCTCATCACCGTGAGGAGAGCTGACAGGTCTCTAGAAACTCTTCCTCATCACCGTGAGGAGAGCTGACGGGTCTCTAGAAACTCTTCCTCATCAGCGTGAGGAGAGCTGATGGGTCTCTAGAAACTCTTCCTCATCAGCGTGAGGAGAGGTGACGGGTCTCTAGAAACTCTTCCTTATCAGCGTGAGGAGAGCTGACGGGTCTCTAGAAACTCTTCCTCATCAGCGTGAGGAGAGCTGACGGGTCTCTAGAAACTCCTCATCAGCGTGAGGAGAGCTGACGGGTCTCTAGAAACTCTTCGGCTGCCTCAACACCTAGAACATCATCCGTGTTGTGTCACTGAGATCATCACATGCTCCAGTTAATGAACACTGAGACCAGAGACACAGCATCTTTATGTTTTTTTTTCCTCAATTCTGAACTTAGAACAGACTTGGTGAGTACTTCAAGAACTCCATCACTCAGCTACTCCAGCAATCGTTAACACTTTGCCTAATTTCTTTATCATTCTCTTTCCTGTGTCCCTAAACTTACTTAAGTCACAGGCCCATCGCTTGATCCCACAGGCCGTACTGAGAACAGAGACACTCACTCACACAGTCACAGGCCAATTACTAAAAATCAGGAAACTGAGTCAATCATCTGGTCTCCAGACTGCGGCTGTAGCCAAGGTCCCCACACTGCTCTCAGCATCCTTGCTCTCTGCCTTGAAGGTTTTGTTTTCCTGTGTTTTAGTACACTCTCCCCTGGGCTCTGCCACACAGTGCAATTGCATGTTATGCACTTTTGCAGAAGGGGCAGAAATGCCGACTATCAGTAATTGCCATCACTAAGGATATGGACACTGGTCATCTGGTTGGGAAGGTAAAGTTTTTTGATCATTAAATGGCTTACGGGGGTAAGTGGCACCCTGTTCCTCAGAGAACTTTGCCCGCCTACACTTGGGCGTCCACTGGCAGTATCTGCTTAAATCGCTGTGACTGTGACGGCCACAGACTGACTCTTCAGGCTGCCACCCCGACAGCTCCCAGCCGACACCTGTGCGGAATGTGCTGGTAACCAGTATAGTCGCACACCCACGGCGCTCTGACTTAGCCCGCAGGCTTACATACTTAGTCACAGACACAGTGAGTGGGTGCTCCGTCCAGCTCATGCCTTGGGGCGATGTCCATCTCTGAGCTTCCCTCCTGGACTCTGAGGGGAGCCAGGCCCTTCTCTGCAGTGCTGGGGCCATTTTACAAGAGGTGATTTTCAGAAAAAAGAACTTCCTGGGGCTTAAAGCATGTATCATTGCTTCTAAGCCCTCTCTGCACAAAGAAGCAGGACACACATTTTTATAAATTGTAGTTTGGAAAAAGCATATCCAGTAAGAAAAAGAATACATACATTTTCTATGACCAAATTTGACCAACACAGGTAAAAAATAAAACAAAACAAATAAATAAATGAATATGAATAAATAAATGTTTTGTTTACCTTTTATGGTACTGCCTTATGTCTTCTTGATAGGGGTGTTATTGTATTAAGTTTTTGTTTGTTTTTTAAGAAATAATTTAAAGTTGGGAAGGGAGGGACAGGGAGATAGTCCAGAAGGACTTGGGGAAGAATATGATCAAAATATATTTAATTTTAAATTTTTATTTATATAATAAAAAAGAAAAAACTGAGGTGAAAGATTCTGAATTAAGAGTTAAGTTTTCCTTTTATACTGTATGAAATTTTATTACATAGCAAGCTATTTCTATAAATCTCTCAAATTCATAAACACAAGGCAAGTAAAGCTGTAAACCATTTTAGGTTTATGAGTCACCAGTCTTTTTTGGTGGTAAAAGCAAGAGGATTTAGACAAAGCAAAGAATAATTATATTCCCAAATTAAAATAACCAACAGCTTTAAGCACTTTGGTCTGAAGATTACTTTAAAAAAAAAAAAACAAAACAACAACTAAAATTAAATTGAGTTGGTCAGAAAAGAAAACTGAAAACGAATTAGTCTTAAAACTCAAATTCTTCTGCCTTCCTTCACTACGGTTAAGAATGACTGGATTCCCAAGGGTTCTGCTCAAACGACTGCACCAACCAAGGACAATACATGCAGTAAACATCGAACCCCTTCTCAGGTCCAGCCAATGGATGAGACATTCTCCACAGTTGAGTGGAGAGCGGGGACTGACTCGGACATGAACTCTGGTGCCTCATATTTGACCACATCCCCTTGGTGGGGAGGCCTGGTGGCACTCAGAGGAAGGATAAGCAGGCTACCTGGATGAGACTTGACAGCCTATGACCATGTAGAGGGGGAGGGGAATAGGGTGAAAGCGGGAAGGAGGGAGGAACAGGAGGATACAAGGGATGGGATAACAATTTAGTTGTAATCTGAATAGATTAATTAAAAATTTTTAAATGCTAAAAAAAAAAAAAAAAAAAAAAAAGAATGACTGGCTTCCACGAGCCAGGGAACCTGGGAATGCATTAGGCGCCCACCCTGCACGGCACACCCTGTCCAGACCGCAACCAGCGGCATTGCTCTCCAGCTGCTTCCTCAGCCTGCGACCATAGACTCTGGTGGTCTAACCTAACCTGCATTTACTAAACACCTGCTCTATTCCCAAAATTAGTGTCCCTCCGCAGCACGGGCCCCACGGTGCCACTCGTGGCATGATCCTCAGGGTGCCTCTCCACGGAGAGATCCCGACACACTGTTAGAAGAACACTCAACTTTGCTAGTGCACCACTCAGTGGATGCCCAAGAACCCCCCACTAGAGCCTCCCACAGACCCCCACACATACTGGGGCTCCCACAGACCCCCACACATACTGGGGCTCCCACAGACCCCCACACATACTGGGGCTCCCACAGACCCCCCACTAGAGCCTCCCACAGACCCCCCACTAGAGCCTCCCACAGACCCCCCACTAGAGCCTCCCACAGACCCCCCACACATACTGGGGGCTCCCACGGACCCCCCACTAGAGCCTCCCACAGACCCCCCACACACACTGGGGCTCCCATGGACCCCCCACTAGAGCCTCCCACAGACCCCCCACACACACTGGGGCTCCCATGGACCCCCCACACACACTGGGGCTCCCACAGACCCCCCACTAGAGCCTCCCACAGACCCCCCCACACACACTGGGGCTCCCACAGACCCCCCACACTGAAGTCTCCCACAGACCCCCTACACACTGGGGCTCCCACAGAACCCCCCACTGGAGCCTCCCACAGACCCCCCACTGAAGGCCCCCCCACAGACCCCCACACAGAAGCCCCACCCCCACATACCCCAACACTGGAGCCTTCCCTCCCCCTCCACCCCTGTAGCAACTGCAGCCTTCCGAGCCTTCTACATCACTAAAAGCTCCCATACAGTCAGCCCGTTTCCTGCAGTCCAGTGTCTTGAATGTGAAAAAAAGACAGAAAAACTCCTCCTCATAGTTGGATGCTGAGAATCCGAAGTCAACAGCTGTTCTCACTCTTCACTCCGTCCTCTACTCCTACAGTCCTAACAGGCACCCAGGAACCAACGCCGAGGAGATGAAATCAAAAGCAGAGCACGGAATAAGGCCATAAGCGTGAATGTTACAAGCCCCTACCTGGTAACTAACTGTTTTCGTTCCGTCACTTCCAGTGTGAGGTAAGGTTAAAGGTCCTGATACTATCCAAACATCTTCAAACCTCTCCGTCAGCTCACGACAATACATCTCTATTCTGAAAAACAAACCATGTAGGAAACATGTAAGAAAGCAGCAAGCCGCCCAGTCCCTAAGAAAGACACCAAGACATCTCATTTAAGAAGTTAACTTTGGGGCTGGAGAGGCGGCTCAGCAGTTAAGAGCACTGAGTGTTCTTCCAGAGGACCCGGGTTCAACTCCCAGCACCTACATGGTGGCTCACAATTGTTTCTAACTCCAAGATCTGACACCCTTGCATGCATGCAGGAAAAACACCAATGCTCATAAAATAAAATTTTAAAAAAGAAGTTAACTTGGGGCTAGCCACGTGGCACACACCTTTAGTCCTGGCACTGAGACAGAGACAGGAGGATCTGTCTATATTAGAGACCAGTCTTGCCTACACAGAGTTCCAGCAATCTAAGGCTATACAGTGAGACCATGCATCAAAAATCAAACGAACAAGTGAAAATTCCTAAAAATTTCAAACAGTATCAAGACTGTAGCTCTGAACCCTACCCTATGCAGGCTCATCCCATCTGAAGTGCAGCTAAGACTGATCCTGAGACGTTTCTCAGACCACGTCTCCTGCACTTGCCTGTAAAAGTAAAAGCTAAATTGCCATCCCCTAAGTCCAGGCCACTTCTAGAGCGCAGTGTCCTGAAAGGCCTGCTGGGCTCTTGTCGCCAAAGGCTAACAAGACTGGGGTGGTGAAGCCCCTTACTGAGCGTTAACACAATGAACGCATAGGTTGCAGCCATCCCAAGCAGGAACTGTCTCAGGTCTGAGTCATCTACACAGCACAATGGAGGGACAGAGGTGGAGGTTCATGACAGGACTGTCCACTCTTTATACTGCGCCTGGACGCAGCCTACAGCGATGGCCACCACTCCTCTCAGCTTCTCTCCCAGTGCAGATGCCTGTTAGAAGGTGAAGTGTTTCTCCCTACCAGCATCTCCGAGGGGTATACAGTCAGCAAACACATGACGAGGAATGAAAAACCAGCCAGAACCTCAACAAGTTGAAAGGGGAAAGAGCAAGGGGGCCTTTACAAGGCCTGCAGAGGTCTTCGAGTTCAACCTGAACCTTAATTGACCCCAACAGCACAAGACACTCAGGGAATTTGAACACTGTAAAACTGGCACTAAGGAGTCACTGTTAACTTTTTAAGGGCAGTAGTACTACATTTTAAGACAATTCATGTCTCCTAAATTACACATTTATAGAGTCATGTCTTATCATCTGAGCAGGTGGTGGGGCCAGAGATACAGATGAAACAGAGTACAGGCTCACTTCGCGGCTTTTTGTGTGTCTGTACGAGCACATGCGCACACAGATGCAGGTGCCACAGAAGAGGGCGTGGGGTCGCTGGAGCTAGATTTACAGGCAGCTGTGGGCTACCTGGGACAGGTGCTAGGAACCAAACTCCTATCTCCCGGAAAAGCAAGGTGAGCTGCCTCTCCAGCCCCAGAGTCTTTAAAGTACAGGGCCATTTTTTAAATAATTTTTTCTTTAGATTTATCTTTTTATTTTGTGTGTGCGTGTGTTGCCTGAGTGTAAATGCACTACATGAGGGCCTGTAAAGGACCCTGGACCCCCCGGAACTAGCATTACAAACAGCTGTGAGGCACCACATTGGCGCTACAAACTGACCCTGATGCCCGGAGGGGCAGCCAGTGCTCTCCAGGGCTGAAGCCTCTCCAGCTCATTTTTTCTTTCTGGTCTTTTGTTTGGTTGGTTAGGTTTGGGTTTTTTGGTGGTAGGGATGGAAGCCAGGACCTCTGCGCACCTGAAACAAACATCTATCAATGAACTATACCACTAGTTCTACTCTGAACCAAAAATATTATATAGGAAAAGCACATCTGCCTGAAACCACCTCAGTCCGGGCTAGCCTCAGGTGCTTGGTAAGACCACCTGGCGGAAGTGAGCACCGTCAGAAGCAGCAGAAGGCTGAGGTGTCTTCCAGCTTCTACATTACAATGTCGAGCTGTACCACAGCAAAGCTTTCCTCCTGCAGAGCGCAGAAGCACGCCAAGGGATGGTGCGTGCCTGTCACCTCAGAACTCAGGAGGCTGAGGAAGGACAGTCACAGCTGGAGGAGCCTGGGCAGCTGCCTGAGCCTTCCCCACAAAGCTTAGAAACAAAGTGCCTTTCCTGGGCGCACTAGCAGGAATATCAGAGAGGCAGGCTGTCTCCCAAGCACGGCAAGGAGAGCGGCATGGGAAGAGCAGACACTGAAATGGCACCGGCACTCCAGCACTCCCGTCACCCTCCATGCACACCTACCTATTCCAATAGCCAGAATTATTATCAAAATTCTGAGGCACAATATTAGAAAGGTAAAAGGTTTCTGCCATGGCTTCCTGTGAAGGAAAAGGAAACAGTTTGTTATTCTAGAATGTCTTCCCTCTGCAGTTCCACAAGCAGATGAGAGTTAACACAACAGCTCTAACCGACAGACGGTGACTACACTCCACTCACCAGGGCGAGGACCCAACCGCAGCCCAGCCCGTGCCAGGCAACATGCTACCCCCATCTACACCCCCAACCCACTAACATTCATTTAGATAAAAAGAGACAGAAATAAACTATGGCTATGCAAAATAACCACTCCAGGGCCAGTGAGATGGCTCAGCAGGTAAAGTGTTTACCCACGGAAACACATGAAGGTGGCAGGAAAGACCTCTACAAAGGTGTCCTCTGGCTTCCACATATAATCCATGCATGCACACACACAAGATAATCTTAATTTTAAAAAAGGACTACAAGCTGGGTTCAGTGGTACGTGCCTATCATCCCAGCACGTCAGAGATAAAGCAGGGGCATCCTAAGCTACATAACGGGTTTTAGGCCAGCCTGGGCTACATAAGTCTGTCTCCAATAGTAATAATAACAACAGCCGGGCGGTGGCGGCGCACACCTGTAATCCCAGCACTCAGGAGGCAGGTGGGTCACTGAGGCCAGCCTGATCTACAAAAGCGAGTCCAGGACAGTCAAGGCTACACAGAGAAACCCTGTCTCAAAAAAAAGTAAAGTCCAAGATCTGACACTCTCACCCAGATACACATGCAGGAAAAACAGAAATGCATATAAAATAAAATAAATTTGAAAAACCACAAGGCACCAAAAAAAAAAAAAAAATTTTTTTTTTTTTTGGTTTTTCGAGACAGGGTTTCTCTGTGTAGCCTCCTTAGCTGTCCTCGACTCACTTTGTAGACCAGGTTGGCCTTGAACTCATAGAGATCTGCCTGCCTCTGCCTCCCAAGTGCTGGGATTAAAAGTGAAAAAAAAAAAAAGGTGTTTTTTTTTTTTTTAAGTAAAAAGAAGGGAAAAAATGAGTAGCTTGAGCTCCTAGTGGCTTTTCAGCTCCCTTTACATTTAGAATTTAGCTTTCAGAGACAAGCAGACAGACAAGGACATCCTGGAGCCTTACAGTTTGGTCCCAGAACATCAGCCACATAACCCTGTCCTCTCAAAGGTATGCCTACACTGGAAAACTTGTTATTCCCTGCCGGGGCCATGTGTCCTCGTGACCAGCCACTTCCAACATAGTCCTCATTGAGAGCACTGAAGGCTGGAGGGACGCTGGGGTCAGGCTTGAATTTACAGTGTTGTCTGTCCGCATCACCTGAAGAAAAACAGAAAATGATCATCCGTGGGTCCTCTAAGGCAGGCAGTTAGCTAGTGTGGGGAGGTACAGAGTCCAGCAGCTGGTATTCAGGGCCACACATATGGCCTAAACCAGTTCAGAGTTTCACCTGAGGTTGGTAAGGGTTGGTCTAGGACAGGATGCCCCCATACAGTGAAGCCACCTCACATTCGGATTCTGCCCTTTCCAGTTAAAAGAAAACTGCCCTGGACAGAACTCAAGTGAAAGCAGTGAGTAGCAAGGGGCATAGAAAACCTCACTACTGCTGGGCATGGTGGTGCACACCTTTAATCCCAGCACTCGGGAGGCAGAGGCAGGTGGATCGCTGTGAGTTTGAGGCCAGCCTGGTCTACAAAGCAAGTCTAGGACAGCCAAGGCTACACAGAGACACCCTGTCTCAGGGAAGAAGAAGAAGTGGAGGAGGAGGAAGCAGAAAGAAGGGAGGAGGAGGAGAAGAAAGAAGAAGAAAAAGAAGAAAGAAAGAAAGAAAGAAAGAAAGAAAGAAAGAAAGAAAGAAAGAAAACCTCAGTACCAAATAAACCTGTGCTATGAAAGTACCATGGTGTGACTAACTCATAGTGCTCCCACAGCATGCCCAAGATAAAACCAACAAATGGGGCGGGGAGGGAGGCAGCACTTGTCGCCAAGGCCCACTTCTCTCTGAGGAGCCACTGGTGACTGATGGCTGCTAGGAGAAGGAGAGCCAGTTTCTTCAAGAATGCTGCCCCTAGAAGCCACCCACACTCCAGACTGCGCAGGCAGCACTAAGGGGTGGGGCGGGGTAGGGGATAGGGGAGGAACTGAAGGGAAGGGAATGGGGTGAACTTGATCAAAACTCATTATATGCATAATGAAATCATCCAACAATTAAAATATAGACCCTGTGTATTGTGTTTCACAGTTATATTCTGGCAAGTACTGTGCGGAGAAATTTTAATCCAGCAACCAAGTGGAGACAGGAGAATTCCCAGAAGCTTGGAGACAAGCTAACCTGGAGAACAGGGGACCTTGTCTCAGACAAGGCGGGAAAAAAAGGAAACCAACCTCTGCGGCTGTCCTCTGACCTGCACACACACACAGGCCAGTGCAGGTCCACACTCGAGATGCACATGCACATATGCACAAACTCACAAAAAATTATGACCAACTTCCGACTTTCAACTTCCACAATTGTTTTCTCATGAACAAGGACATTCTAAGGTCCCTACTCTGTCGCATTTTGATGTGGTTATTCTTTTCGTATGTATGTTTTTTCAAGACAGGGTATCTCTGTGTGGCTCTGGCTGTCCTGGAACTTGCTCTGTAGACCAGGCTGGCCTTGAACTCAGAGAGTTAGGATTAAAGGTGTGGGCCACTACATCCGGCTTTGCTGATGGGTTTTCTTATGTCTTGGAAAGGTATATGCTCTTCCTAATATCAGCATTTGTTTTGTTTTTTGAGACAGGTTTTCTCTGTCTAGCAGTCCTGACTATCCTGGACTTGCTTTTGTAGACCAGGCTGGCCCTGCCTGCCTCTGCTGGGATCAAAGGCGTGCACCACCACACCGGGCTTAATATCGGCATTTTATTCCTCACAGACAACGTATGTTCTTGATCTTTTTTGGTTTTTTGTTTTTTTGAGACAGGGTTTCTCTGAGTAGCCTTGGCTGTCCTGGACTCACTTTGTAGACCAGGCTGGCCTCGAACTCACAGCCATCCGCCTGCCTCTGCCTCTGCCTCCCGAGTGCTGGGATTAAAGGCATGCGCCACCACTGCCCTGGCTACGTATTTAGCTTCTGAGGCAGGGTCTCACTGTGTAGCCCTGGCTGGCTGAGAACTCCGTTTATAGAGGTGGCTGACCTTGAATTCGCAGACATTCCTGCCTCTTCTAAGATTGAAGCTGGGCATCACCACATCCAGCAGCATGGCTTTTAAAAGACTACCCCACGTACCTTTAATCCTAGAATTCAGGAGGCAGAGGGCAAGCAGATCTCTGGGAGTTCAAGGCCAGCCAGGGCTACATAGTGAGACCTTAAAAACAAAACAAAACTATTCCAATTTACACAAAAAGAACAATTCCCAGAATACCACCTTTCGGTGACAATAAATGCAATAAAATCAGCTATCAGACTGGTAAAGGCTACCAATGCTCATCACAGGGGGAAAGCTAGGAGGCAAGACACCCAATAATGGCAGCGTAAAACTGAGAAAACCTCCTTAGAAACCAATTTGACATTCCCTATCAAGGTCTGGTGATTTAGTCAGAGAATCTTCCGAGTGACGAGGACACACAGAGGGACTTCACAGGCGGCAGGCTCCAGCCTCACTGCACATCACGTTCTCCCCGCTGCTGCTGCTGTACTCTGGCCTTCCAGGGCCCATCCCACCCAAGCCTGGGCAATGCTCATCCACTCTTCAGTCTACTTTTTCAGAGAAGCAAAACCTTCTCTGTGCTGTTCCTAAATTATACTGCCCTTCCCAGCAATCTGTTCTTTCAGAAAGGTTACCAGACATCCTTATCATATGCTCATAATTATTTGGCATGTCAACCTGAGTCCCTAGTTCAAAATGTCACAGGACTAGAGACTATCTATTCTAGTCACAGTTATATCCACCACAGCTTTGTGCCACCAGGCAAACACACTTAGTGTCTTTTTTTTTTTTAATCTGTTAGCTTGGTGTGGTGGCACAAGCCTTTAATCCCAGCACTCAGGAGGTAGAGGCAGGCAGATCTTTGTGAGTTCAAGGTCATCCTGGTCTATAAAGCCGGTCCAGGCCAGCCAGAGCTATTACACAGGGAAAGTCTGTCTCGAAAAACCAAAAAAACAAAACAAAACAAACAAAACAAAACTCAATCTGTTGAGGTGAAGAGGATGCTCACTGCATCAATGTCTGCGATAAAGCCTTGAAGTGTTGACATACAGATGTTCTCAGCCCCTGAAACAGCTGGGTAGGATCTTGGGGCTCCCTGGATACTAGCTGGATCCGTTTAATCAAAGAGCAAACAAACATCATTTTCAATGTGTGCTATGAGGAACAAAAGTCGAAAATATTATCAACAGGCCCTTATTCTAAACTTGGAAACCCTTCCATCAGTATCTGTACTTTCCCCAACCACCTACCTATGATTTTGTCCTTGGATATGTGTTCAAGAACCCATCTGGGCACCCGTTTTGCCTGATCATAAGACAAGGCATGGTTAGTGTAACGCCTCGTCTCTGTGCCAGTCAAAGGGACTCCAAACTGCTCCAAGACAACTTTTTCTGCAGATTCTAAGGAAGAAAGAAAAAAATAAACAACAAAAAAAAAACATTATGAACAAAAACAAGTAATTAGTGACTCATTAAGAACAAAAGATTATAAAGACTACAGTGATCTCTGAAAACATCATGGCTCATAAACTGTCACTACGGGGTCTGTTCCCCAATACTGCATCAAGAAGGGCCTAATCAAATAGACCTCATCTTTGCGGTTACTTTTTAAGTTCAAACAGTTTAGCAAAAGCCCTCCCTTGCTCATGACCCATGGGGTATTCATAACACGTTCAGCTCTAAGGGGGCATGTTTGGTTTGGTGCTGGGGAGTGGGCACAGGGTCTCATTCACAACTGTGAACTCACTGCGGCCTACGCAGGCCTTGAACTTTAGTTCCTCCTGCCGTAGTCTACCACATGCTGAGATTACAGGGACGTGCTACCACACTTGGGCTTAGCTTCTAAAGGCCTGGCTGCAAGTATGCAGGGCGGAGGCACAGTGACAGAGCTATGAATGCACCAGAGGCTGTAGCTTCAATTCCTGGTACCAAAAACAAAAACAAAAAAAAAACCAAGGACCCATTCTTACTAGTTTTCCAGATCTGCCTGCACCACAAACGATATATAAGAAGACTTCAGAAGAAAATCATCATTTTCCTTTTTTTTCTTTTCTTTCTTTCTTTTTTCTCCCCCCCCCCCCTCCCCTTTTGGGTTTTTTGAGACGGAGTTTCTCTGTGTAGCCTTGGCTGTCCTGGACTCACTCTGTAGACGAGGCTGGCCTCGAACTCACAGCGATCCACCTGCCTCTGCCTCCCTGAGTGCTGGGATTAAAGGTGTGCGCCACCACCGCCATCATCATGGTATCTCAAGCTGCAGGTTAAGTATTCATTTTAGTTTTTCAAGAGACCATAACCCCATGAGTGGGTACACCCACCTATTACTCCGACAAGTTTGCTGCCTGGTGGGTCATAGTGAGCACTGGCTCAAAACAAACAAAAACAAACAAACAAAAAAACCCCAACCCACCCAAGCTGTCCCTCACTGACACCTCCCCAGTGTTCTAATACAAGGAAAAGCTGACACCTACAGCGCGGGAAGGCTGGGAAACGGACAGAAACCATGCACGCACTCAACGGTGAGCTGCTTGCAAGCTCCATGCCTTCCCAGAGGCCAAGCGCCTGAGTAGTTCCCTGGCAGGCACAATGGCAAGTATCAAAGAAACAGGGCCTGCTTTCACTCCTCTGACTGAAGACGGGTGCCTTGTTAACTGAAGGATCTACACACTACGAAAACCGGGTGGACAGATAAGTCTTCATGGAGACGCCTTCAAACACACTTGCTGTGGTGGTGGTTAGTGGCGTCAATTTGACGGAATCTAGAAACACCTGAGACAGGCCTTTGGGTTTGCCTGTTGGGGGGCAGGGGTAGTAATCTCGATCGTATTAATTGATGTGGGAACCCCACGCTTAATTGTAGGCGGGGCCATTCCCTGCCTGGGATCCCGCGCTATATATATTGGAGAAAAGGGGGTCGAACAGCAAGCAGCATGCATATCGTCTCTGTTTCCTGATTGTGGAAGCGACGTGGCCAAGCTGCTTCGAGCTCCTTCCCCCCAGCCCGATGGGCTGCACCTCGAACTGGGAGCTAAAAAGGAAGCCCTTCCCTTAAAGTTGCTTTTGTCCGGTTTATCTTGTCACAGCAACAGGAAAAGAAACTAAGACACTTACTGAAGGCCAGTTCTGCACCAGGCACTGTGCTGCACCTAAGGTGGAGAACAAACAAGTCTCAGCTCGACGTGAGCTAAGGATGGAGGGGCGGTGACGTGTGAACCCGCAGAGCGAGGTGAAGAATTTGGGGGAGACCCGGGGCTGGAGGCCGGCCCCGCAGACTCACCGTGCGGCTGCCTCGCCGGCCACGCAGATCCCGCGTCCCGGCGCTGGAGGAACTGCAGCGCCGTCAGCCCTGCTCCCGCGGCGCCCACTACAGCCCCGGCCAAGAAGCCATTCAGAAACTGCCGCGAGCCCCTGAGCCGCGAGGAGAAGCTCTTAGCAGCCATAGCCGCACCCGCCAGCACTTCGCCTCTGCCGCGCTTGCGCACGCCGGGGCTCCCGAGCCAGGCTGGCCCAATCCCGAGCTCGGGAACGAAGCACGCATGCGCGTCTGGAGCCGCCTCCCGGAGGCCTTCGCTGCTCAGGACCTCCTGCGCCCCCTAGTGACCAGCAGGGACAGGCGCCCCTGCGTCCATCCCTGGTCAGACCAGGGCCAGTGACGGATGAGTTGAGGGTTTAATGGTGTGTGTGTGTCCTGTCCTCAGAAGAAAAATGCCTTTAGTCGCCTCTAATAGTGAGTAAACGCGTGCTCGTGATCCACCAAGGGTCTTCTAAGCAGGGATCCAACTCGGTGTGATTCCAAAACCTCTGCTACATTCGATCTGTTTGCGACATCTGGGTTCAACGTCAAAACGTACGCATAACTCTACGTGTTTGTACCTCCTATCGAGTTTCTTGGCAAAACAGTGCTCCACGGTATCCAGGACTCTGGACCAGAGCTCAGAAGTGCAAACCCTGCCAGGGTACACGAGTATGTCAGTCCATCCTGTCTCCTCTTGTCTGTGCGTGTGCCTGGGCCAGCAAGACGCCTCAGCCTGTAAGAGTGTTTGCCACCAAAACGGACAGCCTGAGTTCATCCCTGGATCTCACTCGGCGTAAGGAGAGCGGTGTGACTCTTGAAAGCTCTGCTCTGACCTCCACAGGCATGCACAGCCAGACATAAATACGTCCTGCATAAATAAACAAATCCTTCATAAATTGCAGGATATTTGACCTCATTGTGACCCCAAAGATCGTGAACTGTAAAGACCTGTTTGTAGTTGTGGAGTGGCTCAGCCCTAGCACACACCTTTCATACAAGAGCTAAATAAAGTCAGCCCTAGGTCAAGAGGCGGAGCAAGAAACCAGCTGAGAGGCGTTAAACAGAAAGGAGGGACATTGAGAGAGGGTTATGTAAGACAGCACAGAGAAGAGCTTTTTTGGCTTTCGGCCTTCTTTTGGGATGTAAGCTGAATAGAAAAGTCAGCTGGGTGTTTCTCTGCCTCTCTGAGCTAGCAGGCTTTTACCCCAAAACTGGCTCATGAGTCTTCATTGGTAAAATGGAACGATTGGGCATTTTTAAAAAAAAACAACAAATAAGTAAATGTAATAAAGTTATAAAAGGGTTTGGCAGAGCATCCAAGCACTATGAAAGCTAGCTGAGAAAGGAGTATCTGAGTTTAAGAACAGTCTAGACTACATAGTGATTTCCAAATGAGTCTCAGCTACATAGCAAGACCCTATCTTTTAAAAAGATGCTAAAATCATCATCTTAGACAACAGAACAGAGGCTCATCTCAGGACTAAGGGGACCTAATGCATGCCCTTAGGTACACTGTAAATAGCAGCCACTTTTATGGCACCACTGTATTTGGTCTTAGAACCTAAGACTGGTTGGTGAATTCCACTGATTTTTAAAAAAATATCTATTTTTATTTATTTATTATGTATAGTGTTCTGCCTGCATGCCAGAAGAGGGCACCAGATCACAGTATAGATGGTTGTAAGCCATCATGTGGTTGCTGGGAATTGAACTCAGGACCTTTGGAAGGGCAGCCAGCACCAAGTTCCATGGAAGAACATGTGCAGCGTGGTGGTGGCGCACACCTTTAATTCCAGCACTTGGGAGGCAGAGGCAAGGGATCTCCGTGAGTTCAAGGCCAGCCTGGACTACAGAGGGAATTCCAGGACAGCCAGAGCTGTTATACAGAGAAACCCTGTCTCGAAAAGCAAAAAAAAAAGGAAGAACATGTGTGTTTAATAGATTCCCACTCAAATAAATGGGTCCTCACCTTGCGGCAGGCTCCGGCTTCCAGTTGTTTTTTCTTGTTTGTTTGTTTTGTTTTGTTTTGTTTTTTTACCCACTTGGTTTTTCGAGGCAGGGTTTCCTCTATATAGTCTTGGCTATCTCAGGCTGGCCTTGAACTCAAGAGATCTGCCTGCCTCTGCCTCCCAAGTGCTGGGATCAAAGGCATGCACCAGCCCGGCAAACGCACCTTTTTTTTTTTTTTTTTTTTTTGCAAATGAAAAAGAGAAACCTTATGGTGTTAGACGGTTTCTTTGCTGGGCTGAAAAATAGATCTGGGGGTGAAGCTCATGAAGTCTCAGAATGGAAAACCATACAAGGCACCAACTTAACAGAGCTGGGTGGTGGTGCAGCCTTTAATCCCAACACTTAGGAGGCAGAGGCAGCTGGATCTCTGAGTTCAAGGCCAGCCTGGTCTACCAAGAGAATTCCAGAATAGCCAGGGCTGTTACGCAGAGAACCATGTCTCAAAAAAGCAACCCCCACCCAAAAAAAAAAAAAAAAAAAGTTACAGTACACTGCTATTTTTCCCCTTGAGACAGACACTCACATAGCCCAGGATAGTCTTAAACTTTTAAAGATTTATTTATTATGTATACAGTGCTCTGCCTACTTGTACCCCTGCAGGGCAGAAGAGGGCATCAGATCACATTAAAGATTGTTGTGAGCCATCATGTGGTTGCTGAGAATTGAACTCAGGATCTGTGGAAGTACAGTCAGTGCTCTTAACTGCTGAGCCATCTCTCCAGCCCTTTATGTAGCTGATGGACTTGAATGCATGATCCTTCTGCCTTCACCTCCAGAATGCAGATTACAGGTGAGCACCACTATGCCCAATTTAGTCAATGCTGGGGGTTCTAACCCAGAGCATTCATGCTAGGTAAGCATGCTACTAACTGACCCACAACCGTAGGCAAATCCCATTTCTTAACTGGAAACAATACCTTTCATCTGACCTCAAGGTGCAATTACTCAAGCAGGAGGCCATTTCTAATGACCACCTAAGGAGATTCAGGTATTAAAAGCCTCAGAGAAAGCTGCTTGCTTGAGCTAGGTCAGCTGCCTTTTCTGTTATAGGTCTGATAGACTCTCTAGGAAGTAAACCTGTGATTTGCCAAACTATCGTTTCCAGCCAGGTAAACGACTGAGCAAATTACAGAGCAAATCCCCACCAAGTACAAGTCTGAAGGACTTGCATCCCTATGATTTGAGTTCTCAAGGCTCCGGAAGCCCACCCTCCATACCTTGTCCCAAGACAGGTGGCCACCTCACCCAGCGTCCTCCCACCACAGCCCCTGATAGCCTGATCACCAGTGTTGGCCTCTCTAGGCATCCACACAGACGGCATACAAATACACAGATAAAGATAAAATACAAGTTTTTAAAAAGACAGACAAGGTTATTTTATTTATTATTTTTTATTTTCATATACAAAAAGATAAAACTTGAAATAGTTCTAGACTTTTCCTCCTATTCTGTTGGGGGTGTGGCTGCTCCTTCACATGGGGGGGGGGGGGGGGAGAGGCTACATTCACATCGGTTTGTTTGAGGACCCAGTGCAGAATTCAGCAGCAAAACCCCAACTTAGCAGATCTAACTTCAAACTTGACACTCGTTTCTAAAATTACCACAGAAAAAAGGAGCAAAGATCCACTGCAAATGAATGAGCTATGATACAACGTTCTTCCTAAAATGTTTGCATTTTGCAACTGTAGTTACACGGATGTCTGCTTCAGGCCATTGAAGAAGGTGTGTGTGTGTGTATGTGCGTGTGTGTGCGTGTGTGTGTGTGTAATATATATAAATCAGCACACTTTTCAAATCCAGACAGGGCAACGGCAACAAGCTTAACTCTGTGTGTGTGTGTATATATATATATATATATATATTTTTTTTTTAAAGACATGATACTTTAGTATAACTTTTGTTAATTCAGTAGTACAAGCTATTTTCTGTTCTACAAAATGTTTATTTTATAGCTACGCGGGTGAAAAAGTGTTCTACTACATTTACACCTCACATACTCTGGCGTACAAACAGTACTTAATCGAATCTGAGCCCAAAACTAGAAAGTCTTTCATCTTAGCCCTTCGGAGAGCTCCCTCACTTCTACAGCTGGAAAGCATAGACTTTGCAATGACTCGTCATTTTAAACTGTGAGAAACAGATGAACCCAAACTTTTAATTACAATTCATATATACAAGTTAGATAACACAGCTCAGTGACTCTTAGCTGCGCATCCTAGGGGGCAGCACACATGTCTCCACTATCTTAGACAAGTCTTAAGGTTTTTCTTCCAAATAATGTACAAATTTAGAAGTAGCTGGTAAAACTGATATAGAAGATGGTAAATAAAAAGCGACATTTTCTGTTGGTTCCAAAATCGTCCCTGCAAAATTCCGTGCTCTGCTGTTCAACTCACTGGCTACCATGCGCCCGAAGCTCTTCTTCCCAGGAATCGACATCAAATTCGATGCAAGTTAATTTTACAGTACTGCATAACATCATACTCAGATTCAGTGACAAATGTGGAAGATATTAACAGGTGAAAAGTTTGGCCTTTGACGTCACCACCGGGGTCGTGTGAGGTTCATAAGCAGGTTCTCTTGTACAGTTGAAAAAATGGCATCGTGTGGATTTGTAGCATGGAACTGAAGTCTAGAGGTAAGTTTCTAATCTGTAGTAACCCTCTCCTTTCACTCTCGAGTACCATTCAACTTTCTTTGCATTTTTACAGAATTCTGGGGGGAAAAAATAAGGGGGAGCAATTGTACCCTTGCTGGTGGGCCTAGTATTTCAAATGAGATCTCCCGCCCACATCACAACTGCCTGCTCCCACACAGCCTCCAGCAACTACTCTTTCCTACTCCAGGCTCTGCAGAAGTAGACAAACTTTCAGTGGTCGTGCTTTTTCCTTATAGAGAAATTATTTGGCTAAACTCATACATTTACTCATGGCAGTGCTCTGGGAAAACCCCACTTGGGCTAAAGCACGCACCAGAGCCGAGGTCAATGGTCCTCTAAGCCAGGCAGACACCAAACACCCAGAGGGCTGAGTTGAACAAAACCCACCAGGAACACGCTGACCTTGGTGTCCCATGGTCAGCGGGACTGCACGAGAGCTCAGAGCAGGCAACTCACAGCTGAGTTATCGCTTTTCATCTCAGCCTGCCACTGATGCCCCAGAGACAAAAATTCAGATGTGGTGACAGCTGGTTAGTTAAGCTTTTTGAACTGGTAAAAAAAGGCTCTTTAAAAATATATATATATATTTATTTAAAATACATCAAAATGACAAGCAGCCATATCCCACAAGGCCTAACTCCACAGCAATGTATACTATAGACATCTTCCCAGAATGCACTGTGGCAGTGGATGGGGGCTTCTATCCTGCTGTTTGAAGGAATGTTCTATGTCTGAGCTCCGGCAACTGGAAATGTATTATGAAGAGCTCATCTTTGGAGCTGATTTGTGAGACCAGCCATTTAGGTGTCTTTGCCTATTCAGACACGTGAGAATACTGAATAAGACAGAATGCACAGGACACAGGAAGCACCTTTCGGATGACACTCCCAACCAGTCCCACCACAGTGCCAGGACAGGCCTGCCAGAGCCCCTGGTTCCATCCTCGGGAAGAGTTTGCCCGCACTCAGCAGGCCTCCTGCATGTGTGGTAGGATTTCGCAGGATCAAGAGGGCCCGGATAGTGACACTGTCCAACATGAGGTAACTGGATCACACAAGCGCATCCAGAAATTGGGGCTGGAAAAAGGGAGACAGGGAAGGGGTGAAGTCTAGAAAAGACAAGTAGAAAAAAAGCTTACAGCAGTTGCTTTTGAGGAGTGGGTGACAAAAACAAAGGCACAACAGAATTACATTCCAAGACAGGCGGCTGGAGAGCACAGAAGTAAGTGTTCTTTTACGGGAAACAGAAGTTGGGGGCAGCTGGATGTGGAACTACGCAGCATTCTGAGCCAGGATGAACAGAGACAGCTGGTTTGAGATGACACACTAAGAAGCCCTTAGCAGAACTGCCCCGCCCAGTGTAGTTCCTATAAGCAGCAGGCTAGAGCCAGCAGGCAGGGCGCAGGGACCAGGCCTTCAGCTGGACCCCAGAACTGGCCATCGTGGGCTACAAGATTGACCTGAATTCTCCCCCAGCCCACCCCAGGCAAGGTCCCACCCACGCAGCCTTACACTCACTCCCCAAAATCAATTGGTGAGAGAAGGGTGCTGTGGCCTTTACAGAAACCCCTTACAGGCATTTGAAGGAATCCCTGCTGTGGGGCTCGGGTCCTGAACTTCCTCCCTTGGTTCCTGATTGACTCAACAGAGCAGAAAGCAGCCTCCAAGAGGGCCTGGACCAAACACGCCCAACAACTCTCCACTCAGTTCCACCGATGGCCCTGGTGGCCCCACTTCCAAAGAATCACTCAGTTTGGTCCTAGATAGTTCTAGTTAGAGGAACTCAAAGCCACCAATCCCCGTTTCAGTATTTTCTGTACCCAAATCTTTCTCTAGACACGACTTCTGTCCTACCGCTTCCTAACCCACTCACGTGACAACCTCCTATGGAAGGAGCTGACAAACTTTCAACCTCAGAAGCCTTTGCTCAGCAGAAATCAAACCCACTATGGAACTGCCTCCCCTCGCCCAGCCACTGTCTTCACCACAGGCAGGGAGCAGGACAGAGATGTCACTGCCCTGTGAGTGGAGCTGGAGCCAAAGGGGACCCACAAACCAACTCCAGGTTGCCAGTGTATTCAGGAAGCCATGCAAGCCCTAAGCTAAACTCCCAGCACTCGCCTCCAGTGTGCACACAATCCTGAAAGTAAAGCTCATTGGCTTGGATCACAGAAGCATCGTCACTCCACCTAACTAGTTTATAAAAATAATCTGTGGTATAAAACAATCTCCACACAGTGTGGAGGCAATCTGTCAAGAGATATAACTAAATATATGTGTAAGCTATAGACTTCTTAAAGTAAAATTTCAAGTGGCGTCTGCTACGTAACCTCCTCTTTATTTACAACGCTATCTAACAACGCTGATGCAAAGTGATCAGGATCAGGGAACGGCCCGTGCAGCGAGGATGGCTGCTCCCAGACTGGAGGCAGCATTTGTTTATTCACAAAAAAACTCACCTTCACTTGCCCAAAAAACTAATGGGTCACACTTTTCCCAACTATAAACTCAAAAACACAAAGTCTACAAATGAACCCAGGAACTGTCATCTGCCGGTGTCCAGAGCACCCCGTTTATATGGTACCACATATGTCCACGTGGCTGCATACACTAACCCAGCCTAGACAGCTTGCAGACACTGGCCTGGAGAACGAGAGGCCAGTAAGGGCACAATGGACCACACTGGCATTTTGGGGATCGTGTATTGTAATTCTTGAGGAAAATCATCACCAGGGGCCACTGTGAATCGGGAGAAACAGCACTGGTTTGGGCACTAACTGAGCACCACAAATTCAATCTTGCTTTCTTCACACCTGGAAGATGCTGGCATGAAAATGCTACAATTTGGTTGCAGGGTGAGGGGTGGGAGGGCACGCCAACATTCCTGATCTCAATTCAAATTGTCAGCCCAACAATAATTTATAGTAACCACAGCTAAGTCCAAGTAGCAATACCCCACAGCCCACCTAAGAACTTGGGTATATTTATTGACAGTTTATGGACCTTTTGCACCTTTTTTTTTTTTTTTTTTTAAACGTAATCAACTAGTTGACTCCCAAAGGAGTATTTTAAACACCATTTTCCTTTTTCTATAAAACTAAGTATCTCCAAACATTTTCCTAAACCTCTTAAAGGTCCGGGGTACATTCACAGGAGGACTGCTGGCTACAAACCAACTACCCAGACCCACGCATGAAGAAGTAGGCACCTGATCTTGAATGCGTGGAAGGCTGAGCATCCAGACTGTAAAGCACTCATCAGATGACTCACTGGGCCTACCATGCTGGCTGCAATTTAACATCACCACCAGGCCAAGCAAGGAAGCTGCTTCGTACTTCTCAATTTAGCCTTTACAGACAGCCAAGGACGGAGGAGGAGAATTCATGTCACACAAGCGGAGAGAAAGGGACACCGTGACACCATCCCTTTCTGGCTGTTTCCCCAGTTAGTGAGTGGATGGGTAGAGGGCACGCTGCACTTCTGGGACAGGCGTCATCTACAGTCCTGAAATGAGGACCAGGCTGTCACCAAAAGCCAAAAAGATGACGTAGCCGATGCTACAGCTCAAGGTGGGAGAAGTGGAAAAGTGCTCTCTGATCTGGGTATAGAGAGTGACCCGAGTCCTCAAGAACAATGGCAGGAATCCAACTTACAGTGCAGTGTGCTTTTACTGTGTTACTTATTTAGGGGAAACAAACAGGGCCTTCTCCTATCCACCAGTACACACCAGGAGCGTCACACACCGTGTGTGTGAGTGAGAGAGCCATGCAGCCCTCCAGCTCTTGATGGGACAGTCACTTCTTTACCTCAGTGGCTGAGCATAGGAACCACACCATGACACTGTGTTTCTGGCTTTCCGAGCCAGAAGGCCCATGGCCACCTTTAAACATATATTAGGCCAGCTACCAAGAAAAACCCTTCACACAAGCCCTAGGGCAGAGTAGCAAGTCAAGGTGAGGGTGTCGTCCAGGGAGGACAGGGCAGAGTGAAAGGATCACACACTGTCCTAGAAGCTCAAGCCTTGTCAGGAAGGTCAGTCCAGCAAGCCTCATAGCCCAGTGATGAGAACAAGAGCTGCCCTTCGCTGTGGGTGTGTGAGCAGAAGGCTCAGCACTCCCTTGCATCTGGTGGCCATGGTACCAGGCCAGCCCATGCTCGCCCAGATGCTAATGACTGTTCACAGCCTTCCTTGCCATCCCAAACCATGACTCATCAACTCTGTCTTCACTTGCTTAGTCCCTTCTCTGACTTATTCACAGAAATCTCCCAGCAACAGATGACTGCCTGCTATTGCGGGTATTTTCAACCAGAACCTTCCTCTGCCAAGGCCCATTGCCACAGGAGCCTGTTTGGACCACAACACGCAGTGGAGGAAGGAGAAAGCACCTCTAGCTATTTCTCTGCCCTGACTTGTCTCATCCTTTCCATACACAGGGACTTCCTAGTCTTCCAAAAAGCTTAGGGGAGAGGGGACTAGAAAGAAAATGACAAGAAATCTGAGGGAAAGTGCAAGGCAAAGGTCCCAGGACTCAACTGGGCACAAGAAGAAAAAAGAACAAGGTCCACCCAAATTTCCAGGCCACACCCTAGGATATCACCCACCTTGCAGCTATAAGCAACTGGGTGTGTTACCTGAAGGCAAGAAGCAGTCCATGGCCCCTGTTCACAGACAGCGCCTCCCAGCGTTTCCCTTGTCCTGGTCACAGCAAACAGGAACCACTTCTTGAGACTCCATTCTGACCAGAAGGTCTGACAAGGACACTGCTGTGGCTGGACACAGGTCAGCAAAGAGGAAGGCCGCCTCAGAAAAGGTGTCAGGCCTGCCCCACTGCATTTGTGTCCTGCCTGGGACGTCCCACACCAGAGCTTAGCCAGGCCAGGATGCTTCCTACAACCAAGCCAGCACACAAGAGAAAAGCCACCCAAGGTCCGAAAGACCACATGGAAAAGCTAGGTTTATGTTTGGCACAGCATGTGACTGGTGACTGGGTCACCCCTACATCAAAGTAGCTACATTTCTTAGTGGTTGGTTTGTTAAGGGTCAAAAATAGAGGTGTCCCCACTGCCTGAGGAGAAAGCTAAAGAAGTAGATATGGCACTTCTCAATAAATATTTAAAGCTTCTTAAAGAAATAAGTGGAGAAGAAAAGCAACTGCTGTAAGACTTCTTTTGCCAGTGAAAAGCATTCTGAGAGGAAAAAAAAAAAAAAAACCACAGCACAAAAATCAAATGGGGGAAAAAGGGACACACATAGCTTACAGAGACAGAGTATATGTCCCCCTAACTACTTAGCCAACCCACACTGACCCATGGAAATAGCGACTACAGTCTAAGAGGGAAGCCAGCTGGCCTTCCTCAGCACCCTGTGCACAAACACCCACGATGAAGAACAAGCCCAGGGCTGCCCCAGGCACCACACATAACATGCTGAGGGGAGCAGCTGCACAGCTGTGAGCTGTACCCTCCCAAATTTCACAGCACGGTTACAGAATCCACCTGCTGCCGCAGGAATTAAATCAAGTAAAGTTACCTAGCATGGGTCTGAGGGCTGTGGCATTGCCAGGTTAAAGTGGGGTGTTATTCTGAGTTCTACCCAGTGGCCTTGTGGAACAACGCCTGACCTCTAAGCAATCTGGGAGGAAGCGGCCTACCCTCACGATCAAGAGATGTGCTGTTTAAATAATACAGTCTAAACCAGAGTGATGAACGGCCAGATTCGGCCCAGACAGCCGGCCTACAGCTGACGACAAGTATTTACAAGGGAGCTTTTATCAAACAAAAATGGTAGGACTGACTAGAAGACACAACCTTTTTTTCTTTTTCTCTATTTCTTTTAAACTTCCTTGTCATAAAAGCCAACTTACATTAAAATATACTTCCTACAAGACAACACAACTAACAAAATATATAATTAATAAAACATACACAAGTAGAAAATTCTGAGGTATTTCTGGTCTGAGGTGGTCTGTGGTCGTGAAGTTACTTCTTTTACTTTTTAAAATTTAAACCTCGGAAGCCACACAGCAAAGCATGTGTATGTATGTGGATGTGTGTGTTCTGTCTGAAAAAAAAAAATTTAGCATGTTTCATAAATTAAAAACAAAAAAATCCAATGTCGAAACAGCAGCATTAGGAACATTCACCGCCTGGAGCAAGGTTACGGCGTAATAGAAACAGTTTTAGAATATGCACCACTTTAAAGGGTCTGGAGAAAGCCGTGTCCATGAGCCTCAGAAAGAAGTTGGTAATGCCACTGCACAGGGCCAAGTCAGAACTGCAGATGGGCAAGACCCCCACCCAGGGATCCTCTGGCCCGCCCACGCTGTGTAGGGGGTGCCCTGGGGTTTCCCCCAAACTGCTAAGAGGAGGTTCAGAATCTTCCCCATGAGAGATCTGCAGCAGCACACCTCATGAGGAGTGTCTACTAAACCACCACGCCCTCACCACGCCCTCACACAGGAGCAAAGCAGTGTTTCCTCCTGCGGCCAAGCCCAAGTTACTGGGAAGAGACTGGGCAGGAGGGGCAAGCTGGCCCCTGCTCTTGGACTTTCTCCAGACCCTGTGCTTGCTAATATTACTGCTCGGCCCCCACAAGGTCCTTGCCCTCAATCCCTTGTTACCTGAGAAAGTAGCCTCCATAGCCAAGGGTGTTGCTCCAAATGTGCCCAAGTCCAGTGTAGCTCTGTTCCTACCCAGAACCATTCCCCCCCCTCCCAACTTCAGTCTAAACCGTCCTCCTCATCTCAGTCCCCTCGGCTGGGTCAGGATGGCACCCGTTAGATCCATGAAGACACATCTGCCGTTCCTTAAGCTCACTGCCTGAAAAGGGAGAAACACAAAACGCAGGGGTGGGGGAGCCCTCTCCTGAGGGAGGCTATGTCCACATAACAGTCTTCAGAGGCTCCTCAAGTAGAGAATTGCAGCATTGAGTTTCCTAAGACAGGAGACGGGTTTCTTTGTGGTACAGATTCTGAGACGACAAAGAATGCGCGGGGGAGGGGGGGGGGGAGTCCCAAAGGGCAGGAGTGGCTGAGGCTCTTCAGCAGGGCGCTGGCTCTGCGTTTACAGCTCAGCACCTCAACGCCTGCTGACATGTCCGCTGTTTGCGATACAGTAGAACAATATGCTGGTAAAAACTCATCCGATCCAAAAATAATATTATTAATAATAATTATAATAATTATAATAATAATAAAAGTCACGGTAAAATAGCAGCTGCATTTTATGTGTTTGTTGGTTTTATGGGATTTCCAAAACAAAACACAACTTCTTTCCTTTTTTTCTTCAGATCCACTGAGTCTGAAGAGACGCTTGTGTCCTGGGCTTAGATGCTGGACTCTTTAGGGAGCAGGTCCACATTGGTGACAGAGGTCACCAGAGAGACTAGACAGTCCGAGGTAGTGCCGTTGACCGACCTCCTGATCAGGGACACCCGCTCCTCCACGCATCCTGCGGAAAGGCGAGCCTCTGCATCGTGGTCCCAGCACTCCTCAATGGTCACACAGAGCTGCGCCAGGCCCTGCAGAGCAGTGGGAGGGAGGGAAGGACCCTGTGAGGGCTACTCAGCGAGGGCAGCAAGGGATGCTGTGTCAGAGGCCCAGGCAGAGCCTATGGCCCATCACAGCCATGGCAGGTAACCGCAGGCCCTGACTCCCTGCCCTCTATTGGTCACCCACTGAGTCAGCCTCCCTCACAACCCCAGGGACTCAGAGCACTGGGACTGAAGTCAAATTACACACAAAGCCCAAACACAAAGCTTTGAGCCACAGCGGGGACAAGGAGGAGGACAGGGCCTCCCTTACTCCCCACAACCTCTGGGATAGCTCCCTGGAGTTCAGGGACAGGGCAGCCTTCCCTCCTTGTCCGTCGGCTTCTGCCAACAAGGCAGGTCCCTTCACACAGCCCTGTAGTCTCCCTCACCGGATGCTTCAGCCAGTGATCCTTAATGGTGGGCCTCATCTTCTTGTGGACAACCACCTCCTGCAACTCCTCCAGGGAAGGGTGTTGGCCAATCTCCTCCTCAAAGGGCAGCATGTACTCGTCGACAGGCCCTGAGAAGTGAGGGCTGACAGGTCACCCAAGGCCCTGCTCCCAGCCCCAACCCAGGGCACCCAGGGCCGCCACCTGACTCACCATCTGCAGCCTTGCAACGGGACACAAGCTCCCACAGCACCAGCCCCATAGCATACATGTCGATGCGCAGGAAGGCGTCTCTCTGGAAGTTGATGGCTCCCTCCAGCACCTCAGGGGCCATGTACCGTCTGGTGCCAACCTACATGAAGACAAAGGAGGCCAGGATCTGTAGAGACCAGCCATACTTCACACACTCAGCCGGGAGGCGCGACCGCACGTGTGGCAGACCAGGTAAGACGAGCCTCTGAGGCAAAGCTCGGCTCCAGCACATCTGAAGCAGAGTTAAGAGTGTATCTGGTGAAAACTGTGAAAGTACCACAAACTGGAGACAACGCTGACAAAACAGCTAGGCAGGTCCCAGACCATCCCAGCAAGCTACTGAGGCTTTGTACTCGGCTGAGATGAATAGCTAAAGCAAAGCTGGGCACTAAGAAGGCTGAGGCAGGAAAAGCAAGAGTTCCAGATCAGCCTGAACTACACAGGGAGGGACCCTCTAACAGACAAGGGGGAGACAAGGAGGTGACTTAGCTACCAAGGTCCCTGTCACCCACATAAATGCACCTGCATGCAACACCAGCACATGGGAGACAGACATGAGGTCCCCAGAGCACGCTGGCTAGACTAGTGAGATCTAGGTTCAAGTGAAAGGCCCAGCCAGCATTAACGAACAAGGTGGTAGGTGATCAAAGAAGATGCCCAGGGGCTTCCTCAGGCGTCCACACACAGACATGCTGCTCACATGGAAACAGGAATACGCATGCCAAATAAACAAGTAAATAAAGCAAAAATCAAAAGGCCAAAACAAAATGGCAAGAAAACATTTAAAAATCCCAAGTGACTCTCCCAGGATGATTTGCTGGCTTAATTTTCACTGCTTTTTCTAGGCATTTGGCTGGAACTCTCTTTGTTTTTATTTTAATCTCACTTAATAATTACAACTGAGGGCAAGCAGTTGTCAAGCGGTAAGGGTGCTTGTGGCCAAGCCAGACAGCCTGAGCTAACACAAGGAACCCACATGCTAGAAAAACAACACTGACTCACTAAAGTTGTCCCTTGACTTAAAATTGAATGCATACACGCGTGCGCGCGCGCGTGTGCACACACATACACACACACACACACAGACAGACACACACACACACAGAGATGCAGACATACTAAATGTATCTTGGAAAAATAAATAATTACAACAGAAAGAGAAAGACTGAAATGCAAGGAAGAGGGGCTAGATTGCTCAGCTGGCTGGAGGAAGCCTCAGCAACCTCCAGGCCTTGGTTTCTCTGCTGGTGAGACAAGAGCCTGGTTCTCTAAGTCGCTGGGTAGTCTGCAGTCACTCCAGCTAAGCCCCAGACCCTCCTCTCACTGCCCAGGCTCCCTACCTGCCCATGGGTGTCCCCTGGAGGCTTCCCTGGCTCAAACCGAACAGCCAGGCCAAAGTCGGCCAGCACAGCAGTGAGATCACTCTTCAGCAGTACATTCTTGCTTTTGAAATCCCTGTGGAAACAAGAGAGTAGCTGGCACACAGCATTAAGACCCGGCCCGCAGGTCGTACCCTGGTGTTGGGCAGACCTTACACCACACCACGTACTAAAGCCAGCCCACAGATCCTCAGAAGGCATGGCACAGTCTTCCTGAGCAGTTTTCAATGTTTGGAATGTGAACAAGAATTCAGAATCAGCTTGCTACAGCTGCAGCGCAGGGCAGCGCAGGAACCAGTGCAGCCAGTCAACTCTACCCGAACTAGAAAAACCAAAACCAAACCAAACAAATGAACAAAAGTATGGTTCAGAGATCCTAAGAGGTCCTAAGACAGTTTCCTGAGCTCTGTGAGGTCAAAACACTTTTGTAAAAATCTATCATTTACCTTTTTTAAGCTCATTGGGGAAGTATAGAGGGGCATTCCCCAGGGAATAGTGGCCAGCTAATGTCATCGTGATGACACATAAAAACACATGTGCCCTGTGCCAGCAAGCACCCAGCAAATATAACTTACAAGGATTGGATTAACAGAGCCCTTCTAAAGATACAAAACGGTCTTGACCAAAATCTGAAAACCTGAAGAGATGGAGCCAGTGCTTCCTCATATGCCCAGGAGAGGGCGCAAGAGCACTGACCTGGGAAGGCCAGGTTTGCTCTCACACCCCACAAGCACCTCCAAGGAAGCAGAGGAACCTTTGGTTTCCAACACCAGCCCTCTGTGCAACTGCAGCCCGTGTGCAGGGAGGGCTCCTGAACCCAAGTACCTGTGGGCAATAGAAGGCTTGTGGCCCTCGCCACGGCACCAGGGCACATCCTCATGCAGGTAGGAGAGGCCTCGTGACATCGTCTCCGCCACATGACACAGTTCATTCCACGTGATGATGTTCCCTTTGAGGTAATCCGTGAGGGAGCCCTAAGAGAAGGAGGCTATGTGCAAAGGCTTCAAATGCAGGACAAAATGCAAGCCAGCCCAGGCCCAGGAGGAGCATCTCACTGCAAGCACACAGTGGGCAGAATGGCAATCCTTGCCAGGGAAGTGACAGCCAGCGGGAGAGGTGCACCTGACACAGGGGCCGTCGCGTCACAAACCTGCTGGGACCTATCTGTCTCATCTTGGGGTCTTCCTGGGGAGCCGCTCACCTTGTCGTGGAAGGCTGTGATGAGCCAGAGCTCCACCTCCAGGTTGGAGCCGCGCTTCTCAGCAGCAATGAACTGCAACAGGTTCTCATGCTTCATGCCCGGCGTGCTGAAGATCTCCCGTTCGCTCTGCCACGACTGCTTGTCCTGAGGCAGGGACGCAGCTCAGCCCGCCACAGCCTGAGCCGCCCCCCCCCACACACACCCACGCACTCTACTCCACCCTCAAGCCCCGGCTTCCCAGGCCAGCAGCAATCTGTCCCTGAGAAGGCTACTGAGCCAGGTGCCCAATATCAGCTTCATCTGCTGAGTATCTGGGGCCACTAACTGCGAGGTGCCGAAAGCCTCTGAGTAGATCATGAAAACCCAGGCACTGAGGAGACGCATGCTCAGTAGGTACAGTGCATGCCAGGCGAGCACACGGACGCAAGTTCAGTTCCCAGCACCTATACAAAAAGTGCTGGAAGCAGGAGGGGCAGAGACAGAGGATCCCTGGGACCTTGCGTGCCAACTAGTCTACCCAATCAGTGAGTTCCAGGATCAGTGAGAGACCTTGTCTCAAAAAACTTTAAAAAGCAGAAGGCTGGAGAGGTGGCTCTGGCTTCTCTTCCTGGGCACCTGGGTTCAATTCCCAACACACACATTGCGGCTCACAACTGTCGGTAACTCCAGCCTCGGGGATCCGACAGTGCCTTGCGGCCTCCACAGGCACCAGGCACGCATGCAGTACACACAGGTGCATACAGGCAAAACACCCATACACGTTTAAAAAAAAAATTTTTTTTTCCAAGATAGGGTTTCTCTGTGTAGACTTGGCTATCCTGAACTCACATTGTGGACGAGGCTGGCCTCAAACTCACAGAAATCCGCTTGCCTCTACCTCCCAGAGTACTGGGATTACAGGCGTGCATCTCTGCGCCCAGCTAAAAATAAATATTTCATTAAAAACAAAAAAAAATTGTCAAAAGTGGAGAGCCAGGCAAGGTGGTACACATCTTTAATTCCAGCGGTTGGGAAGTGGTGGCAGGTGGACCTCCGTGGGTTCAATGCTGAAATCCTGTCTCCAATCAATCAATCAATCAATGAAAACACTCCGTGTCAATCTCTGGCCCCCACACAAAGACTTGTGCATACACAAACCATGTAAACTGCATACACAACACTGAAGTTAACAGCAAAACCCAAACCCAACTTGGGTCACAGTCCGGCACAGCCTGACCCTGACCCTTCTGGTGGACAGACTCTCACTGCTGAGTCAGGAGCCTGAATTGTGCTGTGGGACCACAAGGAGAGAACACGGCCGCGGACCCCCAGGGGCTCACCTGGAGTGGGAAGATCTTCACGGCTACGACGTCATTCATGAGCTGAGCCTTCCAAACGCAGCCAAAGCGACCCCGAGCTTTGATCTCCAGCAACTGTAGCGGCTTCAGGCCCACCAGAGGGGATGGAGGTGGAGGCCCAGGGTCCTGGGAAAGCCAGGGCTTAAAGAAGTCAGCCCAGCCATCCTTCCTTCCTTCCTTCCTGCCCTGCCCTACCCCATGTTGTCACTGTCTTACCTCCTGGATGTCCACATGGCCGTAGGGAGGCTTACGATGTCGATACATCCAGAAGGCCAGCAGGACGATGAGGGAGAGGCCCCCAATGGGCAGCAGCGAGTAGGCCAGCACCGTGAGCAGGGTGGGGGCTGTCGGGGGTGGCTCGTACGTGACTGGGGGACACATGGAGCCCTGTGTCACACAGCCCGCCCACTCCAACACTCCAGCAGGCTCTGCACCCACCCCTCACTGGCTCCCCTGTGCCACATTAGGCCCCTCTTCCCTCTGCCCCTCACCTTCTGGGCCCCCAGGCTCTGGCAAGTGAGTGAAGCGCTCGTTGCAGAAGTTGCCTTCACAGCAGCAGAAGTACACTTGGGGGTTCTCCTCAGTGGCCACACACTCCTGCCTGAAGGCCCAGAGTCCCTGTTACAAACTCCAGGGCAGGGACAGCAAAATTTTCCCAGGCCCCTCCCCACAGACAAAGCAGCTCCAAGAACAACAGCAGGTAGGGTGAACCCACTTCCCCCGAAAAGTGACCCAAGGCTGAGAGGGACGGCTAGGCACAGAGGTGCTGCCTGAGCTAAGGCGAGCAAACACCCCAACAGGGATCCTGGGCACTGCCTAAGAAGATACCCTGAGCTCAGTGGGTGGCGCAAGCTCAGCTGGGACTCAGGCGCGGGATGCCCCAGGGTACCTGTCGTAGCAATTGAAGTCATCTAGCCAGCAGCCCTTCTTCACCAGCTCGATGGTGCCGGAGCTGTTGCGCCAGGAGGCGTAGCAGTGCAGCCGCTTGTCCTGCTCGCCCTCGCAGCGCTCCAGGCCGCTCTGGTTGGTGCGCTCCAACTCCCAGTTGGCGTTGTAGTAGATGCACTCCCGGGTCTCCGCCTCCCCACGCCCAGAACCTGTACCCCGGAGAGGAGAGAGGCTCAGTGCAGCCCAATGACCAGCAAGGAAGGCGCCTGGAGATGACACCAACCACTCTTCTGCCCGACACTGGGCTCCTTGCCACCCACACATCCAACACCTCTTCGGAAGACCAGGCTAGTGTACCTCCATTGCCTGCCCACACCTGCGAAAGCAGGGACTATCCTGTGCTCACTCATTCTCACCGGGAAAACCTACAGGAAAAGGTCACCAAGGCTCACTTTTCTCAGACAGAAGGGCTAAGCTGCGATCACAGATCAACCTTGCAGCAGGTTTTGGCTGCACAACCACAGGCACACCCCAACCTCTCTTACACACTTCTTCTTTCCCATCCCAATGGCCGAACACTCCCATCCACACTCCTTATCGTGGCCTCAGTCACCTACTGGTCTCTCCCATTAACCCTACCAAGAAAGCACGATCCCAACCATTTTACCCACAGAGACCCCATGAACCTTTGGATGTAGGGTGGGAAAGAGTACACAAATGCCAAAGGTGGCCCTGCCCTGTCCCCTCATGGGACAGCCCCACGAGGGGCATGGCATCTACTACCTCCCTGCCGGAGAGAGGTCAGCACAGACTCATCCTTACTGCTCCTCAGTCTGCCGGCACCCACCGGAAAGGTCAGTGGGGACCCAGGGAGGGGGCTTCCACCTGACCTGAGGCTGGCAGGCTGCTGGGTACTGGAGCCACCCTGGGAACACCACCCCACCATGGTAGGAGTCCCAGCCTTAGGCAAGCAGCCAATCTCAAGGCTCCAGGTAGAACCCACAAGTTCAAACTGTTTAAACAATCAGAATGGCAGAACCCAGCCTCAGCTCTGGCCATCCAGGGCCATGACACTTGGCTAGGTGGCTAGGGCTCAAACAGAAGTGTTTACTGTCTTCTCCCAACCAGGACCTCACAGAAATGCACACGTGTGGCCCTGTCAGGACCTTATTCAAGCATAGGGCTTAAGTTTGTAGGCGACAAAGCCTGAGCAAGAGCCAGGATCCAGGGTGGCACCTACAGCGCCCACACGCCCCTGGCTACGTGTGGCAGTAGCTGGTACTTGAGCTAAGTGAAGCGCCCCGTCCCAGAGTACACAGCCGCTTTGTACCCTTCGCCCCACCCCAAGTCCCATGCATTGCAGCAGCCATGTTAGAAGGGAGCACCAGAGACATCCAAAGGTGTAGGAGAACTCGACAACCCCCACCAGTGAAAGCATGGGCACCTAGAACAGGTGTATGACACGCACAAGGTTTCGTGGCCTCAGCCATTGCTTCCTAGATGCCCAGCTCGCTCCACAAGCCTGGAGAGCCGTGCCCCCCCCCCACACACACACACCAGCTGCCAAGTGCTGGGATAGGTTCGCAGAGGGCTGTGGGTAAAGTGTTTAGAGAGTTCAAAAGGAGGGGCAGGAAGGGGACGGGCTTCCATACGAAGCTGCTCTAGAGCTGAGGGTGGCGCCTACAGCTTCCTAGGCTTGCCTCTGCCTCAGGCCTACAGCTCCAGCTCAGACTCAACCCTTGTTCAGGGTCAGAAGTCACAAGGGGAACAGCAAACCGAGCATGGGCCTGAGGCTGGCCCAGTGCCGCTCCAGGCCACTGTGATGCAGAAGCCCCTCCAGCTCTGCCACGGAGACCCTAGGTGAGAAGCCTAGAAGTCCACAAGAAAGCTCCACATGGAAGACCCAGGGTGTCAACTAAGCAACTGACCAGACCTGCCCCCCAGCGAACCCTGCTGAGCAGCTTTGAGCTGGCCAGACTCCAACTCCTGCTGCTGCCTCACAGCTGTGTGCCTGGGGCAAGTCACCTAACCACTCTCTTGAGACGTGATTGACAGCACCTGCCTCCCAGGGCCACGCCATCCTTCCAGGCCAGGTCTCACACCAAGCTGGCCTGTAAGCTTCGAATCCCTGTGATGTTCTACCCCTCCCACACCACACCCAGGCTCCTGCCAGCTGGAGACCCAGGGGGCCTCCTGTTTCTTCTCCCCTCCCTGGCTCCGTTTCTTCACACTCTCACACAGGCTATTTATAGTCCATGGCAAACCTCCAACCACAAGGCCACCTAGCCTTTTAATAGATGAGGGCCTTCCGCCCACAGCCCATGAACCAGGTCAGGAGTCTCCCCAACTAGTCTGCTCGTCCATCCCAACAAGAGCCCTAACCAAAGCTGTATGCCCACCCACGCCCAGCCATGGCCAAGGGTGGCGAGGGACGGGGAACCTAAAGAAGAGAAAGGTGGGCAAGGCTAGAGCATCACACACACGCACACGCATGGTACATGCGCATGAACCCAGCAATAGCACAGTGGAGAGGGAAGAACCCTCCAGTACCTACAGCGTATCTGGCATCCTTCATGCCGGGGCTGGAGATTTGACTCAATGGTTCCTGCAGACAAAAGACTTTGGTTGCCAGCATCCACATGGTGTCTCACCTGTAACTCTAGTTCCAGGGGACACAATGCCCTCTTCCATGGGCACTGTATACACAGGGTGCACGTGCACATGCATTCAAAATACCAATACCCATAAAATAAAAATAAATCAGTTTTTTTTTTTTTCAAATCCTTACTCTAAAGAAGCAAACCGTTTAAATTTTGCTTTTTGACCTCATCTGTATTTATTTGTCATCCAGGCTGACACCCGCGCGGCACACCCCTTGCACCACTGAACAAGACACGGGAGCCCTGAGAGAGCCACCTCACAGATGACAGAGTGAAGCACGGAGGTGCACGCTCTCTGCAGGCCGCTCCCTGAAATTCCACGCTGCGGAGCCGTGGGCCTGCCCAGTGTGACGTCACCCAGGCTGGGCATGACAGTTATGTACAGCTGGGATGTAAGCAAAGCCATCGTGAACCCTCTTTAACTTTTGTGGTATTTCCTCTGCAAATACCTGGTCCTGGAACCAGCGGGTCAAAGCAACTTTGAGTCAGTATCTACCGCCAAACCCTTCTCCAATATAGCTGAACCAGCTTCTCAGAGCAGCCCAGAGTCACGACCTCATCCATGCTGCCCAGGGAACATCTATCCCTCTCCCTCTCCCTCTCCCAGGTCCTGAACCCCTGAAGCAGTGTGACCAGTGGGTTACACTGAGAGTGCTTACTCTGTGGGAACTCAGATGCCACAAATGTTTTGTTTGGGCTTTGCTTCTTTGTTTTTTTAGGAGACAATCTTGTTCCATAGCCCTGGCCAGCCTCAAGTTTGTGATGCCCTGATCTCAGCCTCCTTGGTTTAGTTCTGTGTCACCACACCCAGACTTGTGTTGGAAATTTAACCGTGGATGCAGCCAGGTTGGGTGGGTGGGGATGGGGGGCTCGCTTTAAGGGATGAACGGGTCATGAGGGCCCTTACTTCATGAAAGGCTCCATATCACATCAGAGACTTGTTTTGCTATCATGGAAGTGAGTTATACACAGCCCCTCCTCTCACCCAGCCTGCCTCCATGTGATTCCGTCCACTGAGTGAAACTAAGGCGCCTCCCTCAATGTTAGAGCCACTCCCGGATTTACCAGCCTCCTTACTCCTTAACTGCTCATCATGCAGCCTGTGGGACCCTTTACAGCAGCAGCAGTAATGGACTAAAACCCCTGCCTTAGCTACTTCTCTCATCACTGTGGCCAAACACCTGACCACACCTAACTTAGAAGAGAAGGGCGTTGTTTGGTCTCACAGGTCCTCACAGCAGGGAGACAGTGGCGAAACAGGAAGCCAATCCTCACCTGTTGGTCATCCCTCCTCGGTCCAACCTCTCTGGAAATACCCAGACACATCCCGATGTGTTTCTTTTGGGGAGGCAGGGGCATGGGGGTTCGAGTCAGGATTTCTCTGTGTAGCCTTGGCTGTCCTGGACTTGCTTTGTAGACCAGGCTGGCCTAGAACTCACAGTAATCCATCTGCCTCTGCCTCCTGAGTGCTGGGATTAAAGGCATGCGCCACCACGCCCATCCCTAGGTTGTTTCTTGACCCAGTCTAGCTAACAGGGGACATTAGCTATCAGCTACCCGCCCCTTTCATGTTCTCCAAGTTTGTGTCACTTGCTAATTCCTTCTGATCTCATCTCCACCTCACCATCTCTTCCTTTCACTAGGTCTAATCTGTGTCTCTTCTATTCATTCATTTACTCTCACTCACTCACTCACTCATTTGACAGGGTGTCTCTGTGTAATCGCGCTGGTTGTCCTCGAACTCATAGAGATCTACCTGCCTCTGCCTCCCGAGTACTGGAATTAAAGGCGTGCGCCACCACGCCTGGCTGTTTTTCTTTTTTAAGACAGGGTTTCCTCTCTGCAGACTTGGCTGTTCTGGTACTCCCTATGCAGTCCAGGCTGTCCTGGAACTCACGGAGATCCCTTTGCCTCTGCCTGTCAAGAACAGTACCAGGCTTGCAAAGTACTTAAGAAACCCAGGGTCTGAAGTCCAGCACTGAGAAAAGAAAAAGGGAAATAACACCACCACCACCCCTAAAGACAGACAGACAGACACAGACACACACACAGTGCCAGGAATGGAACCAGGTCCTCTGGAAGAGACAGACATGCCCCTACCCGCCAATCCCACGGCCATCACCATCCTGGGTCAATTCTGAGCTTCTGTTCTTTGGATAGCTCCAAATCCCCCTCTAACTTTTTTTTTTTAATTCTCTTTTATTATTATTTTTGTTGTGGTTTTGGTTTTGGTTTTTCAAGACAGGGTTTCAGGTCCTGGAATTTGCTCTGTAGACCAGGCTGACCTCGAACTCTGCCCGAGTACAGGAATTAAAGGCCTGTGAGTTGTGTGCGTGAGCGCAGGTGAGTACGTGTAGTGACCTTCAAGGCCACAGGCACTGGACGCTCCAGAGCTGGGTCACAGGTGATTATGAGCCGTGGTGCTGGGAGCGCACGTCTGCCGTCCACAAGGGCAGAGTGTGTGGTGCTGGGAGCGCACGTCCGCCGTTGACAAGGGCTGAGTGTGTGGTGCTGGGAGCGCACGTCTGCCGCCCACAAGGGCTGAGTGAGCTCTTAGCTAGAGCTGTCTCTCCAACACTGACTTCATGTTGTTTGTTTCTGATGACTTTCACTCATGGCAGATTTCTTTTTTTTCCTCAGATTTTGAGTTTTCGGTGTTGAGCTTATGTCCTGAGGGGCCTTTCCTGTGAAAATACCACCTTCCAGAGAGAAATGACCATTTTGGTTCTGCCAAGCCCCACACCAATATGGAACAGCTTTACTTTCTTGACTTGAGTTTCTCAGAGCAGGATGATGTGAGCTTCTAGCTTCCAGATGGTGCCTGTAGTTACAAATCCTGCCTGCTCCTCCCTCTCTTCATCCTAGGCTGACACAATTCCACCATCTAGTTGACTTCCTTGCCAGCCATAGGCTGCATGTTTTGACTAAAGGCAGGATGCCAAGGAAGCCTTAGGACAGACAGGAGGGCCTAAGCTCAACTCCATCTACTGAAGCTGCCTGTATCTCTAAATTATGGAAATGGTCAAGAACGAGCAGTGTGTGTGTGTGTGTGTGTGTGTGTGTGTGTGTAACAGTATATACCCTATGTATAGGTCCCATGGAGGTCAGCAGTGGTATCAGATCTCCACACGAGTTTAAAGCCACCAGATGTGGGTGCTGGGGACAGAACTCAGGTCCTCTGGAAAAGCCAGAAGCTGCCAACCCCTGGACCATGTCTGCAGCTGTGACTGGTAGAGGCCCGCCTCTGGTTGGTTTCTAGTATCTTCCTGCTTTTCCCCCTCTGTCCCTGCACACACAGCTATCTGGCTGCACTGTGAAAGTTAGCTCACTACACTTTTCTTAGCATTTCGTGGGGTCTTTCAGCTCATTTGTCCACTATAAATGCCACAGAGAGTCCAAGAGCACTTTCCAAAGTGACAGGAGGAAGCCAGGGCATCTCATGTCACCTCTAGACCAGAGTATAAACAAGTCCCTGGCACCACCAGTCCACGATCCAGGGTGTGGCCCAGGACCTCCTGCCGGCCCTGTGATTCCTAAAGAAGACTGGAGAGTGTCCTGATTCCTCTGCACAAGGAAGTTGTCTACAGCCTAAAGGAATAAAAGAGCCTAACAGAAAGGAAGATCCAGAGGTGGAGAGCAGACAGCGAAGCAAAGCAGGAACTGAGCACACAGCAGCCCTCACCTGGCCATGAACAGCTGGGCAGCATGACCCATACACAGAAGCACCCAAGACTTGGCACTCTACGGCACCACATGTCACAGTAACAATGGAGTTAAAAGACAGAAGGTAGGCTGGCTGGCGCAGTCAGGCCTCAGATACTCTCATCACCTGTGGCTGGAGGCTGCTTTGCCCCAACCCCACAGAGCCAAGCTGATTCCTGGAGGTATGAAACAGACTCTGGGCAGAAGGAGCAGGCCACCTCAGGCCTGAGTCACACTGAAAACGAAGGAGGAGGGGCATAGCGAACACAGGCTCTCTCCTCTCAGAAGCTTGCAGGACCCAGCCTACCTTCCATCCCCAACCCCACCCCACCTCACCCCACCCCAGACTGTGAAGACCCTCCTCAGCAGAATCTAATTGGCTCCAAAACTCCCTAACCAGGTCTCCCTACCTGGCCAGCTCCACCTACAGGCTCAGAGTGGTCAATGAGCATTCAAACCCATCTTTAACATGACAGGCTAAAGACGGGCAGGAGAAGACGATGGGCAGCAACAGTTTAAGAACATTTACCCCCAGAGAGAAAGCAAACACCAATATACCCATAAAAAGTAGAACAGACAGCTGTGTGTGTGTGTGTGTGTGTGTGTGTGTGTGCGCGCACACACACACACACACACACACACACAACTATCTAGTAAGAAAGAAACTGATTAAAAAGCTAACTGGCTGGTGCACCCCCCAGCACTCAGGAGGCAGAGGCAGGTGGATCTTTGTGAGTTCAAGGGTAGCCAAGGCTACAAGGAGAACTGTCTTGAAAACACAAACCAAAATAAAACAAAAAAGCTGCCTGGCTTTTACCTCCCAACAAACAGTACTTGCAAGCTAGACTACAATGGGACAGTGCTTTCCACTCACAAGTCCATGTCCAGTTAACCGTCAATGAACAGGCTACAGGAGAGGAAAACAAGGTTACAAGGTTCTACCTCCCAGGCCTAGGGAGATGGCTCAATGGTTACATCACCCACGTGGTGACTCACAACCATCTGGAAACATAAAATAAATATCTTTTTTTTAAAAACCATAATCTACCTTTATCTTCCCTTTATCAAAATGTACTGGCACCTGGGGTGCAGTGGCACACACCTTTATTCCTGAAGCAGACTCAGCCAGATCTCTATGAGTTCTAGGCCAGCCTGGTCTACAGAATGAATCCCAGGACAAGCAGGGCTACACAGGAACCCTCTGTATATCCCCGTCTCTAAACAAACAAATACTACAAAGAGCTGGAGAGAGGGCTTGGACTTTAAGAGCATGTAGTGCTCTTAGAAAGGACTCAAGCATGCATGCGCATGCATACATACACATACACACAATTTAACATAAAATGTATTTTTAAAAATGTACTAGGGGGTAGATGCCACCAAAATCAGAAATTAAAAAAAAAAAAAACTTCACGTTCCAAACAGAGTCATGATGCATGGCATGCTCTGGGTTGGGTAACAAGTCAGGCTAGGATGAAAATCAGCCAACTGGTCAACCCTCTAGCTGACCCTGGAACTACACAGGAATGGGAGACTCCACAACCCAACAAGCCCCAAGGAACTGGGCAGGGATTTTAGCAGCTACTCACCACAGAATTCAACCAATAGAATCAGCTGTTGCAGCAAACACTACCACCAGCAGCAGCAGCAGCAAAATCAGTGTCTTTGAGAATCTATATTCTCTGTAGCTGTCACTCACAATACTCTGACACAGGCCAACAAATTTTAAAATAAGTATAGCATCCCTGTTTTTAAGAGAAAGCACAATAAATGTAGACCAGCCCTAAGACAAATATATGCTGGAATTAGCAGAGTTTAAGGCACAAAGGAAACTATATCTGGGACCGGGAATAACAAGGCTCAGCTAGGAGAGAACGGGCTAGCCCTGGTCTGCAAATCTTGACTCTTCTTAGCTTGATGCCTTCAACCAGAGATGCTGTGTTTTCTCTGGCCAGTTCCAGGTGCCTTCAGCAAAAGGATTGGCACTAGTTTGCAGAAGAAGAAAGCTGTGTATCGACTTTTTACCCAGCTCTAGACATTTCTTCAGGACCACAATGTACCCCAAAGCAAGGTCATGCCTATACAGGTAGAAAACAGCCTGGATTCCAAGCTTTTTCTTCCCTCTCTGAGTGTTTCAGACACTTATCAATGTCTGGGTATGCTTTCCCAGCCCTCGGGCCTCGGAAGCTCTACCCTACCTTCCACCACGCCAGTGCTTGCCAGCTCCGCCCTGAACACGTGGCTTTCTCTCTTCCTCTCGTCACTGGTCCCAGCAGTTGCGGAGATTTATAGCTTGCATTCCCTCAAACAGTAGTAAAACTGCCTTAGGACTTCATGTGGGAGGGAGGGTGAGTGGGAGGGAGAAGGCAGAGAGGAGACAGAAAGTCATAGAGTCCACCAACTTACACAAAACAGCCCATGCTCTACAAGAGCAGAGACCAGCTGGATGGTGGTAGTGCACACCTTTAGTCCCAGCACTTAGGAGGCACAGGCAGGTAGATCTCTGTGAGGCCAGCCTGGTCTATAGAGAGTCCAGGATAGCCAAGGCTACACAGAGAAACCCTGTCTTGGGGGGGGGGGGAGGACAGAGACCATAAGACAAAGCCCCCAAAAAGTAGCTTCCAGCTGAGCTTAGCAGCTCCAGCCTTTACTTCCAAGCACAAAGCAGAGGCAGGGAAATTTCTGGGAGTTCAAGGCCAGGCTGCTCTATATAGAGTTCCAGGCCAGCCAGGGATAGAGCTACTCTGTCTCAAACAACAACAAAACAAATAGGTAAGTAGAAGAGGTCAGGAAGGATCTTTTTATGAGGAAACTCTGAGTGTGCTCACAGAGAAAAGGCCACAGTGGCAGACAGGCATCTGTAAGCAAGAGGGAACATCTCTCCCATCAAGCCTGTCCTCATCTTACTTGAGTGAGTGTACAGTGCTGTGTGATTTTCTACTACGTTCCCTGTGCAGACAAAGGCACAAATAGCGTCATGTCATCAGGTGGATGTGAGAGAGCCAACTGGGTCATTAGCAATGCATACTAGAAACACTGCCACAAGTCCAGTGTCATCAAGTACAAGAGCAGGGCCTCACAGCTGGGCTTAAGTCAGGACGGCTGAATAAAAGCACCAGGGAGGACCAAGGCTTTGGAAATCACAACATCCCAGACTGCCTTCCCCTCCGTTACAGGTAGTCACGGCAGAGGGCTATATAAGGGAACCAGACACAGACAGAAATTCCTGAGCGCCACCACCACCCCATCATGAGGTCTTTATTACCATGTTGTAATCAGAACCCTGCAGCATTTTGTCAACACACTGTGCTCCGAGGCAGTGCCACAGTCCCTAAAGAGGGCAGAAGTGGCACATAGCATATTAAGTGGCATACACATGCACACATGGCTGTCACAAACTCATGTCCACACATCCCAGCTAGACTACTGTCATGTCCTCTGTTAGCACTGTGACCGTGGCACCAAACAGGAAGCAGCCTAGGTGCTGGCATCCTCACCAGGTATGGCTACTTCAACCTCTGTGGCCAAGCTCTTCCCAGGGTTGAGGCTAAAGTCTAGAACGCCAGAAACCCAAACACTACCACAGAGGGTCAACTGCTACTTTACCTATCTTCTGCCACCACCTGCCATTCTCAGTACTTGTTAAAATGCAAAATATGTACTTCCTGTGTCCCAGGGTTATTCTTTTTTTTTTTTTTTTATTTTTTTTAATTTTAATTTATGTGCATTGCTGTGAGGGTGTCAGATCTTGGAGTTACAGACAGTTGGGAGCTGCCATGTGGGTGCTGGGAATTGAACCCAGGTCCTTTGGAAGAGCAGGCAGTGAGTGCTCTTAACCACTGAGCCATCTCTCCAGCCCCCCCAGGGTTATTCTTGTCCTCGTCTACATATGTGACATACAAGCAGAAAGCCCAGCAATAGGAGGCCAGATAAACATAGTCTGTACCTACACTTGAAAATTTTGCATGGCAATTAAAAAGAGTAAACCAGGCATGATGGTGCACGACTCTAATCCCAGCACTAGGGAGGCAGAGGCAGGTGGATCTCTGTGAGTTCCAGGCCAGCCTGGTCTACAGAGTGAGTTCCAGGACAGCCAAGGTTACATAGAGAAATCCCGTTTCAAATAACGGAGAAAGGAAATAAAAAGTCAGTCAATCATGAGGATGCAGTTCCTGCCCTACCTAGTAAAACACCAACAAGGTCTTGGTAAATATGTGTATTAGAAAGCTTGCTGAAAGTGACACAGTGAGCAAGATGGATCCGCACACAAAAACCTCTCACAGGAGTGAATATGGTCACATGACTATAGCAAACAAAGCTAGTTTACACTGCTGGAGTCAAGGAAGTAGCTGGCTGGCTACCACTGGGGGATGAGTGCAGCACCAGAGTGAGCAGGGGGCTCGGGAGCACATCTGGGCCCTGCCTGGAGCCCTGAGATCCGCTGAGTCCGGAGGGGAGTTCTGGGAGACTCGGTCTTGCAATTGTCTAATTCTTGATCTGGATGCTGACCATTCTGGTCATTCTGGATGCATTCAAAGTCGTGAACACATGACACTTTTCCTCTTTATGTTTTTCTTTCTTTCTTTTGTTCTTTTTTATTGTTTTATTTTGGTTTTTCAAGACAGGGATTGAATCTCTATGTAGCCTTGGCTGTCCTAGACTCACTTCGTAGACCAGGCTTGGCTCAGAACTCCCAGAGATGCACCTGCCTCTGCCTCCCGAGTTAGAAAAAATTTTTAAATCACTATTTTATTTTATGTGTAGCATCTTGCCTGAATCTATGTCTGTGCATGCCTGGGCCCATGGATGTCAAAAGACATCACAGCCCCCTAGAAGTGGACTCCACAGGTGGCTGTGAGGCACCATGTGGATACCAGCACTCAAGTCCGGGTCCTTTAAATGTAGTCAGTGTTCTTACCTACTGAGCCATCTCCCCTAAAAGCGCCCACTCCCCACACCCCCATTTTTAATTTTTGTAATGTGGACCAAATCCAGAGCCCTGCACATGCTAAGCACTTTATACACCCCATGCCACATGGACCAGGTTATGTTCCATACTTCACCAGTTTCCTGTACATACCTTATACCTCAACTGTGACATACTGCAACCCTGACACCAGTCTACTGAAAAAAAGAGGGTGCCTATGTGACGTTTAGCAGGCAGAGACGCTTACTGTTAAACCTGGCATCCTGTCTGATCCCAGGGACTCATGAGACAAGAAGAGCCGATCCCCACAAGCTGACCACATGGGTGCCATGGCACCTCCCCACACACTAGACATCTTTATTGACAATGTAAACAAACAAGTAAATATCAAAACTCTTTTTGTAAGTATCGCCTGTAGTTGCCCTGTGGAGGGGAAAGAACACTTATGTAAGATTTACCTGAGAGATGTGAGAACATAGCTCAGCTGGGAGAGCATTTACCAGCATTCACGAAGCCCTTGGCTTCATCCCCCAAGCTACAGAGGGAGGGATGGGCCTTGGCATGTAAGAGGCTTCCCACTCTTGAGCTCCGTTCCCAGCACCCACATCAGGCAGCTCACAACCACCTGTATCTCCAAGTAAGGGGAGCTGACGTCCTCTCTGGCCTCTGTGGGCAAAGCATGTTCATGGTGCACACACACACATGTACATGCACACAAATAAATAGCTATTGGGGGGGGGAGTGGCTTGCTCAGGAGACCGTGGGTTTTTGTTTTCTGATCTGTTTGTTTTTGAGGCAGTTTCCATAGCCCAGGTTGACCTTGAACACTCCATCCTCCTGCCTCTCCCAAGAGCTGGAATTACAGGCACGCACTACCACACCCCACTTAAGAGCCTGCTTGTACCTACTAACAGCTGAATTTCTACAACTGAACATGTTTATGTTACTTGAATGGCTATAAACTTAACAAAAATTAAAAAGAGGGAAAGAAAGTAGAGTCATCTCATTTGCAAAGTGGCTAACCTACACTCCTGGCACACTTAGGTAATCAAGTTTATTCCTTCTCAAGTCTTTGATGGAACTGAAGACCAAGTAGCTTAGTTTTACAATTAAGCTTAGTTTTTTAGGGGTGAAGATGTTTTTAGGTCTAGATAGATGTTTTAAGTTGATAATGACAAGATGTGATGGAGATTGATTTGCATTCAGAATTTTAGACGCACCAAGATAGGAAAGATGTTTTCTTCAAGGCTGTCAAATACAAATAGTCAAAACACTAAGAATGTAACATTTATATAATCCCTGATTGTGTCGTGGTTCTTCTTCTATAGATAGTCTATTGTATATGTGTGTAATAATACAAATGCATATGTAAAAAATAAAAACTGGGGCTGGAGAGATGGCTCAGAGGTTAAAAGCACTGCCTGCTCTTCCAAAGGTCCTGAGTTCAATTCCCAACAACCACATGTTGGCTCACAACCATCTATACTGTGACCTAGTGCCCTCTTCTAGTGTGCAGGTATGCAGGCAGAGCACTGTATATATAATAAATAAATATTTTTTTAAAACTGTTTAATTAATAAAAATAATAATAAAATAAAATCTGGGGGAAATAAAAAGGAAAGTAGAGCTGATGTGAGCCCTGCTCCATAGTAGTTACGCAGGAGACCTCTGGGTAAGGGAAGGTTCAGGAACAAAGGTTTTCTGCTTAGAGCAAACAAGCTTAGACCCACTCTCAGGCAGTGCTCACTCACCTTTCTCAACTAACCCTGTGTCCCTGTAGTTTCTAAGCCACTGGGTAGATGAACCTTGACCCACATGTTCTGTGCAGAGAATAGATCTCCCAAGAGGCCTGGGCCACAGACAAGGCTCCTACTGAACCCATTTCAGATTCACATATAAAGGAAACCCCCCAAATACGCAAAAGAGATGTTTCCTAACCCTTGGTTGCCAGCCCAGGGCTATGAGAACTTTCTTTTTTGTTTTTTAGTTTTTGTTATTATTGTTGTTGTTTGGTTTGGGTTTTGTTTTTGTTTTTTTCAATACAGGATTTCTCTATGAGATCTTAGCTATCCTGGACTCACTTTGCAGACCAGGCTGGTCTGGAACTCACTGCGATCTGCCTCCCTGAGTGCTGGGATCAAAGGTGTGCGTCACCACACTCAGCTCCTCTTGAGAACTTTCTAAATCAACGAACAGGTAACACTTCTTGGAGGTAGATGGTAAAGAGAGTTGACAGTAACACCGGACATTAGACAGCACTGTCTCCATACTTGGAAACACTGTGTGACACTGCATGACCAGAAAAGAAAAAGCCAGCCTGGCAGGGACAGTGCAGACAGCTCCCAAGTCAGCCTTCTGCTCTCTCACTGGTCAGCCCTCCCTCAACACAGATGGACAGGCAACAGCTGGTCTGCTCACAGCCTCCCAAACACTCAGCCACAAACACGGAGAAGCAGCCTCCTCCACCTTCCAGCCAAGGGCTTGGGTTTCCAACAGCCTTCCTTTTCCTCCCCAGAACTAATTTTAGCCTCCTTGGTTCTCAAAGGTAGAACCGAAATAGTCCGCTGAGGAACACATTTACAAACAAGAGCATTGGCTTTGCCTCACAAAACACCTCAGCTGTAACCCAGAAACAAGCCAGGGAGGAGAAGCCCATTGTCCAGGAGGCCAGACCCCTCCAGAACATTCCCCACAGACTTGCCCAGTGGAACAAGCTTTCTCTCCAACATCAGCTTCCCAGAGTCACGTGTCCACGAATGAAAACACCAGGCTGAGCTGCCAGTCCGAGAGTCTGAAAAAAGGCACATGTGTGTGCATCGCACAACAGAGGGGCTATCCAAGGCCAGAAGCCTCAATTAGTCCCATGCCAGGAGGCACCCCCCACAACCCCTGGCCCTGAAACAACCCCAGCGGGCCTTAGGTGATGGTTTCTGGCCCCCGCCATTGTCATAAATGGAAGTATTCTGCCCACCTTAAGGACAACCTGAAGACAGCAATATGTCCCAACCCGACTACCTGGGTGCCCAGAGGCAGCACCAGCAGGCATGCAAGAAGCAAGAACGGCTGGACCTAGGGCTCAGCTGTAAGTCTGGCTGACAATGAGATTTTAAAAAGCCCAGTATAAGGGGTGGCTCACCCAGAGCAAAAACTAGTGATGGCGTGGGAGGAGGGAGCCAGACCCAAGGATTCTAGGAAAATAATCACATCATCATGAGGAAAAAAGTGTGTGTGTGGGGGGGGGGGCCTAGGAAGTCTCCTCTCACTCAGCACACACTTCACAGGATGATATAGGGCCCTTGAGAAGGCTCATATCCACCCTGATGCCCCACCAGTAAGCAGCTCTGAGCACAGCAAGCCAACTTACTGAGTGGGGCCAGAAAGAAGTGGCCCCCAACAATCCTCGGGGTAACTCGCATGAAAAGGAGCATAAACGCAGTCCAGCCACAAGGAGCTGCCTGCCAGCAGAGGCCAACAAACAGGCCTCTGTGAAAGTCCACCGTGTCTGTCACAGGCTACAGCACTACATCTTTCTTAGGCAAGGCTTGCCCACCACACATACCTCCCAAGCCCTGTGGGAAGAGACAGGCCCATACCTTTGGGGTGAGGCTGCCCCCCTGCCCTGGCATCCTGGGCCTGGAACTTCCAGGCCCACAGCCGCCGCGGCTCCTCGGAGCGCCACAGGGCAGGCCCACTGGGGGGATAGGGCATACCAGAATCCTGCTATAACCCCCGGGCTCGGCAGATAGGTACAGCCTGGGCTTGCCCAGATCCCAGGTGAGCAGAGAGGGGGGTGCCGGGCAGGCGGAGCCCCAGCAACAGGCACTTCCTGACATTCTGCGGGAGGGAGAGGCACGAGTGCCAGGCTCAAGGCAAAGGCCAGAGCAGGTGGGCGGGTGCAGGCGGGCAGGCTGCCCGGCCACCCACAACGGGCCGCCTCCCTGAAACCCTAACCACTTCTGGGAAAACTCAAGGACGCCAGGATTCTCCTCAGAGGCAGCTGGTCCACTGGAACCATTGATTCTGAACCAAACGCCCCACACTCCAACAGGTTCAGCGAGCAGGAATCATCTAAGCTCCCAGGGAGGAGAACCCAGCTCCCTACCCAACTCCTGAGGGAGAAAGACGGATGAGCACTCCATAACCACTACCCCCGTCTCCCACACAATCCACCCCAATAAAGGCTGAACGTTCTAGACCGCCGGTTCTCAGCCTACTCAAGTATGATTGTGACCCTACCGCTTAGCAATGCCAGGAGTCGTTTTCACTCACCATCCTTAGAGATAGCTAAGCACCTGCTCCGACACTACCATAACCACTCCTCCCCACACAAATAGAGAATCTACAGATAAAAAATGCCAGTGGTGTCAAAGTTTGGGAAGCCCTGTTCTAGAGAAACCCACGGAGCCAGGACCCTAAGCCAGGACTGTTTATTCACACTGTCTCCTAAAGTGTGGTCTAGGGGGCTAGGGTGATGAGTCAGCTGATACAGCCTATGCCACACACGCATAAGGAGCAGAGTTCTGATAGTCAGCACCCCATTAAAAAACCAGGCCATACGGTAAGCATCTGCTAGTCCCAGGGTCAGCGAGACCTGTCTCAAAAATGAGGCGGAGGCCAGTGAGATGCGGAGCCTTCATTCCCAGGACCCACTGTGGAGAGAATCATCTCCCAAGAGTTGTCCTCTAACTGCCACAAATGCAGTGAGCTTGGGCACATGCCCACAGACTAAAACAAACTTATTCTTTTTTTTGAGACAGGGTTTCTCTGCCCTGGACTTGCTTTGTAGACGAACCTAGCCTTGAACTCAGAGACCCACCACCTATCTCTGCCTCCCGAGTGCTGGGGTTAAAGGAGTGTGCCACCACGCCAGACAACAAAATGCTAAGAAAGAAAGGAAGAAAGAAAGAAAGAAAGAAAGAAAGAAAGAAAGAAAGAAAACGGGGTAGACAGTAATTGTGAAAGACATTTGATAGTGACCCCTGGACTCAACGTGCACCCACATGCACAGGCATACCCACACAGAAACACAGGGGCCATGAATGAACATGAATGGTCCTGAGTGATCCAGCTTTGCTCTTATTCCTTAGCCCACTGGACCTCAAGCCATGGTTACAGGTTAGTTAGTACCTGGCTCTGAACTCAGGCCTGACATCTTGTGTATCCCATCTGCACCACTGACCTCCCAGGTAGGGGGGCTACATACATAGACACTCAGAGAGATGGTTTCCTGGGCAGGGACGAAACCATGGAAACGGGAGCGATGGGCAGAATCACAAGTACAAGAAGAAAAGGCAAGGACGCGTCCACAGACCGAACAGGGTAAAGAAGGGGTAACCAAGAGGAATAAGTCCAATGTGCCTCCTGAGGGCGGGCGGGCTGCCCCAAGGGAGAGCTGGCTGCAGGGCACACACAATATGCACCAGTGCCCACGCGGGCATTTATTTATATATTTTCTGGAGTTCTGTTTTCTTAGATTCTCAGAGCAGCACAGCAAAAGACAACGGGGGGCCTTCCGCTGGGCTCCCACCAAAGGAAGGACCTTAGTCCAGACACCTGGAGGATTCTGGGTGCCAGCAATAGCAGCAGAGGGACACACCACAAAAGTCTGCCTAAGTAGGACACAGTCGAAGGGTTCTGTCTAGGTCTTAAGTCTTCACTCACCTGTAGTCTGGGAGGATGGGCAAGGGTTGCAGCTGCTCTGTGAGAGCCTCTGAGAGCTGAGGAGGGCACCTACTCATTCCGAGGGCACAGCCACCAGCAGGCAGACAGCCTGGGATGACCAGTGGATAGAGAACAGAGGACATCCTCTCTAGGGAAAGATTTTCATGATTCTGCACGCCTTGGCCTCTCCCATGGCAATCGCCCAGAAGACTAAAGGTTACTCTCTCATACGCACCCTCATCCAGAGGAAATGAACAAGAAACATCCTGTGTCATCGGTCAGCCAATGAGGACACTTGGGGCAGTGAGGACCTGTTAAGACCATTCTCAGCCGGGCAGTGGTGGTGCACGTCTTTAATCCCAGCACTCAGGGAAGCAGAGGCAGGCAGATCTCTGTGAGTTCCAGTCTAGCCTGGTCTATAAAGAGAGTCCAGAACAGGACAACAAAGGCTACACAGAGAAAAAAAAAAGGTCATTCTCAGTCCTGGCTGCACCCCACCCTAAAAAGACCTATGCTCTGAGCCCAAAAAAACAGAAACAGATGTCGGAGAATAGAATGCAGAGTCGTCCACTGCATTGCAAGGGTCAAACACCAGCCTCCCAAGGACATACTGGGCCAGGATCAGATCTAGAAAGACTTCCAGATGTGTCCTCAGTTACAGCGTCAGTCGGCCTTTCTTTCTTGGCCTATGCTGTACAAAATGGCGGCTCTCCAAACATGACTAGAGAGCTTAAAGTATGCAAAGTTGGAATCCAGATGTTCTGTATTTTCAGGGGAGGGGTTGGTTTTTCAAGACAGGATTTCTCTATGTTATCTTGACTGTCCTGGACTAACTTTGTAGACCAGGCTGGCCTCGAACTCACAGCGATCCGCCTGCCTCTGCCTCCCGAGTGCTGGGATTAAAGGCGTGCGCCACCATGCCTGGCTTGGAGTGTTCTGTAAAGGGTAAGATACATGCCTTTTTTGTTTGGCTTTTTGTTTGTTTGTTTCTCAAGACAGGGTTTCTTTGTGTACCCCTGGCTGTTCTGGACTCACTTTGTGGAGCAGGCTGGCCTCAAACTCACAGCGATCTGCCTGCCTCTGCCTCCCAAGTGCTGGGATTAAAGGCGTGCGCCACCAGGCCCAGCTTACATACCATTTCTTTTGTTGTTTTGTTTTTTCTTAAGGACAGTTAAAATTGTTTTCATGTCTCAGGCAGAAAAGAGCAGTGGTGGACAGTCAAGGCTACACAGAGAGACCCTATCTAAAAAAAAAAAATTTTTTTTCATGTCATTAGCTGTTTTAATAGTAAGTATATGTTGAAATGACCAATCTTTGTTAGCTTAATTCTACCCAACCATGAAAATGAGTAAGTCTCCACAGCCAAATTCATACGGCAGGGCCCTAGGCACCAATAATCAGTAAAAGTCTTTGGAAGTGGGACCTCTGGGAAGCAATGACGGCTGGGTTGGACTGGGAGGCTAGGATCCTTACTGCAGATCAGCTCTCCTAGGACAGGACAGACCACCCCAGCACCCTGGCCTGGTTTCTAGAGTCATGTGAAAATAAGTACTGATTTTTAAATGTGTATATTTAAACATATACTAACTATAGCCAGGCAGTGGTAGCTCACACCTTTAATCCTAGCACTTGGGAAGAGGAGGCGGATGGATCTCTATGAGTTCGAGGCCAGCCTAATTTACAGAGTGAGTTCAGGACAGTAGGGGCTACCCAGAGAGATCCTGTTTCGAGGGGGCGGGAATACACACACACACACACACACACACACACACACACACACACACACTAAATATATGGCTATCTTAACTTTATCCCAGAGTGTTTGTCTGCAGGTATGTCTGCACCACATGCATGCCTGATGTTCTCAGAGCCCAGAGAGCATGGGACCCTCTTGGAAGTGGAGTTCCAGGTGACTTTGAGTCACCACGTGAGTATCAGGACTAGAAGCAGTGTCCTTGGCAAGAGCAGCGAGCACTCTTAAGCACTGGGCTACCTATCTCTCCAGCCCCAACACCACTGTTGGAATCACCCTGCCCTGTGGGATTAGAACAGGCAGAGCACACTGAGACGCAACTGCTTCTCTTTCCTTTACTAACTGTTCGAAGTTGTAGTACAGGTGCCTTCTTTTTACCACAGGGCTAAGTAATTCTGAACACCAAGCCAGAAGAAACACGAAGGGACTAGCTGTGAAACCGGAGGCACAAGAGGGCCAGCTCTACCCCAGCCCGAAGTTTTCCTCCTCCGGTTCCTCAAAAGACAGAGCAGCCGCCACCACAGGAACCCTCAAGTGACCACCTTCCCCAAGGGCAGGACCACAGGCGTTGAGTCAGAACAGATGCTTCAGTCACTCGGCTTTGCATCTGCCAAACAGTGCAAGGAGTGAGCAGACACTACCCTGCCCCAAGATGGGAAGTGACTGCTGAGGCCAAAGTGGGACAGTGAAGTACAGATTTCTAGTCTGAGGCATACTGACCTGAGAGGATACTTTCAACAAGCCTGGACTTTAAAGACACAAGATATGAGGCCAGGAGTAGAAATCCAGGCAGTCAAGAGACAGCTAGGGGGCCACTGTGTGCCCCTAGATCAGCCCTCTGCTGTCCTCCCCGGAGCACACCAACATTTTCGGATCACTTCTGAGCCCTTGTTCGTGGGAAGAAAAAGTCTCAAGAGCAACTTCAGGGAGTGGCAGAAAAACACTGAGTGTTCAACCTGGGTACCACTTTGCCTCTACTGCTCAGGTCGCAAAGAAGTGGGTTCAGCCTTCTGGTTCGTGCACTCATGCACGCTCCACCTCACCCAGGGGTGAGAAAAAACTCTCCGGATGGGAATTAACTGCTAAACCTCACTACCTTGCAACAGAGGGGGGAAAATTGAAAGTGGGAGATACTAGGGAGAGGGCGCAAAGGGGTGCCCACCCCCGCAGCTGCACTGGGGGATCCCAGCCCTTCCCCTGCACTCCGGGCCCCGCCTCTCGCGGGTTTCCCAGACTCCGCGCTGCTGCCACCTCGGGCCGCAGGGGACCCGAGCTGCATGTGTAATGGGGGTTGGGAACAAAGACGCGCAGGACCCAGAGCCCCGGCCACCGAGACCCAGCCGTTCCAATCACCACGATCTTTTCTCTGGAGTCTTACTGCCCGATTGTCCACGTTTCCCAAGACTGCTCCAAACCTGTCCTGGAGCTCGTACAGACTTGGGCACGCTTCAGCTCATCGATCGGGACAGCGGTGCCTGGGCTTTAGGGGCAATAGAGCTTTCCCAACATAACTTCGCGCGTACACACCCACAGGTCCTAGTCCCCAAGCAGACGCGCACCAGCTGCTATTCACAGCCAGCAGCCGCCTGCGGGCTGAGAGCGGGTCACTCACGCCAGCCACGTGCTGGCCAGAGCGACCTGAGACCTGTTGGTTCGCCACCTCAACCGCCTATCCGCTCTCAGTTGTCCAAAACAAAAGCGGTCCCACTAGGGCGCATCTGCGGCCCGCTGCAAGGAAAGCGGGCGCAGGTAGGAGCCACTAGCTGTAGGATCGCGACGCAGAGTGGCAGGACAGGGTGCAGAGGACTCCGGGCGAGCTGTGGAAAGCCGTCCACTTCGCTTTGCGACACCTATGGCTCTCAGAGGCGCGCAGCCTCAACCCAGCGCCCCGATTAGATGCTCGCCCTGCCTGGCCGCCTTCCCCACGCTCAGATTTTCCTCGCTGTCCCTGGGGTCCGCGCGCCCGTGGAATCTGAACCCCGACTCTGACGCTCCAGGTTCTCCCATCACCTAGCCCCTCTGCGAGCCAGAATCGCGTATGAGGACGGAACCCGCGAGCTGTTTCTACGAACGCGAGCAGAGCGCCCCGCGCGACCCCGATCCCAAGCAGGTGGCGCGGCGCCGAGGCCGCGGGGCCACCCTTTGTTGGTAAACACCGCGCGCCCTGGGTCCTCGCACCCCCACGACACGCCGGGTCCTTACCGGCGCACAGCGATCCCCAGAGAAGGGCGAGGGCCGCCCAGGGCGCCGTCATGTTCCGCGGCGCCGCCCCGCGGACACCCGGAGCCCGCGGGCAGGGCCGCGCTGCGCTCCCGGGGCGCGCAGGGCCCGGCGGCGGCTGCGCTCTGCTTCCCGCTCCTTCTCTGGGTCTCGCGTCCAGGCGCGCGCGCTTCTGCGCTTCGGTTCCCAGGCAGCGTGCGGAGATGGGGGTTCAGGGCCGCTGCGGGCGCCGCGCAGTGCGGCCCGGGCTATGGGGCAACACGGGGGCCGGGGGGCGGCGGCGGGACGCGGGCCAGGGCGCGCCCGACGCGGGCATGGCGCAACGGGGCTGGGCCCGGGCCCCGGGCGCAGGGGCCGAGTCCGGAGGGGCCATGAACGGGGGGGGGGGTGGGGGAGGGGAGCTGAACCGAGTCCAAAATGGCTCCTGAGCGGTGGCCACGGAGCCGAGCCAGCGGGGAAACCCGGATGTTGGATACAAAGAGGCGGGCGAGCTGGGCGGGGAGGGGGAGGGGAGGCGGGCCCTCCGGCCGCGTGGTCCGCGCCCCCCTTGGGGGCGGGGCCGGAGAGGAACAACAACACCGAGGCTCCGCCCCCAGCCCGCGCCCTCTGGAGACCGCGCTTGCAGCACCACCTGGCTCTAGGGCCAACCTAGGCGGGATCCCAAGCTGGTGGGATCCGGCTGGGGACAACTTGACTGATGCCTGCCCCAAGCTACGGAGACCATGCTGCGTGATGCAAGCTCCTCTGAGACCCCTGAGTCATTAGGTAGCTCCTGGACCCCATAGACTGGACACCTCTGTCCTCCAGCTCCCGTGCATCTTTATTTATGGATGAATTAATTGGCAGGAAAAAAAAAAAGCTGAGGTCTGAATTGACAGCCATCCCCCACGATGCACAGTTAATTCCAAGCAGAGGACCCACAGAGCAGCTGCCGGTGGGAAAGAACTGTTGGCCACCTGAAGGGCCCTCAGCAGTCCCACATCCTTCATCTTACCGTCAACACTCCTCCCACCCACTTAAAGATCCTTACACACACACACACACACACACACACACACACACACACACACACACACACACACCAGGTTCCTCCATTTCAAATTCCATACTCCTTATTATGCAACCAGAGCTTGTGAGAATAACCGGCCTCCCAGCTAGACTGGGAGAGCTAGTCCATCGCTCAGGGAAGAGGCCATGGAGTCCTCGGCAAGAGCAGTGAGGCTGGAGGTGACATCCACCAGCCTGGGTCATGTCATGTGTCTGAGCCTCAGTTTTCCCATTTGAAAGTGACGGTGTTAAACTCCTCCAAGGTTTGTGTAGCATTTCTTACTGTTGCGGCTCTGTTTTGGAGCCAGGGATTCTAAGCCTCCCAAGTAAGCTGAGACCACAGGTTTGCACTACGCATGTCTGACCACCCTTGCTCTTTTTCTTCTCCTTATGTAACCCCAGATGGCTTCAAGCTCTCCATCTTTCTGTGGCTATTTATTTATTTATTTGTTTATTTATTTATTTATTTATTTGGGGTCTGTGTGTTTGCATGTATGTCTGTATGTATGTATGTATGTATGTGCTCAGTGCGCATGCCCAGTGCCCTAGCAGGTTAGAAGGTATCAGATACCCAGGCAACGAGGTTAGGAACCTAACTTGAGTCCTCTACGAGCGCAACAAGTGCTCATAACCCCTGAGCCTCCTCTCCAGTCCCATGGCGTGTTAATATTATTTTTATCAGCCGGACACCGTGGCGCACGCCTGTAATCCCAGCACTCGGGAGGCAGAGGCAGGCTGATCACTGTGAGTTTGAGGCCAGCCTGATCTGAAAAGCGAGTCTAGGACAGCCAAGGCTACACAGAGAAACCTTATCTTGAGAAAAAGAAAGTTATTAATGTCATCATCATTATTATTGGTGTTGGTATTTTTGAGACATGATTTTATGATGTGGCCCTGGCTGTCCTGGAACTAACTATGTACATACAACAGGCTGACTTCAGACTTGCATGGATATGCTTGCCTCTGCCTCCCGAGGGTTGGGATTAAAGATAAGTGCCACCACCCACCCACATCTGATTTATTTTATTTTATTTTTTATTTTTGGTTTTTCAAGACAGGGTTTCTCTGTCCTGGCTGTCCCAGACTCACTTTGTAGACCAGGCTGGCCTCTAATTTACAGAGATCTGCCTGCCTCTGCCTCCCTGAATGCTGGGTTTACAGGACTGCACCACCTGTTTTGTTTTGTTTTGTTTTTAATAAGGTGATCGCTGGCAGGGCTGGTGTAGCACACCTTTAATCCCAATACTTAGGAGGCAGAGGCAGGTGGATCTGTGTGAGTTTGAGGCCAGGCTGGTCTACAGAGTGAGTACAGGACAGCCAGGGCTACACAGAGAAAAAAAAGCAGTTACCATCTCTCGAATGCTATCTTTTGTTTGTTTGCTTGTTTTGGTTTTGGTTTTTCAAGGCAGGGTTTCTCTTTGTAGCCCTGGCTGTCCTGGAACTCTCTTTGTAGACCAGGCTGGTCTCGAACTCACAGCGACCCATCTGCCTCCCAAATACTGGGATTAAAGGCATTTTGCCTCCACAGCACACCACGACACATGTGCATCCATTCTCACACACAAAATAAAACAACTTTTTTGATACATAGTCTCATCATGTAGCTCTGGCTGGCTTGGAATTTACAGTGTAGACCGGGATGGCCTTGAACACACAGATTTGCCTGCCTCTGCTTCCCGAGTACTGGAATTTTAAAGTGTGCCGCCATACCTGACTCAATTAACTTTATTCTCTCATTGTTATCAGCGTTCCATATTATATGCTATATTTCCACTCATTGCTTTAATTATATGCCATATATTCCATTGTTAATCACATTTGGGGATATGGATTTTTTATTTAAAGATTTGTTTATGGAGGCTGGAGAGATGGCTCAGAGGCTAAGAGCACGGCCTGCTCTTCCAGAGGTCCTGAGTTCAATTCCCAGCAACCACATGGTGGCTCACAACCATCTATAATGTGATCTAATGCCCTCTTCTGTCATGCAGGCAGAGCACTGTATACATAATAAATAAATAAATGAGTAAGTCTTAAAATAAATAAAGATTTGTTTATTTGTAGTGTGGTACGTGCAGATCCCTGGAGCTGGAATTGCAGCTACAAACCTATTAGCCATGACTAACAAGCCATCGCTCATGTGACTTTGTTCTTGTTTTGTCTTGTTCTGTTCCGTTTTGTTTGAGACAGAGACAGAATCTCGCATATGTAGACCAGGCTGGCCTCGAACTCACGGAGATCCACCTGCCTCTGTCTCCCGAGTGCTGGGATTAAAGGTGTGCGCCACGACGTGGGCTGGGGTCACACTCAGGTTACCAGGCTTGGCGGCATGTACCTTTGCCTGCCCAGCCGTCCTGCCCACTCTACATGATAACGTTTTACGAATGAGAATAGATCTATTTCTGTTTCAGTATGGCATGTTTACGTGGGGATGACCAGTTGGTAGCATGCTTACCTCACAGCGTGAGTTTGATCTCCAGGACCCATATTAAAAGCCAGGCTATGGCTTGTCTGTGAAATCCCAGTGACGTCCGGATGGGACGTTGGAGACTAGTGGATCTCTGAAAACTGAATGCCCAGTGTCTGTCTCAAACAGCAAGTAGAAGGCGAGTGAGAAATGTCATCCAAGTTAGTCCTGAGCCGGGCGTGGTGGCGCACGCCTATAATCCCAGCACTCGGAAGGCAGAGGCAGGTGGATGTCTGCCTCTGTGAGGTCAAGGCCAGCCTGGTCTACAAATCAAATCCAGGACATCCAGGGATACACAGAGAAACCCTGTCTTGGGGGGGGGGGGAAAGTTAGTCCTGACCTCCAGCCTCCACCTGTACATGCACATGCACACACACACACACACACACACACACACACACACACACACAGCCAAAGTAGAGCATTCAATGTTAATAACCTCCATGTAGTTTTGTCTCTTTAGCCTCAAATAAAAGAGTGGTAATCTAAAACTGTTATTTCCCGCTGTGTGTTCTCCCTGCTGCTGTTGCCCAAAGCCACACACACTGACAAGACACAGCTAATGGGAAGGAAAAGTACACAGGACTTTGACACAGGCGGAGGATTCCAGAACGTTATTTCAAGCTGACAAACCAAATAGCTGGGCCTGTCGCACGGGGCGACTAGCATGTCCCTGCTGTGAAGGGAGGCCGTCAGCACTCTGGCGTCCCCTCTCTCAGCCTCTCACGTCAGGAGCTCTGCCCTCCGTGAGGTGGATCTTGCGGTTTCTGCTCTCTGTGGGTTTTGTGTTTGGACTGTTGCTGCCCACTCCGTGCCTCAGTGTTTCTGAGTCACTACCTTTGTGCGGTCTCCTCTAAACGCTCGGTTGTCCACTGTTTGGAAACTTGTTTTCTCTTATTGGCGGACTGAGGGCTCTCACATTTGCTGACTGGACTCGTGCTGGGACTTCTGTTTATCGTGTGCCCAGAGCTACAGCCACCACCTTACTTGTTATGTGATCTATTGCCTTTTCTATAAACATTGAGGGAGATTTGTGTTTCTAAATGTTATTGTGTGCATATGAGGGAATCTATGTACCAGGCACCTGTGTGGAGATGAGAGGACAACATGTGAGAGTCAGTGCTCTCCTTCTGTCATCTGGGTCCCCAGGCATGGCGCTCAGGCGCTAGAGCCTGACAGCAAACTCCTTTACTTGTTCACCCTTCTCCCTAGTGCTAAGATTTGCATTTTTTTCTTGCTTTTTAAAAGCATTACCAGAGCCGGGCGTGGTGGCGCACGCCTTTAATCCCAGCACTCGGGAGGCAGAAGCAGGCGGATCGCTGTGAGTTCGAGGCCAGCCTGGTCTACAAAGTGAGTCCAGGATGGCCAAGGCTACACAGAGAAACCCTGTCTCGAAAAACAAAACAAACAAACAAAAAAGCATTACCAATTATATAGATTTTAATACTAACATCTTTAATAGTACTGAGTAGTTTTGTTGCTCAGTTCTCCTTTTTCATTACTTAAGCCTCAAGTGTTCGCTTTGCAATTTTAAATGTTTTCGACGCCTCGAAATTGTGTGTGCAACAGTGAACTTTTTGTTCTTTCCTTTTCTCCTGTCCTAGTTGGCTTCAGCTGTCAATCTGACACAGTCTAGAGTCATCGGAGGGACGCTCAAGTGAGGAGCTGCCCAGATCAGATTGGCTTGTGGCTATGTCTGTGGGAGACCGTCTTGATTGACGGTTGATGTGGGTGGGACTGGCCTAACGTGGGCAGCACCATTCCTAGGCCTGTGTGCCGGAGCTGAGCTGGAGTCTGTGATGGGGCCAGTAAGTAGCCTTCCTCACAGCTCCTGCCCTGACTTCCCTCAGGGAGACTGTGACCTGGAAGGACAAATGAAATTAACCCTTTACTCCACTAAGTTGCCTTTGATCGTGGTGTTTATTACAGCAACAGAGAGCAAATGAGGGCATCTCCCCTTTTCCTATGCTTGCTCATAACTGCCTAAGAGGGCCACTTGACATTCGTCCATGTCAGCACCCGTGTCCCCACTCAGGCTCCCACATCATCTTTTGGTAGGGTGGCAGCTGTCTTTAGAATGCCAAGAAGCTACTGCATCCTTGACACTTGGATAGTTTAGCTAGGTATAGACCTGAGCCTACTTCAGTTACACAGCACAAGTGTGAAGGTCAAAGGACAACTAACTGGAGTTGGCTCTCTCCTTCCACCACATGGGGTCTGGAGCTTGAACTCAGTCTCGTAAGTCTTGGCAGCAAACCCCTTCACCCACTGAGCCATCTCACTAGTCCTTGTTTTTGTTTTTGTTTTTTCACTCTTTGATAATGTTCCAGGGAGCCTGTGTAGTCAGTGACCTCTCCTACTAGTCTTGCTGTGGAGTCTGGTGTGGCCTGTGGCCTGTGGCCTGACCAAGATGCTTCAAAGCCTTGGTAAGAATGTCTAGGTCAGCTGGGTGAGGTGGTGCACCCCTGTAGTCCCAGCACTCAGGGAGGCAGAGGCAGGTAGATCACTGTGAGTTTGAGGCCAGCCTGGTCTACAGGACCAGGATAGCCAAGGTTACACAGAGAAATCCTGTCTCAAAAACAAAACAAGGGAGCTGGAAAGATGGCTCAGCGGTTAAGAGCACTGTCTGCTCTTTGAGAGGTCCTAAGTTCAAGTCCCAGAAGTAGATGGTGTCTCGCAAACATCTATACTAGGATCTGATGCCCTCTTCTGGCCTGCGGGTGTACATGCAAACAGAGCACTGTATACATAATGAAATAAATCTCTAAAAAACAAAACAATTCTGGGTCCATGAAACCCTACTATACCCAGGTTTCCTGGGATGGGATTTGGGTAAGAATGGGACCTTCATCCTCTATAAAACAAGGAACGATGATAAAAGCAGTAACACTTTAAGTCTCCAGGCCTTCACCTGCCCTTAGCCATCATTAACCACTCTCTGACTCCACTGAAGCTGAATCATGTTGAATTATGCTGAATCATAAGCTGGGAATAGGGAACATCAGCATATACTTGTCAGAGGTGCACTATGAAAAGGAAAATTTTGTTCCATTGCTACCTCCCTCTGGAGAAATCTGACGCCAGCCTGGCCTTTTCTTCTGTAAGAGGCCACATCTCCTGGCCTTGACTTTTTTACATCCAACACACAAAGTGTGATTTGTTACACAGTATATGTTGTAACATTGCGTTTTTATTGGAGGGAGGGAAGGTTTGAGACAGGCTCTGTTAGCCTTGGCTGTCCTGGACTTGCTTTGTAGACCAGTCTGGCCTTGAACTCACAGAGAACTGCCTGCCTCTGCCTCCCGAGTGCCACTATGTTCTGCTTGAGTTTTGTTTTTTTAACCTTTATTTTTATTTTATATGTATGGCTGTTTTCCTGGTTGTATGTCTGTGCATCACATGGAGTATGAAAGAGGCCACAGGATCCCTTGGGACTAGAGTTACAGGTGGTTGTAAGCTGCTGTGTGGGTGCCAGGAATCACCCGGGCCGTCTGGAAGAGCAGCCAGTGTGCATTTAACCTCAGCCATCTCTGCAGCAACCCCGCTCCCCTGCCACCTCAGTTTGTTTTACATTCTAAGAAAAGCCATTTGATGTTGGGTCAGTGGTACACACATCTCAAAATACTGCTAGAACACATCTAAATTACAAGGTAGAGCTTCAGGGCAGTTTTATTAAGCTGGCAGTACACCTCAGTGAGAGAGGTGTCTTCAAAGTCACAGGTTCAAGCCCCAGCACTGCTGGAGAGAGGGGAAATCAAGGAGGTGGAAGGAGAGAGCAATTACAGGTATTTTCAAATTTTTGTTTTTATTCTGGGTAGTTTTGTCACCTATGGTCTTTTTTCATCCATAATTGTATTTATTTAAGACCTATGTTGAAATGTCATCCCAGTTTGCTGTTTTGTGGTCCCAGATGCCTTTGCTGTTGGTCAGTAGTGTAAAATCTCTACAACAAGCCACATCCCAGTGGCTGCTTCCTTCTCATCCTGTGTTTGCTGTGATCAGGACGGCCGCTTGCTGCTTCTCTCCCACTCCTACACAGAGCCCTCCCTTACAAGTGGCTTCATGTTGAGATACAGCCCTCTTCCAGTCTCCTTTTGATTTCCCAGCAGTCCCTGCTCCGACCCATCAGTCTCACACCTGTCTGCAACACCTTGCCGCTGTGCCAGATCCAGTGGTCTGGTTTACGAGTCCTGCGTTCAACACAGTCTGTGGCAGAGGAATGCTCTAGGGGGTGAAGGAGTGAGGTCACGGGAAATTGGAGCCAGCATCTGTTCAAATATAGGAGGACATGTGGAAGTAAAGGGCATAAAGTGTGCCGTGTGAAAAGGAAATCTAGGCTGGGGATGTGGCGCAGCAGGTACAGTTTGCCTAGAAGCCTGAGGCCAAGGGCTAGGTCCCCCGATATTGCATAAACCAGGTGTGGTGGCACATACTTGGGAGATGGTAGCCAGAAGATGAGAAGTTTAAGGTCACGTACAGCTGCAAAGAAAGTGTGAGGGTAGCCTGGGCTACAGGAGACCCAAAAGAGAAAGAAAAGATATGGGGCATGGTGGCGCACACCTTTAACCCCAGCCAGCACTCGGGAGGCAGAGGCAGGTGGATCGCTGCGAGTTTGAGGCCAGCCTGGTCTACAAAGTGAGTTCAGGGCAGTCAAGGCCACACAGAAGAACCCTGGCTCAGGAGACAAAACAAGCAAACCATTCTCATAGAGAAACACACAATTTTGTCATCATGTGAACTACAATGAAACAGGGAAGAACCCTAAAGCGTTTAGCCTGGGAGATGGTCCAGCCAGGTCACCTGGTGAACCCGTCAGGCAGCCTCTGGACAGATGTGGGATGAGGCTCCAGAAGGATACTCAGCAGGCTGGTGAGGGGCATCTGCAGAGGGAACTGGAACCAGCAGCTGGGAGCGTGACAGGTGGGAGAAAAGTGGACAGCTGGGAGGGTGACAGGTGGGGGGAGAGAAGAGGCTTAAAGTCTGTTTGAAGGGAAGATGGAGGGAGTGGTCCCAGTGTGAAGTAGATGACAGTGAGGATGAAGAGGGGTGGTCAGAGTCAGGGAGGAGGCTGTCTCCCTATTTTGCATTTGGTCCTCAAAGAAAGCTTGTGTGTGCCTTTGAAAGGGGACCATGGAGCCAGATGCGGTGGCGCACGCCTTTTATCCCAGCGCTCGGGAGGCAGAGAGGCAGGTGGATCGCTGTGAGTTCCAGGCCAGCCTGGTCTACAGAGTGAGTCCAGGACAGCCAAGGCTACACACAAAGAAATCCTGTCTCAAATAACCAAAATAAAAATAAAAGGGAACATGACTGTCTTTGGTGGCCATATCCTACACTCTGAAATGGAAGACAGAAAAGAAGAAATCGCTTCCCCAGCCCAGGACATGCAGCCCACATGTCTCCAGGGAGTGATGGACAGCTTCAGGATGGACAGAGCAGGGCAGGAGTGCTCCACTGAGCCAGCACAGGCCGGCCCTGCTCAGATCAAGCAATAGGACGAGTGCCACTGGGAAGTCACATCAGGTGGGAGGCAGCAGGGTGCCTGGGCTCGCAGGATTCATTCCAGAGGCCCCCGGGCCTGAGACAGGATTCTCTGTTCAAGTTCAGAGTACCGAGGGAGAAGAGCTTCATAGACCTGGAGGAGCAGAAAGCGCAGGTTAAAATGGGGAAGGGGAAATGACTCTTACCTCTGCCTACAGCTTGCAACTTTATTTTATTTTTTTAAGGATTTATTTATTTTATGTACATGAGTGCTCTATCTGCATGTACACCTGCATGCCAGAAGAGGGCATCAGACCCCATTTTATATGGTTGTGAGCCGCCATGTGGTGCTGGGAGTGGAACTCAGGACCTCCCAGAAGAGCAGGCAGTGCTCTTATCCACTGAGCTATCTCTCCAGCCCCAGCTTGCAATTTAAAACATGTAAATTCTGGAGCTGGAAGGTGGCCCAGGGTTTAGAGCACCGGCTGCCCTTCTAGGGAACCCCGGTTTGAGTTCCAGCACCCACATGATGACTGGCTATGTTCTGTAACTGCAGTTCTACTGGATCCGACACCTTCTTCTGACCTCCTCAGGTACCAGGCACACACATGACACATAAACATACATGTAGACCAACCACTCGTACACATAAAAATTTAAAAACTTAAACATATATATTTACAAAAACCTTGTGCAAAACGAATGTGGATTATGATGTCATAATTTCTCTAAGCAGTTATGTGTTAAAAGATGATGGTTAGATACATTAGACTTAGTGAAGTATGTTGAAAAACGAGATGTTGGGTAGATGGTGCAGTGGTTAAGTGTATGCATTGCTCTTGTAGAGCGCCCCAGGCTCAGCTCTCAGTACCCTTGGCTTCTTCATGTGCCAAGGATGTGACTCAGTAGTTGGCTGCACGCTCCATATGGGTGAGAGCCCAAGTACTGTGGAGGTGGAGTAAGGTTTCCTCCAGGTTAAATACAGAGGAGAAAGAAAAACTTACCTTTTTAGAGAAAAGAAGACCCAAATTCTAAGAGAAAATCTCACGGCTTCTCACCTGGGAAGCGCCTGGGCTGGGGGTGGCAGCCAGGCTTGGATGTGGGGCTGATTTCACAATTTCTGAGAAGGCCACACCTGTCCCTCCTGCAAGGCCTAGAGGGGAAAGGTCATCTCACATTTGTGCACATGGCGGATAGGAGGAACCATGGTGGTGATAAAACACCGTCAACCAGACAGGCAGCATGGTGGCAGGGACCTCCTCAGCATGCACAAAACCCAGCCTTTAGCCCAGAACAAGAACACCCAAGTGTTTAACCTGGAGTCGCCCAGCTCAGAGGAATTATTAAAACAACAAAATTCAGCAAAATTGCTGAAAATAATAGATATTGAAGAATGGCAAATTCAAGGCCCACCTGGAATCTGAGTGAGTTCAAAGTCAACCTGGGCAACTTAGTGAGAAAGACCTCATCTCAAAACAAAGAATATATGAGGGATGGCGGGAGGCAGGTGCTGTGAGGGAGGGGGGAGGCAGGTGCTGTGAGGGAGGGAGGAGGCAGGTGCTGTGAGGGAGGAGGGAGGCAGGTGCTGTGAGGGATGGGAGGGAGGCAGGTGCTGTGAGGGAGGGGGGAGGCAGGTGCTGTGAGGAAGGGGGGAGGCAGGTGCTGTGAGGGAGGGGGAGACAGGTGCTGTGAGGAAGGGGGGAGGCAAGGGCTGTGAGGGATGGGGGGAGGCAAGGGCTGTGAGGAATGGGGGGAGGCAAGGGCTGTGAGGAATGGGGGGAGGCGGGTGCTGTGAGGGATGGGGGGAGGCGGGTGCTGTGAGGGATGGGGGGAGGCAAGGACTGTGAGGAATGGGGGGAGGCAAGGGCTGTGAGGAATGGGGGGAGGCGGGTGCTGTGAGGGATGGGGGGAGGCGGGTGCTGTGAGGGATGGGGGGAGGCAAGTGCTGTGAGGGATGGGGGAGGCAAGTGCTGTGAGGGATGGGGGGAGGCGGGTGCTGTGAGGGATGGGGGGAGGCAAGTGCTGTGAGGGAGGGGGGAGGCGGGTGCTGTGAGGGAGGGGGGAGGCGGGTGCTGTGAGGGAGGGGGGAGGCGGGTGCTGTGAGGGAGGGGGGAGGCGGGTGCTGTGAGGGAGGGGGGAGGCGGGTGCTGTGAGGGAGGGGGGAGGCGGGTGCTGTGAGGGAGGGGGGAGGCCGGTGCTGTGAGGGAGGATGGAGGCCGGTGCTGTGAGGGAGGGGGGAGGCCGGTGCTGTGAGGGAGGGGGGAGGCCGGTGCTGTGAGGGAGGGGGAAGGCAGGTACTGTGAGGGAGGGGGGAGGCAGGTGCTGTGAGGGAGGGGGGAGGCAGGTGCTGTGAGGGAGGGGGGAGGCAGGTGCTGTGAGGGAGGGGGGAGGCAGGTGCTGTGAGGGAGGGGGGAGGCAGGTGCTGTGAGGGAGGGGGAGGCAGGTGCTGTGAGGGAGGGGGAGGCAGGTGCTGTGAGGGAGGGGGGAGGCAGGTGCTGTGAGGGAGGGGGGAGGCAGGTGCTGTGAGGGAGGGGAGAGGCAGGTGCTGTGAGGAAGGGGGGAGGCAGATGCTGTGAGGGAGGGGGGAGGCAGGTGCTGTGAGGGAGAGGAGAGGCATGTCCTGTGAGGGAGGGGGAAGCAGGTGCTGTGAGGGAGGCAGGAGGCAGGTGCTGGTGATACAGCCCACAAAGCACAGATGAGAACACGGTCTTGGGTTCAATCCCCAGTATGGGGCTAAGGAGTAAAACTTTGCAAGTTCCGTGGTGGCGCATGCCTTTAATCCCAGCACTCAGGAGGCAGAGGCAGGCAGATTGCTGTGAGTTCAAGGCCAGCCTGGTCTACAAAGTGAGTCTAGGACAGCCAAGACTACACAGAGAAACCCTGTCTCAAAAAAACAAACAAACACAAACCACACACACACACAAAAAGAAACTCTGGAAGTTGTGTGAGGTGATGGAGAGAGAGGGCAAAGGGTTCGTTATTAGGAGAACTGCATTTTCACCGTTCTTTTTTTCAATATCAAAGTTTAAGTGGATGTGTTGAGAAGTGAAAAGTAAACAGGAAAAGGATGGAGTCCTGGTGCACTTGCCGGCAAGAAGTTCCCCAGCAGGCAGATGACAGGTGCAACAGGCGAGGCCTCACTCTGAAGTTTCAGGGAGACAGTCACAGAGCCAGGCCCCCAGGAGCTGTCCACGGTTCTGGACTTCCTGGCTCTGAGGCTCTCTCACCACTGCCTCATCGTCTTGCTCTTCAGGATTTCACTCACAGACTCCGCCTTCCTCTCCAGGAGGCCCACACCCATGTGCATGCCCTGTGGCCTTTTCTGGACAGGCTTCATGCAGTCTCAATTCTTCCTCCCTTTCTCCGCACTGACTAGAGCATACAAGACAAAGGGTTCGGCTAACACTGCTGAGACTCCAGTGACCCTCCCGCTGGGAATGCATCCTCTTCTCACTCTTCTCAGCCCAGTGGTGCCTAAACACTTCTCTGAGACAGCTGGTCCCCATCCATCGACCTACCATGGAAAGCTCGATACGCAGAGCCCACGCAGGCTGAGCTCGTGGTGTCTATGACATACACAGGGGCCCCGAAAACATCTGCCAGCACCTGAGGACACAGACGTTGGAGTAGGTGAGTTGTGACTCAGAGAGATCACTGAGAACCTTCTCGGCTCTGCCCTCGTGTCTTCTGGTGCCTTCCATTCAACCACAGCTGCCTTAAGTGCACTTAGGCGCGTGGAGCTGGTGATGACAGGGTGACCTAAAGGGAGATGCTAGAGAAGGGCGACAGTCCTCAGGCTGTCTCTGCACCATTAAAAGACAAGATCCTACCGTAGAGCTCTTGCCAGCCTGAAATCTGCTATATAACCAAGCTATCCTCAAATCATCATCTTCTTGCTTTGGCCTCCAGAGTGCAGGGTTCACAGGTAGCACGACCATGCCCTGTGCTTTTTCTTTTAAGATGGGGTCATACTGTATAGCCCTGGCTAGCACAGCACTATTTAGAGCAGGCTGGCCCAGAACTCACTGATCTACCTGCTGCTGCCTCCTGAGCACAGGGATTAGAAGTGTGCACCATCACCTTCAGTCCCCTGTACTTTTGTGTGTGGGGGGGGGCGTCGAAAGGAGTCCTCATGTGTATGTGTACAGGTACATGTGGAGGTCAGAGGTCAACATCAGCTGTCTTCTTCAGTCACTTTACCTTACTGATTCAGAGCCTTTAATGTGGCCTCCAGCTCACAAATTGGCTAGGGTGGCTGGCCAACACGCCCAGAGACCCTCTGTAAGCCTCAAGGTGTGCAAGCAGCTAGGCCCTGCTGCCCAGACTTCTCTAATGGCTGAGGGAAAATGGCCTGGCCCTGGCCTACAGGAAGAAAAAAAAAAAAAGCCCAAGATCAGGCCACAAAATCCCACCAATCCCTGAGTTTGCCCCAAAACCAGTCTCCCAAATGCCTGGGAATCTTTCCCCTCACAGCTGTAACACTTACCCCATCTTGTCTGTTTCCACTTCCCCAGTGTTGGGATCATACACAACTAAGACTGACTCTTGTTTTTTGTTTGTTTCTTTGTTCAAGACAGAGTTTCTCTGTGTAGCGTTGGTTGGTCTGGACTCTCTTTGTAGACCAGGCTGCCCTCAAACTCACAGAGATCGCCTACCTCTGCCTCCCCAGTGCTGGGATTAATGGAAAGACTAACCTTTTATGTAGCAGTTTGAACTCAGGTCCTCATGTCTACATGGCAAGCACTTTACCAACTGAGCCATGCCCCAACCTTTTACCTGTTTTTGTTGTTGCTGTTTTGTTTTTTCGTTTATTTCTTTAGTTTTTTTAGACAGGGTTACTCTATATAATAGCCCTGGCTGTCCAGGAACTCTCTTTGCAGACCAGGTCAGCCTCGAACTCACAGAGATCTGGCTGCCTCTGCCTCCCGAGTGCTGGGATTAACGGCGTGCGCCACCCCGCCTGGCTGTTGTTTTGTTTTGTGTCAACTAGACACAAGCTAGAGTTATTGGAAAGAGAGAACCATGGTTGAGAAAATGCCTCCATAAAGTTAGCCTGTAGACAGCCTGTGGGGACATTTTCTTAATCAGTGACTGATGTGGGTGGAGCCACTGCTGGGCAGGTGGTCCAGGGTTCAGTAAGAAAGCAGGATGAGGAAGAGTGGTAAGCCAGTGAGTAGCACCCACTCATGGCCTCTGCTTCAGTTCCTGTGCACAGGATCCCACCCTCACATCCGTCAGTGATGGACTTACGAGCTGTTAGGTGAAACAAACCATTTTCTCCCCAAGATGCTTTTGCTCACAGGGTTTTATCACAGCAATATAAACCCTAAGTTTGTTTGTTTAGTTATTTTCAGTGCTTGGAATCAAGTAAGTGCCACAAGACAAATATACAGTGAGCTGAAAAGATGGCTCATTCTGTAGAGTGCTTGCTTTACGTGCACAAGCACCTCAAGTTAAACCCTGAAGTTAAACCCCCAGAATCCATGTAAAAAAGTTCAACTGTGCAGCACGTACTTGTAACTCCAGTCCTGGGAAATCAAGTCAGCCCTTGGGGCTCCCTAGCCAGCCTTTCTAGTCAACCCCTGGGGCTCGCTGGCCAGCCTTTCTAGTCAAGTCCTGAGGATTGTGGGCCAGCCTTTCTACAAACCCTGGAGATTGCTGGCCAGCCTTCCTACTCAAGCCCTGGGGCTCGCTGGCCAGCCTTTCTAGTCAAGCCCTGGAGCTTGCTGGCCAGCCATTCTAGTGAACTCTGTGAGCCTTGGCGTCAGTGAAAGACTCCATTCCCCAAAATGAGGGGGAGAGTAAATAAGGAAGCCAACTCGTTCCTAGATGCATGACAAGGAAGACGCTGTGGTGCAGGGCCACCACACATACCTGCAAGATGTCCTTATTGTGAGATGCTCCGCCTGTGGCCAGAATCTTCGTCTTGGGCACTGTGAGAAACAGAATTGAAGTGGTTGCAGCAGTTCTCCCAAGGCAGAAGGGGCTGTCCCTCAGCCAAGGATGGCCTGTGGTGAGTCTGTGGTCCCTGCTGCTCTTCCAGGGCTATGCAGAGACTCAAAGCTTGGCTTGTCCAAGAAAGACTCCTCATGTGTTAATTTGCCTGGGAATCTACAGTCCCTCTCCCTTTACTAAGAATTTAGAACAGAACTTGGGGTTTGGGGTGTAGCTCAGTTGGCCAAGCGCTTGCCTAGCAAACACAAGGCACTGAGTTCAGCCACCAGCAACTCACTTTTCTCCATCATTCCATACCCCCCCAAAAAAAGAAAAAAATCTCCCAACAAATCAATAATAGATTTTCTTCAATTGGTAAGGGCCTCATATCCAAACCTGACAAAAAACTATGGTGGGGTTACTGTCAAGCTGTCGTCATCGTCATCGTCATCATCTTGCTCTTTAGAAAGGATTTATTTCATTTTATGTGTGTGGGTCTGTGCATGTGAATGTACATACGGGAGCCTGTGGAGGCCAGAAGAGGGTGCTGGGTCCCCTGGGTCTGGAGTTACGTTTGAATGGTGGGAACTGAACTCATGGAAGGTGTTTTTGTTTTTTTTTTGTTTTTTGTTTGTTTGTTTGTTTTTTGGTTTTTTTTTTTTTTTTCTTTTTTTGAGACAGGGTTTCTCTGTGTAGCCTTGGCTGTCCTGGACTTGCTTTGTAGACCAGGCTGGTCTCGAACTCACAGTGATCCGCCTGCCTCTGCCTCCCGGGTGCTGAGATTAAAGGCGTGCGCCACCATGCCCAGCTTATGGCAAGCATTCTTAACTACTGAGCCATCTCTCCTTCACAACCCTTTGACAGGGACTGAGGAAGGATTTCACATAGCCCAGGCTAGCCTCCAAACTCTCTATGTAGTAGAAGATGACCCAGAACTCTTGATTTACTAGAGCTCACCTCCTAAGCACTAGGACTACAAGGATATGCCACCAAGCCCAACCCAGCCCAACAACAGTCTTTTTCACACGTATTTGTTTACTTATGCATGTGTGTCTATTCTTGAAATCCCCTTTTTATTCTTAGACACTATTAACACTAAATGTGATGACAACAGACCAAGTACAAAACATGAGACGGGCCAGGCAGCAGTGGCACATGCCTTTAATCCCAGCACTCGGGAGGTGGAGGCAGGTGGATCGCTGTTAGTTTGAGGCTAGCCTGGACTACAAAGTGGAGTCCAGGACAGCCAAGGCTACACAGAGAAACCCTGTCTCAAAAAAAAAAAGGGGGGGGGAGGTCCCCCTCAGTCATAGACCTAGGGGAAGGGAATAGGATGAAAGCATGAGGGAGGGAGGTACAGGAAGATACAAATGATAGGATAACAATTGAATTAATAATTTTTTTTTAAGTTAAAAAAAAAAAAAACCCTGAGACAGCTGATCCACCCAACAAGCAGGAGAAGCACACGTCCATGTGGGCACCTTGCTGTCTGCAAGCACATGTATTTAAGACATCTTGTTTGACAGTTGGAGATATAGCTGAGGTGTAGCATCCCTGCCTATCAGGCACGAGGTCCTGGATTCCGTTGGCAGAGTTATTAAAAAAATAAAAAGTAAAAGGGCTGGAAAGATGGGTCAGAGGTTAATAGCACTGGCTGCTCTTGCAGAGGAGCCTGGTTTGTTCCACAGCACCTGCATGGCAGCTCACAACTGTCTGTAACTCCAGTCCCGGGGCTGTCAATCCCTTCCCCTGGGCACTGCAGGCACCAAGCATACAACAAAGACATCTATACGGTTAAAAGATTCACACACATAAAATGAATTTTTGTTTTGTTTTGGTGTTTGTTCGTTTGGTTGTTTTTTCAAGACAGGGTTTCTGTGTAGCCTTGGCTGTCCTGGACTCTCTTTGTAGACCAGGCTGGCCTCGAACTCACAGAGATCTGCCTGCCTCTGCCTCCCGAGTGCTGGGAGTAAAGGCGTGCGCCACCAGTGCCTGGCTTATAAAAAATTTTTTAGGGGGCTGGAGAGATGGCTCAGAGGTTAACAGCACCGGCTGCTCTTCCAAAGGTCTTGAGTTCAATTCCCAGCAACCACATGATGGGCCACAACCATCTATAATGAGATCCTATGCTCTCTTCTGGCATGCAGGTATTACATGCTGGCAGAACACTGTATACATAATATAATATATAAATCTTTAAAAAACATTTTTATTTTATTATTTTTTTTAAAGATTTATTTATTTATTATCATGTATACAGTGCTCTGCTTGCATGTACTCCTGCAAGCCAGAAGAGGGTGCCATATCACATTACAGATAGTTATGAGCCACCATGTGGTTGCTGGGAATTGAACTCAGGACCTTTGGAAGAGCAGGCGGCACTCTTAACCACTGAGCCATCTCTCCAGCCCCTAAAAAACATTTTTAAAGACAAAAAAAAATAATAATAATAATAAATAAAACGAATCTGCTGAGAGATGGCTCAATGACTGAGGCGCCTGGTGGCAAGCTTGACATCCTTCATTCAGTCCCCAGAGCTCACGTGGTAGAAAGGGTGACTGACTGATCCTACTTGTGCTAAATCGTATGTGCCTGCCCCCGTACACAAATAATAAAGACTGAAAAACAAAAAAACAAAACAAAACAAAAAACAAAAAAAAAAAGGAGCTCCCCCTAAAACCAGGGGGTCTTGTTTGAGAGGAACCCTGCAGCGCTTGCAAGGCAGGATCGAGTCTGCTTTTCAGCTTGCTAACAGGACACATGTCCTTATGCTCTCTGTGCAGCCCGGGCTGTGCTGGAACTCACGCTGGAAGCCCCCTTAGAGCTCTCACAGAACTCATGAGGGATGTGGTGACCACAGGAGCGACATGCAGAGCGACGCTCCATAACAGCATGAAGTCCTTGGGACACATAGCCCTCAGAGCCCTGCCTCTGAGACCCCACTGTGGTTGGCTAACCGGTGGGCCGCAGGCCATGAGCTCCAGAGCTGTTTTGTTGTTCCCCTCCTGCATGGCCCCCAACACCCTAGAGCACGGCCGTTCCACCCACATGTTCATGTCCCGGGGCTTCAGAGCTCAGGACACTTATCTGCAGCTAGGACACAGCAAGACCTCTCCTGATGCCTACAGTTCATGACTAGAGAGATCAGGTAAGGAGCAGCAGAGCTGAGAAGCAGGCCACTTGGCCTCTGCACCTGGGCCTGCTCATAGGCACCTGGATCACTTTCTCACCCCACCCAGGACCAAGTCCACTCACCTTCTCCCCCACAGCACCCTGTAATGTAAGATCCTTAGTAGGCACGGTCTCTGAGCCTCTGTCTCCCGCCCCACCCCACCACCTACCCCCACCCACCCCTACCCAGCTGGCCGCTCACTTACTGACTCGGTAGCCTAGGCCTTCTGCATGAATCCTCTTAGCCATGAACTGTCCTTCAATCAGCGCTCGAATCTCCACATCCCCAGGGAATGCTGAGACCTGTCTCCAGAAAATAGGCACAGTGCAAAGGGCTCTGGGTGCCCACGTGCGTGTCTGCATGCATGCAGAAGTGATCTTACTTTAACCACCAATTTTGCCTGTTGAATCTTCTCCCACACGCACACCTCACCTGTGGGCCCCTCTGAGGAGTCAGCGACATCACACCGCTGCCTCAGGCAGCCAAGGGTTCAAGGTCTGACTCTGACACTTCCCCCTCGACCTTGACTATCCAGTGGATCTTCCTGCCTTGTCCTTTTTCCTACGCCAGGGCTGCAATGGCGGCACCTGATTTTTAAGATCACCATGATCAAACTAGATGGAGAAAGCCTAGGATACAGAGTCGATGTGTGATACGTGAGAGCCACGAGCTTATCCTGAGTGTTCACAATGACACCTGTGGGACATGATGACAGCTCTGACAGGAGTCATCCCCAGCCTGGAGCCCGCTTCTCCAGCCCCTCAGACCAAGAAGTAAACCTGCCACTCTCTCTGACTGGTCTTGCAGAGGACCTGGGTTCAGTTCCCAGTACCCACATGGCTGCTCACAACCATCTATAATTCCAGTTCCAGAGAATCCAGTGTCCTCTTTTGGCCTCTGAGGTCAACACACACACACACACACACACACTCCGCATACATCCATGCAAGCAAACACGAAACCTCTACCAAGTGGGGGAATGAATGAAGAACCGTCCTTTTACTTTGATAAGCTTAGGCCTGAGGTATGTGAGAGCAGGCATCTGTACCCTTTCTATATAAACAGAAACTGGACTTAACCACAACCCCAGGACCAGGATGAATTTTCTATATTTTTTGTTTGTTGTTTGTTTTTTTTTAAAGATTTATTTATTAATTATTTATACAGTACTCTGCCTGCATGTATGCCTGCCCCATCACAAGAAGGCACCAGATCTCATTACAGATGCTTGTGAGCCACCATATGGTTGCTGGGAATTGAACTTGGGACCTTTGGAAGAGTAGACAGTGTTCTTAACCCCTGAGCCATCTCAGCAAGCCTGTTGTTTGTTTGAGACAAGGACTCTCTACATAGGCAGGCTGTCCTGGAACTCACTATGTAGACCAAACTATTCTGGAACTCATAGAGATCCCCCTGACTCAGCCTCCCCAGTGCTGAGGTTAGAGGCATGGGCCACCAAGCCCAGCAAACTCTCTGCATTGTATCCAAAGCACTCCACTTCACGTGTCATGCCTGATTTACACCCATATCCAACTGACTACAGAACAACCAGTGTCTCACAGAAGTTACCCCAACATCCACTGGGGTCCTCCAGCTCCAACCCCCAAAACTGTGGGGCCACTTCACAGTACCTACCAGAAAATCAATTCTGAACAGGGAATCTCCTAGAAGGGGTAGCCTAGAAATCAAAGAAATGTGGCTTCTAGCCAAGGTCTGGGTTAGCGCCTCCTCCAGCACCTGTAACCTTGTGACACTGGGCAGGTCCTTAAGGCTGGGCCTCAGCTACCCATCTGTAAAAAGGGCTAGTCACACCTACTTCACAGAGTTGCTTAGAGAAAGAGGATAAAACTAAGATTACAAACACGACGCCTGGAGCCTAACAGTGCTCAATAGATATTGCTGTCTCTCCCACAGGCTCTTCCCAAGGGCTGCTGGGAAGTGGAGGCTACAGCTACCAAGGCTGTACCAAGGCTACGGCTGCCCTGTGACGTCAGTCTGGGAGCAGACTAGTTCATGAGTGCTCTGGTCCCCTGTATTACTCCTTAGGTGAGGGACAGGGTTTGTCTAAGACCCTGCTGAGACCCCGCCTCCAGGATGCACCCCTGCACATCTGTAGATGAGAGAGGAATGAACCCCTAAAAGCAGAATGGTCTGCTGGCCAGCTGTTAATTAGAGCGCTCAACGACACTCAGTGTAGTTCTAAAGCCAATGGCATATGCGGCTGGGGAGATGTGGGGGGGGGGGGGGGAGGGGCAGAGTGTGAGCAGGAGGACCTGGGTTTGGAGCCTTAGAACCCACAGAAACACTAGGTGGGCGTGGCAGCTTACCAGCAATTCCAGCCTCTGAGGGTGGAGACGGAGAAATCCCTGAGCAAACTCTGGGTTAGAGAGCCTAGCACAGAGAGCAAGGTGAAAGAACAGCCCAGGAAGACTCCCAGTGTCAATCTTGGGCTGCCACATGCATGCACACTGGCAACACACATGCAAACACACATGCACACAGGCCACACAAATATACACACAAGGAAGACGTAAGTACCTCAATGTTTTCTGCATTAAACCTATGATGCCCGATAATTTCAGGGGTGATCTCCATTACATCAAAATAAAAACCTGAAGCGAAACCAGGAAGGGATTAGCTGTCAGCAGTCCAGAGCAAAGAACAGTTTCTCAGAAGACCTCAGAAAGGACAAAGCAAAGTTATGTCACCTGTGCCTCACGCCTCCTCCCATCCCCTAGAGGAGCCTGGGATATCCTTGGCCTTCTCTCTCCCACACGACAGGCCTAGGCCATTCTCTGTGGCAACTCTTGCTATTTCCACCTGGCAGCTCAGCTGAAGAAACAGCCGCCACACTAACCCTGAGCACCAAGCGAGACGTGCTCTGGGAGACACATTCTATCTTCCACAGAACATGGCCTGGTACTGCCTTCAGTCTGGGACAGAAAGCTGCTTCTGAGAAGCAGCAGGGAGTGGTAGATCCAGGGATGCCACGTCTGAAGCTGTCACCAGGGGCTTTGAAAGCACAGACAATAACTAGAGTCTGACCTTTCATCAAGGGTCATGGAGCAACAGCCAAGAGGAGCCTCGCGACGCCACCCACCCTCCAAACCTGGGGGCCCACAACAGCTCATGAGGCTACACGTGCAGACAGAAAGGATACCCCCGACTTCTCCACGCCTCCAGCTCACGGCGCTCCAAGCCCAGCCTACCCAGGTTTCCATTGTTCCCCATCTCCGTGGACTGCAGGGCCTTCGAGAACTTATTCCAGGAACCGGAAGCAGACTCATCTCGGATCTTTTCTCTTATGAGGGAGCCATTTTTAAAGCTGCAGAAACACACACAGTATGAGGCCTGAGCTCCCAGGTTTTGGGGTGCTAAGGTTGAAACCCAGGTGCCTTGCACTCTAGGCAAGGATTCTACCACCAAGCTTTCCTCCCACACTGGACCCAGGCGTGCTGGTCTCCAGGTAGAGGGGTCTCCAGGTCAGGCTAGACCACAACCTATGGGTGGAGCACAGCAGGCACCCGGAAGGGCAAGCATCTGAGGCTCTCCTGGGGTTCCATGGGTGTCCTGGGAGGTGCTGGGGTCACACTTATCTTGGGTTCTGTTTGTGCTGGGGATTGCCACAGGGGAGCCCACTCAGCTGACACCTTGTACCAACTCTCCAGTGATGCTGTGGACTAGCCCAAGCAGATCTGAATATTCCCCGGGACCTCCTGATGCTTACAGCTCAGAAGCCTTCTAAGCCAGGTAGCCTCCAGTAGGTACCAAAGGCCTGTGGTCAGGACAGGGGACACAGCTCCTGGGAGAGCCCTCAGGAAGCAAGCTGCCCCCCACACCATCTGCTGAGCGTCAAGTTAGATACGTCAGAGCACCCTGAACGAAAAACCAGCGTCACAGAGGACCACGCTGGAGGCGGAGTTTGTGCTCAGGCTTAGGAGACTATAAGTCTTGGGCTCTTCCTCAGGTGGTTCTGCCGTCAAGCAAGAACTTGTGTGGCCCCTGCGGTCTTGGCTACCCATGAAGCAATTTAGTAGAGTGACTTGGGGTGTCTGGTTGTGCCCGACCTGTCTGCACCTCCTTACCCCCCACCCCCGCCCCGACAGAGAGATTCCAGGATTACCAAAGAAGTGCCATGTAGTGGTGCACATCCACTGGGTTGCAGAAGATGTGGCCTTCCAAGGCAGGCATGGGCTCTTGGAGCCAGAGAAACAAGGTGTCGCTGGTGCCCAGGCTGACCTGAAGAGAGCAGAGGGTGAGGTGCCTAGGGCTTGCCTACAAAAGCTCCCTCTCTGCCAGTGATGCACTCCGCATTCTGCCCCTCCCCCCTTCACTCAATCACTTCATACTGCAGGTGACAAGCTCCACCTCCTCACAGACTTTTTTTTTTTTTTTTTTTTTTTTGACTCTCCTCATTCCACATGAGTTAAAGGTCTGCTCCCTAGATAAGCTCTCATGGACACCATTACTGACTTTCTAGAACTTTCCCAAATGGCATCCCCCGTAGAAGTAGAAAGCCACAGATTAAATCTTGCTATGCACCGGAGAGCTCACAGCACCCTGGCCCATGTCTAACCCTCTGCCACTGTGCCTAGCAGACTAGTCACTGTCAAGCAGATGGAGGTCATGCTTGACATCCGCAAAGGGCAATGACCTTCTGAGGAAAGACAGTGGGCGCCACACAGCTGAGGCTCAGCAGTCTGGTCCCCAGGACAAAGTCTGTAGGCCTGATGAGTGTCACCTTACCGCAATGTCACCTTCCTCCAGCCTCATGCCTGCCAGTGATGCTGAGGAGAGAAGAGAAACCTCTGGTTAGCAGGAGTCACATGGGTGCCACAGACCCAACTGTAGTGACCACCTAGACAGTGGCACAGATGTCTTAACCCACAGTTCAGCAAGCTGAGAGTTCAAGGAGCCAAAAAGGTGACAGAGGTCAAAGGGTGGGCTCCTCCAGCAAAGGCCCCTGAAGTCTTTTCCCTCAGGGATATAAGCTCAGCGCCACTGCCAGGTACTTCGAAAAGTCCAGACAACAGCCGAGCGGTGGTGGCGCACGCCTTTAATCCCAGCACTCGGGAGGCAGAGGCAGGTGGATCTCTGTGAGTTCGAGGCCAGCCTGGTCTACAAAGCAAGTCCAAGATAGCCAAGGCTACACAGAGAAACCCTGTCCCGGGGGGGGGGGGGAAAGCCTAGACAACCAAAGAAAGTAGGCCAAGGCATCAATACATACATGACAAGCAAGACGAAGGTAAGACAGGAGTCACCCGGGACCAAGGAGAAGCTGAGGTCATGCCAGGGGCTCTCAAACACAGCATTCCCAGCAGCAACCCTTCGCTGTCCTCTTTGCTGACACACCCCCACCACTGAAGAGGACCTGGCACACAGCTGGCGCTCCCTAAGTGTTGACTTAACCAACAGAGCAGAGGAGAGATGCAACAGAAACAGACACCCTCAAACTCGGCCAGTGGGGTGTGCTTCCAGGCTGTGCGCAGCTCCCTCCATAGGAGGGGAAGGAGGGGCAGGGCAGCTGACGCCCCAACACCAGGACAGCAGGTTGACCAGATGGATGAAGGCTCATGTATGAGCAAAGGAAGAAGTTGACAAGGAGAACCCTCCAGTATTAACTGTCCTTCTTTGGTTTTTCGAGACAGAGTCTCTCTGTGTAGCCTTAGCTGTCCTGGACTCACTTTGTAAACCAGGCTGGCCTCGAACTCACAGCGATCCGCCTGCCTCTGCCTCCCGAGTGCTGGGATTAAAGGCGTGCACCACCACGCCCAGCTCTTAACTGTCCTTTGAAGGCTCACTAGGAAAAGGGTCGATTTCCCTGTGGGTCCAGATATACCACACGGCACACTCCTCAGTGTGGCCCATCTGGGCTTTCTCGAGAGACCAGAGGCCTTGAGCATCCCTGACAGAAGGCAAAGTGGAAGGTGCCACAAGAAGCAAAGCGAAACGTATTTATAGCTCAGCAGTGTCCTGAAGGAAGGGCTGGAGGGCTGGGATGGTAGCTGGAACAGAAGGGAGGTGGGGATGGGAGATAACCACCTTCTCTCCACCCACCAACCTTCACCAAGACAGCCCAGGCTGGAGCCGGTGCCCAAGCAGCCTTTGAGGGTGGTGAAGCCAGGCTGGGGTTGAGACAAAGAGCCAGAACTCACAGGGAAAGGAGAGCCCCACAGAAGGCAGCATGGAGAAGCTGGACTGTGGGTTGGGCATGGTGGAATCTGCAAAAAACCCAGCGTGGAGGAGATGGAGACCTCATAGATTTTTGAGGCTCTACAACCAGGTTAGCGAGAAACCCTACTTAAAAAAAGAAAGGCAGAGCCAGGCGTGGTGGTACACGCCTTTAATCCCAGCACTCAGGAGGCAGAGGCAGGCAGATTTCTGTGAGTTCGAGGCCAGCCTGGTCTACAAAGAAAATCCAGGACAGTCAGGGATACACACAGAAACCCTGTATCGAAAACCAAAAACAAACAAACAAAAAGGGTAGGCAGCACATGAGGAATGACAGCTGAAGTTACCCTGCATCCACCCACACGTGACCACACACCCGCACACACAAGTGCACCTGCACACACACATGTACACACAGAGTGACATGACCAAGAGGATGGAATGGAATTCTTTACAAGTCCAGTAAGAATTCGGTGTGATGGCTCACATCTGTATTCCCTGTACCCAGGAGGCTGGGGCAAGGAGACCAATGAACATGTGGGGTCAGCCTGGGCTATGTAGTAACATCTAGGCCTTCAGAGACAGCAAGACCCCATTTCAGTGTGTGTGTGTGTGTGTGTGTGTGTGAGTGTGTGTGTGTGAGAGAGTGTGTGTGTGTGTGTGTGTGTGTGTGTGTGTGTGTGTGTGTGTGAGAGAGTGTGTGTGTGTGTGTGAGAGTGTGTGTGTGAGAGAGTGTGTGTGTGTGTGTGTGTGTGTGTGAGTGTGTGTGTGAGAGAGTGTGTGTGTGTGTGTGTGTGTGTGTGTGTGTGTGTGTGTGTGTGTGTGTGTGTGTGTGAGAGTGTGTGAGTGTGTGTGTGTGTGTGTGTGTGTGAGAGTGTGTGTGTGAGAGAGTGTGTGTGTGAGTGTGTGTGTGAGAGTGTGTGTGTGAGAGAGTGTGTGTGTGTGTGTGAGTGTGTGAGTGTGTGTGAGAGTGTGTGTGTGTGGTGTGTGTGTGTGTGTGTGTGTGTTGAGAGTGTGTGAGTGTGTGTGTGTGTGTGTGTGTGTGTGTGTGTGTGTGTGTGTGTGTGTGTGTGTGTGCAGCATGTATATGTGCAAAGGGAGGAAGTCAGCAACCCTGCTGGTCCACTTGTAGAGCAACCTGTCCTGCACTGGTTGATCCAGCACTCACCTGGATTGTCCCCTGTGAAGGCCACCACTTTACATCCTGGAGAGAATCCATAGCGCTGGACATAGTAAGAAGAAATGGCTCCCTGGGGAGAGAGAACACCTTTATTTTCTGAGGCGGCCACAGCCTGCTCAGCACAGCCATGTAGGTAACTCAGGAGACTCCTGTGAAGAGTGAGTCTTCCACACCTGGGGCCACCAGGATGCTGAGGGCGTCTGTGGCAGAGCCTGGATGCCATCATCCTTCTAAGGAAGGGGCTCGGGACAGGTTTGGAACCACAGGCCTGAGGTCACCTCGAGCACTTGCTGCTGTAGCAGGGGACCTAGGCTCAGTTCCCAGAACCCGCACACAAAATAAATAAATCTTTAACATTTAAACCAGGCATGGTGGTGTGCATGTACTCAGCACTCAGCCAGCTTGAAATAACAGAAACTGTCTCAAAACAATAATAAATAATAATAATTAAAAACAGTAACAGCAGCAGCTCGGCAGTGGTGGCACACGCCTTTGACACCAGCACTTGACCCCTAGGAGAATAAATGTCCTAACCTCAGAAGCCAGTGTGTGATGGAGCCATACACAGGTTAACTTGGAGGAGTCACCAAGGAGCCCAAGTGCACTGTCCCACTGGGCATCCCAAAGGCAACGGAGGCTGAAGCCACAAAGGAGGCTTACAAGCTGGGGTTGGTCTTAAGAACTGTCTTCCTGGGGAAAAGCAGGGAGTGGTGAGTCACCCGCAGGCTCCCGAGCTCGCTCTGATGGTGGCTGTCCTCCACACTCATGGGACACAACATGAGTCAGGAAGTCCCAGTATAAAAGTTTGGTTCCAGCAAGGGTGACACCTGCATGAAGCCATGGCGACTTCTCATCATCATTTGATGCATGGTCAACAAGTGAAAATGTTTTTCAGAACCAGTTCTTTCCTGTTCCTCCAACACTTGCTTCAGAGAAGACGCCTGAGAGGCATGCTTGGTGTTAGGTAAGCAAAGCCTATGTCTTAGACAAAGCCTTGGTCTCAATTTCACGTGAAACAAAAGGCCACGGTGGCAGTAACACCCCAAGGCGTTGGTGTACATACAGAAAAACCAAAAATAAAAGCAAAATTCCCACAATTCAACAGTCAGGCCCAACCAGTGACCTGGGCCTTGAACCTGAGTGGCTGTCCTAGACTTGCTTTGTAGACCAAGCTGGCCTTGAATTCACAGCAATCCACTTGCCTCTGCCGCCCAAGTGCTGGGATTAAAGGCGAGCACCACCATGCCTGGCTTTGGTCTCCGATATCTTTTTTTTTTTTTTTTTTTTTTTTAAGGGAATGGAAGTTTTTTTGTTTTTGTTTTTTAAGGATTTATTTATTATTATGTATATAGTGCTCTGCTTGCATGTACTCCTGCTAGCCAGAAGAGGGTGCCATATCACATTACAGATAGTTATGAGCCACCATGTGGTTGCTGGGAATTGAACTGAGGACCTTTGGAAGAGCAGGCGGCGCTCCTAACCACTGAGCCATCGCTCCAGCCCCCGCCCCTGATATCTTACGGACAACTGAAGCTTAACTTTTTGGTTATTTGTTTTTTGAGATAGGGTCCCACGGTGTGGCTCTAGCTCAGACCTTGCTCTGTAGACCAGGCTGGCCTCAAACTCACAGAAATCCGCCTGCCTCTGCCTCCCAAGTGCTGGGATTAAAGGTGTACGCCACCATGTCTGGCAAGGGTGGTGGTTTTCATGACAAGGCTTCTCTGTATAGCCTTGACTGTCCTGGACTCACTTTGTAGACCAGGCTGGCCTTGAACTCACAGTGATCCACTTGCCTATGACTCCCTGATGAAATGTAATTCTTTTTTTTTTTTCTCTTAAATTTTCTTTAAATATTTATTATGTATACAATGTTGTATCTCTATGTACAACTGCACGCCAGAAGAGGGCACCAGATCTCATCAGATGGTTGTGAGCCACCATGTGGTTGCTGGGAATTGAACTCAGGATCTCTGGAAGAACAGTCAGTGCTCTTAACCTCTGAGCCATCTCTCCAGTCCCATGGAGTGTAATTCTTAATGAGCACTGCATGTTATAAATGCCCCCGTCTCCAGTAAAACAACGTATGCTGTAATATCTGCTACCCAACAAGGTAACTTGGCATCCACTTGTCCACACAATGGGAAGAGGGCAACCAGCTAACTCCCCCTTGGCTGCTGAAAATGAGCCCTCACCCACTTTTAGTCTCTACAACCAACAGAGCTGGCCAACCAGAGCACACTTGGGTGTGCCTAGCCCATAACCATTGCAAACGGGTGGCACTACACTCATGGTCAAGTGCCCAACCACTATCTGAAACCCTCGCAAATTCCTCTATCTCATGCAACGCACAGGACTTTGTATATAGTATTATCTCCAGATGAGGAAACTGGACACCAATAAAACAGAGGCAGACTTAGCTACATATGGTGGCACACACTTTTAATCCCAGCACTGGGAAGCAGAGACAGGTGGATTCCTTTGACTTCTAGGCCAGCCTAGACTACCCAACAAGTTCCAGGCCACCTAGCGCTGTATAGGGACACTGCCTCAAAACAAGAGTGATAAACCCTACGCAGGCAGGTCTGAGTAGTCAGGTTTAGTCTCAGTTGGTGTGACCCCAGGTCCTGGTCTCAGGCTGTGTGACTGTGTGCCTGCCTGCTGCAAGTTTCCATGCTACAGCCAGAATCCAGCACTCTGTGCTTTTAACCCTTAGGTGTGCAGAACCCAGAAATCCTCAGATAGTTTGGGAATCTAGCCAGGGAGCCAAGCACTGCCTTGTACAAGCTCTGTATCAGATATTCAGATATCCTGACTAATGTCAAATGCTAAGTGTGTGTGTGTGTGTATATGTGTGTGTCCGTCTGTCTGTCTGTCTACCAGCACAGCTGGCATCCACAACAGAGTCACTACTGGAAAGAACACTTACCACAACTGAGCATGAAGGGACTGGTGAGCCGAGCTTTTCCTCCAAATGGGGGGCACAGGCATCAAGGCAAGCTTGGGACCAGACTTTTTCCTGGATATGCAACAAGTTCATTCCAGAACCTAAGGAAGGAAGGAAACAAACAAACAAAAAAAAACCATCTGGCAGGGTGGGAGGGGCTCTTGTGGAGATGGGCAAAACTAGCTTATGATGGTAGTTTCTATATGTTTAAATTTTATTCTTTTTATTTATATAAACAATTTTTTAAAAAAAGATTTATTATTTATTCAGCATTCTGCCTGCATGTACACCTCCACATAAAAGAGGGCACCAGATCTCATTATAGATGGTTGTGAGCCACCATGTGGTTGCTGGGAATTGAACTCAGGACGTCTGGAAGAGTAGGCAGTGCTCTTAACCTCTGAGCCATCTCTCCAGCCCTATTTTTCATTTTTAATAGTGTGCTTATGTGTCTGAATGTGGTTCTGTGCACATGACGGCAGGTGCCTAGAGATCTCAGAAGAGGGTGTCAGATTCTCCCGCGGTTCTGGCCTCTGCAAGACCAGCACATGCTCTTAACCGATCTGCCATCTCTCCAAAAAGGGACCGGAGCTGCACACTTGTTCCCACGTCATGATACAAGGAGGCCTCCCTAGCTGGCAGTCAGGTTCAAGTGCCTGTGAGTGGGGAGAGGGTTAAAGAAAAAAAAAAAAAGGGAAAAAAGTCCGGTGTGGTGGCGCACGCCTTTAATCCCAGCACTCAGGAGGCAGAGGCAGGCAGATCGCTGGGAGTTTGAGGCCAGCCTGGTCTACAAAGTGAGTCCAGGACAGCCAAGGCTACACAGAGAAACCCTGTCACATCTTGAAAACCAAACCTCTCTTTGCTTTCTTAAGATGGGGTCTCATTTCCTAGGCTGGCTCCCCAAGGGTAGCATAACAGACATACACCAATACGCCAAGTTTTACATGATGCTAGGAACTGCCCAGGGCTTCGTGCCTTCTAGGCAAGCATTCTACCAACCGAGCTACATCCCAGCCCCCAAATTAACTTCCTGTCCTTATATATCGCCCGGTCTCAGGTATTTTATTATACAAATAGGAAATGGACTAAATTATCCACACTCATCTGTGAGTTCTTCCAGCAACTTCCTCCCAGATTCCCCTCCCTCCTGACATCACTTCTATCTTATCAGAGTTTTGATACCAAAAGCTCCCAATTCTCAGTGGGGCACGGTGGCATACACTTGTAACCAAAGCACCTCAGGAGACAGAGGCAGGAGGATTGCTATGAGTTTGAAGCCAGCCTGGACTACACAGTGAGTCCAAGACTAGTCTGGGTCATCCAGCAAAATCCTGCCTCTACGAACTAAAACCAGAGGGTAGGGAGTTGGCCCAGTGACCAAAACTGTTCTTGTATGAGCTTCAGTCTCTGGCGCCTACATCAGTTGGCCCGCAGCTCCAGAGCTCCAAGGCCTCCAGCCTCCATGGGCAACACACACACACACTTAAACAAATGTATTTTTTAAAACCCTAAAACAAAAACAAAACAAAATCCAAAATGCAGAGTATCTTGTCCCAGATATTAGAAGGTAGAGAGAGGCAAGAAGGTCAGTTCAAGGTAGTCCACAGCTTCACTGTGTAAGTTTAAAGCCAAGGCTAAAAGAGACTGTATCTCACAGAAGAAAATTAGGCTGAATAATAAACAAACACATTTCATAATAAGTTTGCCAAGAATGAGCAAAACAATGAGACGCTTGTTGAAGCTAGGTTCCAAGATGGTCCCTGATGGCCTTTGCCTCTGGAACTCGCACCTAGCAAGGAGCCCCAAACCTGTCCCACATTGGTCCCTGTGATCAGAACGATGAAACTGTATGGATGACTCTGTCACATCCACGATCAGCAAGGAACAACCCCTCGGACCTTTCTCCCTCTGCTCCACCCGCGCCCCTGCAGGCCCCTCCTCTCAGCATCCCTCCCTTCAGCAACTCTGGGACCTTGGAAACCTCCTGCCAAAGGTCACGTCAAGGCTGTAAAGCAGATCCCCAGTCCCTGTGATGCCTGCAGCCCTGGCTGCTGGTCTGCCTGCTACCTTGTCAGCGATCTTGAACCAGGACCACCCAGTCCAGCTATGATGAGGGCTGCCCACCCAGCACCCACCCATGCTGGATGAGGTGCCCACAGACCCCAAGGCCACCCTGCATGTGAACAAGTGTCATTGCATGTCCTCAGGCTTACCATCACTGTAGTCAATGGGCGAATAGCCACCCAGAAACAGCGAGGCAGCAAAGCTACTGACCAAGGAAATTCTCTGGAAAAAAAGGAGACAGGGTGAGTGAGGATTCACTTCTATACACCCTAAGCTACAGAGCACTACACACACACACACACACACACACACACACTCTCTCTCTCTCTCTCTCTCTCTCTCTCACTCAGGCATACACAACAGAGGCACAAACCCACTCAGGCACACACACACACATATATGTGTGCACACCCACCCACCCACACCATGAGGAGTTAGAATGGAAGCTGAAATCTCAGCAGGCAGTGATGGAGACAGAGCATCCATTCAGAAGCAGCCTGAGTTCTGAGCAGTGCTGGTTTAAGGCAACAAAACCATCATGGTTGAAGGACGGCGAAACCCCAGGCCCTGTGAACACACCGCACCTAAAGAGGCCAGTTTTCCATCTGGAATCCATTCAGACACCCTCAGCTCACCACTCTACTTTGTGTCTTTGACATTCAGTCACAGGAAGTGGGTGTGTGGCCACAGAACACAGAACGAGCCAAGACCCTCAAGGCTACCACCAGTTTAAAGACAAACTGTCTGCCCCTTCCCCCCGCCCCCCCCAAGAAGCCACAATCCCCATCCTGTCCCCAAGAGAATCACTGATGGCCTGGATCTTTCTAAAGCCATGTTCACGCCAAGGGCTCCTCGACTCAGGGGAGAGCTGCCACCTCTAGTCCCCACTGGCTTTGCTGCCCCGCTGTTCCTGGGTGGCTATTTGCCCATTGACTACAGTGATGGTAAGCCCCCACGCACTGCACACACATAATTTAAGGAGGGTTTTCATTCTTCAGTGGCTAATGGTGCACAGTAACCTGAAGCCTGGAATCATTAAAAACTAACGCGCAGCCAGGTGTGTGGAATAGTCCGGGAATCTCAGCACTTGAGGCAGAGGCAGGAGTTGGAAGCCAACCTCATCTACATAGTGAGTTCAAAGCTAAACTGGGTGACACAGCAAAACCTGCCTTAAAAACCATAATCAAGCCAGATGTGGCGGTACATGCCTTTAATCCCAGCACTCGGGAGGCAGAGGCAGGTGGATCTCTGTGAGTTTGAGACCAGCCTGGTCTACAGAGTGAGTCTAGGACAGCCAGGGCTCCACAAAGAAACCCTTGCTTTGGGGGGGGGAAAAAGCCATAATCAAAACAAAACAGAAAATGCTGCATGTGTGTGCTGCACACCTGTAATTCTAGCACTTGGGAGGTGGAGGCAGAAAGATCAGGAGTTCAAGGTCATCCTCAGCTGCAGAGAGTTTGAAAACAATCTGGGCTACATAAGACTCTGTCTCAAAATAAAACAAAGTTAAAGTTTTCAAAGAAAATGTTTCTAGGCCGGGCTCAGTGGTGCACACCTGTAACCAGCCAGCCAGCCCAGAGCTCAGTAAGAACAAAAAAGGGTGAGCTTATTAAGCAGTAGTCTCAAAAGCTGAAAACATTCGAGGCCCAGGTCAGACCACACAGAGGCTAGAAGATTCCAGGACTAGGCCTAGGTGAGCAGCCAGGCAGTAAGCCTCGGAGACAAACAACTGAAGCAGGCAAACAGAAGTTCCTTTTACATTAGGCAACGCATATCATGTAAGATGTGTTTGCATTCAGGTGAGTGTGACAAAAAGGATTTAACTAGTTTTGATGGAACACGAAGGCTCACCCACCTCGGAGTGTGAGTAGGCCTCAGGGTTCTGCTGGAAGAGCTTCGATATCTGGTTCCCTGTGAAACGCTGGGGAAACAGAAGAGCACAGATTCTTCCAGATGCTGCACAGAATAATTGTAAAGTGAGGTCGGCACAGCATGGCAGGGATTCGGTGCTGAATGCGAACAGCTTCAAACAAAGCCCAAATCCAGAAACGCCTGTTACCAGCTGACCACTGAGACGGTGCATTTTAGCCTTTGAATCCTGAATGTTCTTAGTAATGAGCTCTTAGAAGTAGGCAGTCCCGCTGCCACCATGAACAAGGCAGTGACCTCAGCTTCCTGGGAGGGTTTCTAATGGTCAATCAGCTCTGTGCGAAGCCCTATGGTCACTGCCCTTAGGGGCTGGAGAGATGGCTCAGTGGGTAAGAGCACTGGCTGCTCTTCCAAAGGAACCTACGGATATCAGGAGATGGCATGGATCACAACAAACTTGGAGCTGTCATGTAGGAACCGAACCCAGGTCCTCTGCAAGAGTGACCAGTTCTCTTAGCCACAGAGTCCCCTTCCAGATCCATGAGAACCAGAAGCCGGGGTGGAGGCACGTGTATGCCTTCCTCCCATAAAGAAAATGTATGTGTGTGTATGTGAGTGTCCACACGGATGGCCAAAGAGGCCAGAAGAGGGTGTCTAATACCCTGGAGTGGGGGGTTACATGAGGTTACAGACCATGCGTCTGAGGCAGCACAACCCTCCTCCCACACAGAGGCTCCAGTCAGAGGTGTAGCCATGTTCATACCCCAGCCCTAGCCTGGACTATATGTAAGGACACGGTGGCCTCTGCAGGCACCAGGCATGCATGTCTCTGTTGAATACAGAGACAGGATGCCTGGATCAGAACCCAGGGCTAGCTCACTCCAAGCCAGCTTCAGCACTTCAGATGATCTTGGCCCTGAGGCTGGGTACCCACTCTCTCCTCCCAGAGCCCTAACCCTCCATGCTGGCATGTTACCTACCTCATAGGCCCGGGACCCTGTGAGGCAGCTGAGAGCCCGGGCCCCACCCACGGCAGCCTCTAGCTGGCGGCACTGGGCTGTGGTACTGGAATCCATCCATACTGGGCAGTCGCTGATGGAAAAGCAGGCCTGGAAAGAACAGTGGAGGTTCAGGCTTCCCTTCCACCACGGACTACAGGCAACCCAGGGCTGATAGTCACACTGCCCATCATAAACCCTCTGTGGGGGCCAGAAAGCCTGAGCTTGGATGATCTCCTCTGCTGAGGGCATCTGGGCAAGTCAGGCTGCAAGAGATAGGCAGCGTCGGGCAACAGGGGCACCAAAGTGCAGGTTTAGCTGAGGCTTTGAAAACACAGGAAGAAAAGGGTATTGGAGACCCACTTCCCAGCATCACCAAGGAGCCCACAGCTGTTCAGTGAAGGAAAGAATTCACTAATGAGGGGTCACGGGCACCCCTGGAGAACCCCAAGGAGACTTCAGCTGGGAGGGGGCTGGGCAGAGTGTGCTCACTGAGCTACTGTCAATGCTACCTTCACATTCAGGCCAATGGTGAGAAGCCCCAGACTGCAGGGCTCACGGGACACAGGGGTTCCTCCGCCTGCTTTGCAATTTATTATATTTATTAAACATCTTCACCTGCAGCTGCTGATGTAACGGGAGAGCCGGTGACAGGTTTGACAGCGTCAGGCTGGCTCCAGCCTTCCAGTAAACGCTTCCGTGTTGCTGTTGAGGGAATGCAAGCACACGTTCATGTCCCATGCCCTGGAGTCACAAGCTACTACAGACGCAGACCCCAGATCTCAAGCCAAAAAGACAGTCACCAAGCCTGTCTCTGCCACCTCTCTTTGTCACACAGCTCAGTGACGTGGCATCCTGGTCAGCAGATGCCTTTGTGATACTAGGTTTTCACGTTCGTAATATGAGCGAGAACCCCATCCTATCACCTCAAAACTTGCAGGAAAGGTTCTAGAATCACTGGACTGCACTTCGGTATCTTTTACCAAACTGCACTAATATTTCAAATATCACCTACAGTATTAGTATTACTTGAAGTTGATTCCTGCCATTTATTCACTTAACAAACACAGTAGGCACCAAGATCATCGCAGGCACAAAATTCCTGACCCAGATATCCAGGACAATGACTTGAGTGAGTGAACACACCTCCAAAGACACACACACACACACACAGAAAAAAACATAAAACTGTTCATTGTTAGGCTCACTTCTTATTGCTTTTCCTTCCAGGAACTAGAAAGGAATTTTGGTGCCACCAAATCACCATAATAAATCCATATTAATGCTTCCTCCATCCCTTTATGGGATCCGTACATAGCTCCTGTTTTCCCATGTGTCTGTCTGTTGAGTACTGGGGAGTGAATGTGCACCACCACTGAATTCTATCCCTAGCCACCTGCTTATCTTGAGACAGGGTCTCACTCACCTCCCCAGCCTAACTGCAAGCTCGCCCTGTAGTGCAGGTAAGCACGGAACTTGCCGTCTTTCACCTCAGCCTAGGAATTAGCTAGGATTACAGGCCTACACCATCAAGCCTAGTTAAATGTGGTGTTTTATATCACAGAAACCTCTCAGATTCTTGTGCAAGAAGGCTAGCCATGCACTTGGGAGGCAGAGGCAGATAGATCTCTGAGTTTGAGGCCAGCCTGGTCTACAAAGCGAGTCCAGAACAGCCAAGGCTACACAGAGAAACTCTGTCTCAAAAACAAAACAAAACACAAAACAAGAAGGCCAGCCATACAGCCCCTAAGGTGAAAGAGCTAGAGGTATTGTTACTACCAGAGAAATGCATACTCAAGTTCAAGGCCAGCCTTGTCTACAGAGCAAGCTCTAGGACAGCTAGGGATATACAGATAACCTGGTCTCAAAAAAACTAAAAAAGAGCAGGGCGTGGTGGTGCACGCCTTTAATCCCAGAGCTCGGGAGGCAGAGGCAGGTGGATCGCTGTGAATTAGAGGCCAGCCTGGTCTACAAAGCGACTCCAGGACGGCCAAGGCTGGCCTAGGCTAACACAGAGAAACTCTGTCTTGAAAAAACCAAAACCCAGGGCTGGAGAGGTGGCTCAGGGGATAAGAGCACTGACTGTTCGAGAGGTCCTGAGTTCAATTCCTGAAACCACATGGTGTCTCACAACCATCTATAATGCAATCTGGTGCCCTCTTCTGGCCTGCAGGTGTACATGCCGACAGAACACTGTATACATAATGAATACATTTTTTTAAAAATCCCAAAACAAAACAAACTAAAAAAAGAAGGAAGGAAGGAAGGAAGGAAGGAAGGCTGGCTCGCTCAGTCCATGGAGAGCCATCAGCTCAGCACCCATCCACTGCTGAGATAACTGAGTTCCCAGGGCTATGGAGCTGCTGTTGACAAACCTGGCCTGCTCCAGATAAGGCTAGAACTTGAGAGAAGTCAAAGCCGGAAGCCTTCATCTTCTCCAGGATCAGGTCCAGAGCCTGAGAGGAAGAGCAGAATCAGCCATGACTCAATGGAACCACTGAGTCCTCGAGCCACAAGCCTGAGCACAGCATGCCAAGGGCCCTGCAGAGAGGAGGGTCTCCATGCAGGAGCTGAAAGTGTCAGCACAGCTGGTTAAACAAGCAGGCAGCAAAACAAAGTGTCAACTTGGCATAACACATGCTTTTGTGTTTGTCTGCTTTAAGCATTTATTTTTATTTATGTGCCTGTGTACATGTCTATGTGAGTGTATGCCCCATGTGTACAGGTGCCTGTGTATGTGTCTATGTGAGTGTATGCTCCATGTGTGCAGGTGCCTCTGTGTGTCTATGTGAGTATATGCCCCATGTGTGCAGGTGCCTGTGTATGTGTCTATGTGAGTGTATGTACCATGTGTGCAGGTGCCTATGTGAGTGTATGTACCATGTGTGCAGGTGCCTGTGTACATGTCTCTGTGAGGGTATGCCCCATGTGTGCAGGTGCCTGTGTGTCTATGTGAGTGTATGCCCCACATGTGCAGGTGCCTGTGTACATGTCTATGTGAGTGTATGCCCCATGTGTACAGGTGCCTGTGTATGTGTCTATGTGAGTGTATGCACCATGTGTGCAGGTGCCTCTGTGTGTCTATGTGAGTGTATGCACCATGTGTGCAGGTGCCTCTGTGTGTCTATGTGAGTGTATGCCCCACGTGTGCAGGTGCCTGAGGAGGCCAGGAGAGGTCATCAGAGCCCTGGAGCAGCCTGACGTGGGTGCTGGGAGCTAAACTCAGGTCCCACAGGAGAGCAGCAGCAGGAACTCTTAAGCACTGAGTCATCTCTTCAGCTCACTGTGGTGTTTTTAAGAGAAGGTCTCATGTAGTCCAGGCTGACCCCAACTCATGATGTAACCAAGTTTGGGGGTCCCTGAAGGTATCCAGGCAGGGAAGTGAACCGAGAAAAAAGGGAAGAATGAAAACCTGGTGCAGGTTAACTTCAAACCAGGATCGGACTTCGGGGAGTCTAACAGCAGGTGGTTTACTGCCAACATATTTAAGTCCATTGTAATCTGGAATAAAAAAGTCTCCTTGTGTGTAATACAATCCCCAGTGCACAAGGAAGCATTATTACATGGAAATTCAACCCAGGGTAATTGTCACTTCTCCCAAGAAGACGGGTTCTAGAAATACATTAGGTATACTAACAAAAGGCCTGAAGGTCTGGCCTGGTCTCCGTCATACAGACAGCACAGAGGTCATCTGGGCCATTAGCCACCTCGGTCCTGACTCAAGGTGCATGGGGGAGCCTCTGGCTATAGAAGTCATTTGAATTACTAGCCAACTCCGGCCCTGGTTGTAGGAGCTTGATATGGCCTGGCCCAGCAGATAGCACAGATCACCAGGCTACTAATCAATTCCAGTTCTCAGCTTTCTGGGTGGAAGAACAGGTTTTTCATATTTCCCACTGGAAAGACAATGCTGTGTGCTTAATGTTCCTGGAGACCTGTGGCTCCCAACAAGTAAGGATGACCTTGAACTCCTGACCTTTCTGCCTTCATCTCTGAAGAGCTGGGATTCCAGGATTTGGACCATGCCTACTCTGGCTAAGTAAATGTTAAAGAAATGAAAGCATGCCAAGCTTAATGGGGCAGGCCTTTAATCCCAGCACTCGGGAGGCAGAGGCAGGCGGATCTCCATGAGTTTGAGGCCAGCCTGGTCTACAGAGCGAGTTCCAGGACAGCCAAGGCTCACAGAGAAACACTGTCTCAAAAAACAGAAAAACCAAAATGAAAACACAAAACAAGAAAATAGAAACCATAACCCCGTTAATCCTCAGGATTTCCGTCTCCGCCTGGCGTCTCCTAAGCACTAGGGAAGAAACAAAGCACACAGCTCAAGTTGCTTGTTTCTCTTTTACTTGCATTTCTGCTCTCTGTAGTACCACAGAGAAAGGCAAGCCAGGCAGAGGCTGCATCAGGAGCGTCATCTGCCTGGACAGACTCCGTACACAGGAGCCTGAGACTAGAGGACTGAGTGGAGCCAGTGTCTGTGCTTACTCTATTTTTAAAACAGAAATAATAGCCGGGCGTGGTGGCGCATGCCTTTAATCCCAGCACTCGGGAGGCAGTGGCAGGCAGATCCCTGTGAGTTTAAGGCCAGCCTGGTCTACAAAGTGAGTCCAGGATAGCCAAGGCTACACAGAGAAACCCTGTCTCAGGAAAAGAAAAAAAACACAAGAAAAAAGGAGAGATGAGTCAGCCATTAAGATCACTGGCTGCTCTTCCAGAGGTCCTGAGTTCAATTCCAGACACCCACATGGCAGCTCACAAGTGTCTGTAACTCCACTTCCAGAGGACCTGCCACCCTCTCACAGGCATACATGCAGGTAGAACAGCAATGCAAAAAATAGTAAATTATTAAAAATAAGTAAATAAACAGTGGTGGCGCACAACTTTAATCCCAGTACTTGGGAGGCAGAGCAGGTGGATCTCTGTGAGTTCGAGGTCAACCTGGTCTACAAAGAAAGTCCAGGACAGCCAAGGCCACACACAGAGAAAGCCTGTCTTGAAAAAGCAAAACAAACATAATAAATAAAGCTTCAATGGCAAGACTTACTAACTTTTGTGGCTCTGGTACCAGGGACTCCTTTGTGAGTTGTCTCAGACAGGTACAAGTACCAGTTAAGGCTGACCTGCCCCGGAACCACTTTGACTTCCTCTAATCCTAGAGTTAAACAGTCTCTCTTTGTTTTGTTTTGTTTTTGTTTTTTCGAGACAGGGTTTCTCTGTGTAGCCTTGACCTAGACTCGCTTTGTAGACCAGACTGGCCTTGAACTCACAGAGATCCACCTACCTCTGCCTCCCTAGTGCTCGGATTAAAGGTATGCGCCACCATGCCTGCGAGTTACATAGTCTCCATGTGGGGCCACTGTGGGGCCAGCAGTGGCCCAGGCTGGATACAGGAGAGGCAGAGGAGCCTCTCTATGCTTACCTGGACCCACATCAGGACCGGAGAGGTGACCGTCAGCCTGTCCTTGTGTACATGGACACCGCCCTGAGTTCTGCAGGGAGAACAGGTATGTGGGATGGAGCCCTGAGCAGGCTAAGCTCTGAGGAGCTGGCCCCTGGTGGTAGAGGCCTCCAGGTGAAGGACAATACCCCTTGAAGGCATGGAGCCTTTTTTCACATGAAACGGGACAGGTCTTTTTTTTTAAAGTTTTCATTTTGTCTATATGGGTGTTTTGCCTACATATATGTCTATACCACGTGGGTGGGTGTGTGTGTTAATCTTGGAGGTTAGAAGAGGTCATAAAATTTCCCCCCTGGAACCGGAGTTATAGATGTTGTGAGCCACTATGTGAGTGCTGGGAACTGAACCCAAGTCCTCTGGAAGAGCAGCCAGTGCTCTTAACTGCTGGGCCGTCTCTCCAGCTCTTAAGGAAAACAGTTCATAAAAGGCAGATTCTCAAAAGAGAAAGCCTTGCCCAGAAAGCAGGAGTGAGCCTCAGAACTGAAAAGTGGTTTCCCCCCCACACACACACCCATGAGTCTTTCACTGTAGCTCAGGCTGTCCTGGAACGCAATCCTGCTTGCTGAGGTCGCAGGTGCACACCACACCCCCCTTGAACAGGTGACCTGATATAAGAGAAGCTGACGGTGTGTCTAGCTTCGTGATACACTGAACGGGTGCGGTGGACAAAGCCCTCTTTGATGCCCAGGACAAAAAGAAAAATGAGTAAATTTCTTACAAAGGAGCAGCCAGCCAGGTGTGGTGGTACACGCCTGCTCCACTTGGGGAGGGAGAAACAGGCAGATCTCTGTGAGTTCGAGGCCAGCCTGGTTTACAAAGAAAGTCCAGGACAGCCAAGGCTACACAGAGAATGCTGTCTTGAAAAAACAACAGAATGAAACAAAAAGCCAGCCAAGTGTGGTGGCACACTCCTGTAATCCCTACACTCAGGAGGGGGACAAGAGGACTACAAAGTGGGGGCCAGCCTGGGCTACAAAGTGAGCCTTTGTCTCAAAAAAAACCAAAAAACAAAAACAAAAAAACCCAGATGAGGTGGTTGTAATCTCAGAATTTAGGAAGTAAGGCAGGAGGATTAGGAGGTTAAGATTATTTTCAGCAGCCGGGCATGGTGGTGCACACCTTTAATCCCAGCACTCGGGAGGCAGAGGCAGGTGGATCGCTGTGAGTTTGAGGCCAGCCTGGTCTACAAAGCGAGTCCAGGACAGGCAAGGCTACACAGAGAGACCCTGTCTCGAAAAAAACAAAACAAGATTATTTTCAGCTACAGCTACACAGCGAAGGACAGCAGGTTACCGAGAAGAGACTTGATACCCTATGAGCATATACAGGGGGAGGTAATCTCCCTCAGGAACAGTCATAGGGGAGGGGAATAAGAGAAAAATGGGAGGGAGGGAAGAATGGGAGGACACAAGGGATGGGATAAACATTGAGATGTAACAAGAATAAATTAATAATAAAATAAATAAATAAATAAAAAATAAAATTTAAAAAAAAAAAAAAGAGAGACCCTGTTCCAAAAAGAGGTAGGGGGCCAGGGGCTGGGGGGCCGGGGGGGGGGGGGGGGAGCAGATACACACAGATGCACATGCCACGTGCCAAAAGGGCTCTTGAGAAAAGGTGGCTGACAGATGTGACCACTGGACTTTGGATGTGAACATTTGTCTTTATAACTTCTCCAGTCTGTGGTACTCTTCCTTCTTTCTGAGTCAGCTTCTCTGTGTGGCCCTGGCTGTCCTAGAACTCACTCTGTAGACCAGGCTGGCCTCGAACTCAGAGATCTGCCTGCCGCTGCCTCCCGAGATTAGAGGCGTGCGCCACCACGGCCCAGTTTTGTGGTGCTCTTTCCTTAGTAACAGAAGATGGCCAAGTACAACCATGAAAATCTACACCCTGCACAGTGTAGAAAACAGATCTCAAGTCTGTGAGTGAATGAGTGAATTGAACTGGGAAAGAGTAGGGGAGAAATCACTCTGCGTACAGAAAGAAAAGAGTCTCAGTGACTGAAGAGATAAAGCTCAGGGGTTAAGAACACTGGCCGCGGGCCGAGTGTGGTGGCGCACGCCTTTAATCCCAGCACTCGGGAAGCAGAGGCAGGCAGATCACTGTGAGTTCGAGGCCAGCCTGGTCTACAAAAGTGAGTCCAGGACAGCCAAGGCTATCACAGAGCAACTCTGTCTCAAAAACAAACAAACAAACAAACAAAACAAAAAACAAACAAACAAAAAACCCAAAACACTGGCTGTTCTCTCAGAGGACCTAGGTTCGATTCCCGGCACTCTACGGCCACTCCCAATGTCTGTAAATTCCAGTTATAGGGGATCTGATGTCCTCTTCTGGCCTCCTCAGGCACCAGGCAAGCATGTGGTGCACAGACAGACATGTAAGCAAACACCCAATCACATAAAGTGATGATAACGATGATGGTGATGATGATGGTGATGACAGAGGATGCTCATGGTCTACATAGACCACCCCTCTCTTGCTGGGTTAAATCAGAACAGTACAGCTGATAAACGCAGATGGTTTAGGGAGGATTCTCACACTGCCCGCCCACCCACAGATGCGCATCAGGCACATACCCAAATTCAGGAAGGTCTCTGTCAAAATGCACACTGTCCTCATAGAAGACGCTCAGCTCTGTGTCGATAGCAACGACTTTAACCTGGAAGACATTTATGAAAATGGTATACAGAATTTTCTCAGCCTCTACTGTGCCCAAGGGGCTTCTAATGTCTGTCAGGGTTCAGCTACTGTGCATCACTGTAACCATAACAACGTAAGTTTCATGGGCACATTCTCAAAGATGAAGAAGAAGAAGAAGAAGAAGAAGAAGAAGAAGAAGAAGAAGAAGAAGAAGAAGAAGAAGAAGAAGAAGAAGAAGAAGTCAGGCCCTTTAATATCAGCACTCGGGAGGCAGAGGCAGGCGGATCGTTGTGAGTTTGAAGCCAGCCTGGTCTACAAAGTGAGTCCAGGACAGCCAAGGCTACACAGAGAAACCCTATCCTGTCCCCCAACAGTGGAGGCCATGGTTCTGAACCTGGCAAAGATGCTTGTCTCCAGGGTTGTCCCCCAGAGCCATGACCCCATCAAGCCATATACAACACCCTCAACGAAGCCATTCCAAGCTCAGGGACGATGGGGAAACAGGTGTAAAGGCACATGGTGTCTTTCTGTGGCTCTCTGAGACCGAGGGGTGTTCCTTCCCCTTGGGGACCTGCGAGTTCTGCCTCTCTTCACCCCTCTGAGTGGGTTTCACAGCCACTGTACTTATTCCCCAAGGACGGATGTTGAAACATCACGGGGTGTCCCGTGCTTACTTGGAAGCAAATTTTAATTCTACTCAGCTATCTGCTGGCAACACCAACCTCTGACCAGTAGTCCTGGAATTACAGACCCTAGCATGCTGGTGCCAGCCAAAAGAGGTCACGGGGTAGGGGACAGGCAAAGTCCACTTGCATACTATGCCTCCTTCACTTTTAAAAAGTAAAGGTGCCTGGCGTGATGGCACCCTCCCTTAAACTCTGCACTTAGGAGGCAAAGGCAGGTGGATGGATCTCTGTTGAGTTCGAGGCCAGCTTGGTCTACACAGTGAGCCCAGGCCAGCCAAAGTTACATAGTGAGGCCCTGTCTCAAAATATAAAATAAAATAATAAATAACTAAATACTTAAAAATAAAGTAGAGGTGCTCGGCTGTGACCCGGGTCTAGGTTATGCATGCGCGCGCACCTTTGCCAGCCTGTGGGCTCTGTTGTTTTCGCTGAGTGTCCCGGGTCTCTGCCATGCGAAACCCGAAACCCGCGTGGACCCCTCGAGTCACTTTCCCTGCTACGTGTCCACGGGGCTCCGCGGGGAGGCACCCGCGGTTTCCGGAAGGACGCGTGTCGCTGGCAGGGCATCGCCAGGCTCCCACTCCGCGCACCGCGCCCCCCGCGTACCTGCTGCGTGCTGAAGTCCCAGCCCAGGCAACAGCGGCGGCCCGCGCGCTCCGCCATGGTCCTGGGGGTCCCCGCTGCCCGTCGGTGCGTCCGTACTTCCATGTGTCCCGCGGCGGGGAGACTGTGGCCGCGCTCGCTCCGCTCTGACGCCCAGAGACGCCAGGGCCCGCCCCCGCCACGCCCAGCAGGACTCTGGACCGGAGTCACGAGTCAGGACTACACTCTGGCGCCGCCTGCAGGAGGTCGCGAGTAGGACTGCGTCTGGCTGGGGTACTTGATGGTCGCTACCGGTGCAGGTCCCTCAGGGTTCACACCACCTACACGTGACCGCGCAACACTCCCCCCCCAATCACGCACAGCACACAAACACAGGCACACACACCACACGCGTGCGCACACATCACATACACATGTACACACACCACGCGCACACAAGCACACACACATACACACCACACACGCACACAAACACAGGCACACACGCATTCGCGCACACACTCACACACAGCACACACCACACACACATGTACACACACCACTCGCGCGCGCGCGCGCACACACACACACTGGCTTTCCTTGAAGACATGTGGGACACAAGTTGGAACTCTGGGGCGACTGGTTCTTGCAGGTCCTTCAGATGGTCCTAGGCCTGGAGAATCCTCTGGAATTGCTCTTGAGTAGTGGAGTAGCTGTCCACCCCACAGTAGTAACTTAAAACTAACAAGAAAATGGGTTCTGAGGTGGTAAGACCTGGGCTTTGACAGGCCTTGGCCACACCAGCACATCTGGTGGTTCCCTGAATGTGACACATCTCCCCTCTGGATTTAAAAAAATCAGTTCTCTTGAGCTTTGTCTGGCCTCAAAAATTCCTTCTGCCCAGATTGTCCTTGAACTGTCAAAGCCTCCCAGTACAGGCCCATGACAGCAAATCTGTTTTAAGACAAGGTCTCATAAACCCCAGGCTGGCATTGAACCCCTGGTCATCCTGCCCCATGTAGGCTCAATTTTCTTAACCAATATATTTTATTAACAACTTAGTGACCGAGCATACGTCACTTATAACCCAACTAATCAAAACAATAGGAAATGAGGATTAATGGACACAATAACAAAACCTTAAGGATATCAGTTCTGAGGAACAATTCTCCCGGTGTGAGCCGCAGGATTTCTTCTGCTGGAACCTGGGGTAACCAGAACCCAGAACCTCAGCAGGAGCCGGAGCCCGGAAGCCTTTCCTCGAGTGGTTCTCTCTAGGAGTCTTGAAGTGCAGCAATGAACAGCTAACTCTATCCCAAATCTCCAAAACGCCCCGTCTCCAGTTCTGGGCTCATTTATATATCTCCTCCCAGAGTCTGGTCACGGGATCTTTTCAGCTGGCAACAGTTAAGCTCCTGCACGAGGCGGTTGCTCTTCTAGTGAATTAACCTCACCTGTTCTCTCACGAGACCATTCCGATCCCGCACTTGGAATCCTAAAAAACAAGTTTATCTCTCCTTCAGCCCCACTTTCCCAAATGCTGGGATTGCAGGTCTAGGCCACCCTTCCCAGTCTGAATTTATCTTTTATTGTTACCCGTGGGTCAGCAGATAACCTGGGGTGAGCTCAGTTGGGGTGCCTCTGCTCCACGTGACTCTTGTCCTCCCCCTGAACCCAGTAGGCTCACTGTACACCTGTCTGAGACCATCAGAAAATGGCTTGGTCTATGAGGCCAGGAAAGGCGTGCGTGCACAGTGGGATAAAGATGGGCCAAGGGCCCCCGGCATGGTGGCTCAGGCCTTTGCATTTTGGAGGCAGGGGAAGCCAGAACTCGGTGAGTTCAAGGCTAACCTACTCTACATAGAGAGTTCCAGGACAGCCAGTCTCCAAAAAAAAAGGGGAAGGGTTGGCAATGATGAAATCCACAAAAAGCCACTGCCAGATGGAGAGGGATTTCATAGTGTTTGTTTGTTTGCTTGCTTTTCAAGACAGGGTTTCTCTGTGTAGCCTTGGCTGTCCTGAACTTTGTAGTCCAGGCTGGCCTCGAAATCACAGCGATCCGCCTGCCTCTGCCTCCGGAGTGCTGGGATTAAAGGTGTGACGAGATTGGGAGTGAGTTAGATGTGGGGCCAGGCAGAGGCTGGTCAAAGAGAATTATGAAGAAAACATGCAACACACACAGGAATCATGACAGGTAGATGGTAGAAGCCTTTAGAAGAACCTTCTGGAAGGTGGGCATTTTGGCAGTTACATGCCACCAAGAAGTTGAACAGCAAAAAGACAGATCCTAAAAATTCAAAAAGAGCCAGTGGGATCCCTAAGGATCTTAGTGTGTGTGTGTGTGTGTGTGTGTGTGTGTGTGTGTTGTTATAACCAGTGTCATGGCCTAAACAGCAAACCATGTTTCTCATAGTTCTCCAGGCTGAGAAGGATAAGGCCATAGTGCTGATGGTCAGTCAGCTCCTGGTGAGGGCTCTTTCCCAGATGTGCAAATGGTGGCCTCTGTGCCCATGTCCCCAGAAAAGGGGGGAAAACCCTTGCTGTCAAGGGGTCCAGGGAAGAAGGCACATCTCCACTCTGGCATGCACAGTAGTCTGAGCGCCCCCAATCTCTTAGTTACCTCACCTCAGGCCAAGCTGAAACACCTGGCTCTGACCCAGAAAAGATTCTCACTACCAACCAATATAAAGCAGACTCTGACTTAACTTCGGTTTTTGTTTCGCACTTATTTAGTGTGCATGATGGCATGTGCGTGATGGCATGTGCGTAACAGTCAAGGGACAATGTGGGGTAACAGGTTTTCTCCTTCAACCCTGTGGGCTCTGGGGATCAAACTCAGGCTGTAAGGATTGCCAACAAGGGCACACCTTACCCACTGAGCCATCTTGATGGCATAAAACCTTTGACCCAAAATTTGTCCTGCTTATCAGAAGTGTAGGGATTAAGATGGAGCAAAGCCAGTATAGCTTTGATCTCAGCCGGGCAGTGGTGGCACACACCTTTAATCCCAGCACTTGGGGAGGGGAAGCAGATGCAGGCAGATCTCTGTGAGTTGAAGGTCAGCCTGGTCTATTTACAAAGCAAGTCCAGGACAGCCAAGGCTACACAGAGAAACCCTGTCTCAAAAAAACCAAACAACAAACAAACAAAGAAGAAGAAAAGAGAAAGAAAGAAAGAGAAAGAAAGATGGGGCAGAGATTGAGGGAATGGCAAATCAATGGCTGACCTAACTTGAGCCCCACCCCACGAGAGAGAGCCAACCCAACACTATATCACTGTTAATGACACTCTGCAATGCATGCAGACAGGAGCCTAGCATGTCCGTCCTCCGAGAGGCTTCAACCAGCAGATGCAGAGACCTACAGCCAAACAATAAGCAGAGCTCAGGGAGTCCTGCGGAAGAGTGGGAGGAAAGACTGAGGGAGCCTGAGGGGTCAAGGACAACACAAGAAGACCTACAGGGTAAACTGACCTGGGCCCATGGCGCCTCACAAAGACTGAACCACCAACCAAAGAGCTTACATGGGCTGGATCTAGACCTCCTACACTTATGAAGCAGATGTGCAGCTTGGTCAACATGTGGGTCCCCTAACATGGGAGTAGGGATTGTCTCTGACTCTGTTGCCTGCCTTTGGATCCCTTTCCCCTGGCTGGGCTGTCTCATCTGGCCTCAGTGGGAGAGGATGTGCTTAGTCCTGCTGCGACTTGAGGTGCCAGGGTAGGTTGGTACCCATGGGGGCCTCCCCTTCTCTGAGGAGGCCGGGAGGGGTGTGAGGGTGGGACTGGGAGGAGAGGAGGGAGGGAGCTGGATCAGGCTGTAAAGTGACTAAATAAATTAATTTTTTAAAAAGAAATTTTAATACAGACTTTAAGCACAAAGGCGGAGAGAAAGGCCCTACGGAAGATGGCTGGAGAGATGGCCCTGTGACTAAGAGCACTTACTGCTCTTGCAAAGGAGCTGGGTTTGACTCTCAGGATTAGCCTGAGCAATTTAGTGATCTCTGTCTGAAAGTAAAATGAGGTCTGGGAGTGTAGCTCAGCAGTAGAGTGCTTGCCTAGCAGGGACAAGGCTATGGACTCAACCCCCAGTATTGGGAAGCAAAAAGCAAAAACAGAGAAACCACCAGAAATTATGGACTGAATTAGATAAGTCAATTATAATTCAGATTAAATAATTTATGTATCTGTAATTTATAACATATTTATATGCAGGAGATTTCATCTTGGGATATATTAGAAATTAAATCTATGTTTGGTCTATTGTGACTCAGAAGAAATAAAGTTGGTCTTGAGGCCAGTGGGAAGCTGTTACGACTGAAGAGGGTATTTTGACTAACCATCCCTATGTGGGCAAGCATCTCACAATTCCTGTACTAGCTGGAATGTGGGTCTGGTTAAATAAGTAGCTTGTGTGGCTGACATTAAGATTTTTAAAGAGCTGAGTTGGCGTTTACAGCTGGAGAAAAGCTTGATGGACTTTGATGTTTAAGCAAACAGCTCTGCAGGGGGCTGTGCTCATCGTCCCCAAAGGGGACATGCCTGTGCGTGTGTTTGTACTCTCTTTAGAAGCAAATTTGGTTTAGGAAAATTAAACGTTATCTTCTTTCTGATTTTACAGTGTTTACCCCCTGGGGTCTCCCTGCCTAGTTTCCTCCATCTGTGAGCATTCGAAGCTAGTACATCTACACACATGAAGCAAAAGTCTGGAAATACATACCCCTGTGCTATCAATGAAAATTATCGAGATTCAGAAACTGGTGGTTAAGGAGTGACTTTTACTTTTGGGAGGAGATGATTCTTCAGACCAGGCTGTCTTAGAATTATGCAGATCTCAAACTCACAGTGATCTTGCCTCAGCCTCCCAAGTGCTGGGATTATAATCTAATTGATCAGAACTTTTCTTTTTTTGGTTTGGTTTTTTGAGACAGGGTTTCTCTGTGTCCCCTTGGCTGTCCTGGGCTCACTTTGTAGACCACGCTGGTTTTGAACTCACAGCGATCCACCTGCCTCTGCTTTTCCGGTGCTGGGATTAAAGGTGTGCGCCATCACACCAGGATTTGGTCAGAACTTTTCAAGGAAATACTCGTTATAAAAAAGAATGAGAGAGACGCGCCTGCAGTCCAGAGGTGGGTGTTCTAGGCAGTGATATGAGCGAACGCAGATCCTCTGCAAAAGCCAGATGCACTTTTAACTACTGAGCCATCTCTCCAGCCCCCATCAGAACTTTTACATCATTCTCTTTATGAGACAGAATCTCTTTTTTCCTTTTATTGAAAATAGAGTTTTTTCTCAAATAATATATCCTGATTATACTGTCCCCTCCCTCACTTCTCCGAGCTCCTCCCCCACCTTCCTGCCCACCTGGACCTACACACTTTCTGTGTCTCATTAGAAAACAAACAGGTTGCTAAAGACAGTGGTAAAATATAATAATAAAAATTAACACATCAGGCTCCACTTGGCACTGTGGACGGAAAAGCTGCCTTGGATGTCCCGTTTCAGATCCCTAGCAGGCCCCTCGTGTCCTCAGGATAGAAGCTGTCTCTCCTCAGCCCAGATCATGCTAAGTGAGAAGGGCATTTTCCTTTCTCTGTCCCCTCTGGCCTCCTAAGGGCAGGGAAGGCTTCTGCCCTGACCAGGTGTTGTGGGGGAGCAGGTGTGTGTGGACCAAATACACCAGGTGGGGGCACTGCTGAGCCGAGTGCTTGGCAGCTGGGCTTGTCAAGCTGGACCGACTGCCCCACAGAGGGATAGAAAAGGAAATTCCTGGATCTGCAGTAGCCATAAGCAGAAAAGCAAGGGTCAGTTTCAGATGGAGGCCACTTACTGGCCACCAACAACCTGGGTGACACTGTCCCCCACCTGCTGTCCTACTAGAAGCACCGGGAATACCAGATTCTGTCGGAGTGCCAACCAAACCGCTCAGGCAAGTTGGAGGCTTCCCTACCTTCCAGGGAGGAGGATAGCGCCTGGCTGGGCTGTTCCCAGTCCTGCCTTGCCTGAGGGAGGGCTGGAGGGTGTGAGGTCAGCCATGTTCCACTGAGCCTGTGTCTAGCATACTAAAGGGAAACTACCTGGACAGATGGGGGGGGGGCGTAGGAGGTGGCCTGATGGGTGGGGACAGTGAGAGGGATGTGCTGCTCTAGGCCTACGGAGCTCCAGAGTGAAGTCACAGGCCAGTATGGAGCTAAGTTAGTCAGAGTGCCTGGCTTGGACCACGGGCATTGAAGGGCAGGTCTGAGGAAATGCCAGAGACTAGAATTAGAGGCAGAACAGGCTAGCAGGATCCTGCAGCCTGGGCAGCAGCGGAGGCAAAAGGGGTGGGGGGGGGGGAAGGAGGGTAACCATGGCAACACTGGAGGGTGTTTTGAGGACCATTGGGGTGCCAGAAGTCAGAGAAACTGCCTGATGGTCCAGGGCTTAAGGAGCCAAAGGCCAAGCCTGGAGCCCCAGCTGTGGAGCTCAGTCTTCCAAGCTGTTGGCTTCCTGAACACTCAGCAGCTGGGGTTCAAGACACCCACACAAGATGGGCACGTTAGCATTCCACAGTGGAGGGCAAAGAGAGGTCCGGAGGTGGCAGCCCTTTCTTGAGGATATTAACCAGCTCTAGGGAGCGGAGTAGTAAGTTTTCTTCAGTGATGTGACCAACCATAGGCTGCCCATGCTCCTGTAAGGAGACCCAGATACTCTCTGGTTCATTAAGTGGGAATTGAGTGGAATCAATGTCAATCTGTTGTTGGCTCTTTATCTGGAGGAAGAGACGTTCGTTCTTATCTCCTTAGGAAATGATCACATGGTGGTGTAGGCATAAGGTTATTGTGTAGTTTGTTTTTTTTAAATATTTATTTATTATTATGTATATGCGCTCTGCCTGCAGGCCAGAAGAGGGTATCAGATCACATTACTGATGGTTGTGTACCACCGTGAGGTTGCTGGGAATTGAACTCAGGACCTTAATCTCTGAGCCATCTCTCCAGCCCAGTTATTGTGTAGTTTAAATGCTGATTTTTGACTCAGGAAACAGAGGCAGGTGGATTTCTGTGAGTTCAAGGCAAGCCTGATCAAAAAAGGGAGGCTAGGACAGCCAGGGCTGAGAATTTACTGTCTAAATGTTGTGTAAAATCTGCTCCCCAGTTGTCACCCTGATATGTCAAACAGCTTATAGCCAATCGATGAGCAGGAGAGAGGACAGGGCTGGACTTCCTGCCAGCCAGGGAAGGAAAAGTTAGGAGGGGAAGTGGAGGGTAGGGGTGGGGGTGGGGGTGGGGGTGCGGGGACTCAGCCACAGGCAGAGGTGTAAGAGGGATGGAAAGATTCAGCTGGAGCGAAGAACAAATTAAAAAGCAAGAAACGTGGGGATTTGGGCAAAGATGGAGTCAGGATAACATAGAGGGTTAAGAACAGACTTAAACTGTTCAACACTGTGTCACGAAGCTTTATAAACAAATATGAAAGAGTCTCAGTTATTTGTGTGATAGCTGGGTTAAGAGAGAAAGTAAGAGCAACAAACACAGTTTTATAAAAATAACTTCATTGTGACAGCTCCATAGACGGGAGAAGGTCATGTGACTTGCCAACCTATAGGAGCAGAGCACTGAGTTCGGTGGGAGGCTATCCCTGCCACCTACTCCCAGGAGCAGCGGGCTATGCTGGGCTGCAGCTGAAGGCCCAGGCTCTCAGGACGGCATGCCTCCCTACATGGTGCCCCCAGCCTCAGCCCCAGCTGAAGAATTCAACAAGGCCCAGGGCTGGAGAGCCGAGCAGGGACTGCAGTTAAAGGCTGGATACCTCCTGGGAGGTCTCTTCTAGGCCAATGCTGTCAGCTGAGGTCCTATCTGACAGATAGCCAGAGCTAGCAAACAGCTGTGTCTCACTGGGGAGACTATGGCTCTTAACCATTATGTAGAACTCACAAAAACCCAGGAGGTAAAAGCTGACCCCTGAAGGAAATGACAGCCACCAAATGGGACAACACATATTTACTACATCCATCTCTCAGAGGTACAAATGACCTTGCAACCCGGGTGACCCACGCTCACTTTGGCATAGCTTGGGGCACTTGACTGGGCTGTCCCACCTCTTTGTGTCACCAGTGATTACGCCTTCTGAATTAAAGTGCTATGATTCGCCCCTCCAGTGCCGGGTGTCCCACGCAGATGGCTTCTGTAGCGTCCCTCTGGTCACCACGGTAGGACTCTCTGGGTAGTGCCCGCAGCCAGGGCTTCAGTTCCCAGGGTACTCAAAGACAGCAGCGGCTCCCATCCCAGTCCCGATGCACATGGATACCACTCCATAAGCCCTGGGGAAGAGAATCTGCATTGGCTGGGCAGAGCCAGACGCCAACCCGTGTCCCCACCAGGCAGAGCTGCAGCAACAAGGGCTGTGGCAGAGTCAAAGTCAGTAGAGCAGATCTGTGGGGACTGAGCCCCACACAGACGCACGCCCAGGCACCAGACACCCTCCACAGGTTATGCTGCCTCTTAAGCAAGCCTTCAGAACCACAAGTGTGTGTGCTCGCCTCCCCAAGGCCCAGCTATCAGACACCTCAGCTCAGACACCCCCACAGCACCCCACGAGGAGCAGCCTTACCGTTTCCCACGGCGCTTCAGCTCATTGAGCAGTGTGACGACCTGCCTTGCTCCAGTGCAGCCCAGGGGGTGGCCCAGGGCTATCGCACCCCCCAGGGGGTTCACCTTCTCGGCGGGAATCCCCAGCTTCTCCACACAGTAGAGGGCCTGGAAGGAGACAGAGCAGTAGGCGGAGTCTCGGCCTAGCCTGCACCCCTGACTCTCTTATCCCACCAGGCATCACTCGTCCACCTGGGCAATACCGAGACACAGACTCACCTGGCTGGCAAAGGCCTCATTGATCTCAAAGACATCTATGTCGTTCACAGTCAGTCCTGCGGGTGAGGGACAGACCAGAGCTGACAATGACCACTGGGCTGGACTTTGGGCCTCCCCAGGACCCCATCCCAACTACAGACCCCAAGAGTCTAGTGTTTGTATTCTAGGGACAAGTGAGTGAGTCCCAGCTGTAGGGTAGGAGGCCCTTGGGTGTGGGGCACTAGCCTGCCTCACCCACAGCACCCACAGGGTCAAGCCCAGCACCCAAGTCTCAGGTACAGGTATTGAGGGATCCAAGCCCAGGGTGAGAAGGAGCCGCCTCACCTGCTTTCTGCAAGGCCGCAGGGATGGCATAGGCAGGTCCGATGCCCATGATGTCAGGGGGGACGCCGACCACGGCATAGGACCTCAGGACCCCAAGGATGGGGAGGCCCAATTCTTCAGCCTTGGACCTCCGGGCCAGCAGGACAGCAGCTGCTCCGTCGCTCACCTGACTGGAGTTCCCTAGGGAAGAGAGAGTGGGACAAGGAGGCATCAGGCCTAGCTGAGGAGAGCCAGCCCCCCACCATCACCTTCCCAGGGGTCCCGGTCAGCTCCAGGGTGGAACAGGTCACCTCGGTCAGCTCTAGTCCCGGCCCACGCTCACCAGCCGTGGTAGAGCCTCCATCCTTGAAGGCAGGCTTCAGCTTAGCCAGGCCCTCCATGGAGGTGCTGGGACGGACACCCTCATCCTGGGTCACGGTGATGGTTTTCTTGTTGCCCTGGTCGTCAAGGACGGTGGTTGTCACGGGCACGATCTCAGCACGGAAACTTCCCCGGCTCTGGGCTCTTGCCGCCCTGCCAGCACCACGGGACAGTAAGACACAGGCACGTCTGGGATCCCTTCCTGCCACTCCCTGGCCTTGGCCAACTCAGAAGAACATGTGCTCAGGGCCCGAAGGCTGGGAGCACAGCGGCCTTTGAGGAGTACTGCCTGGAAGGAGTCCCTCAGGACCCTCACCACGCCTGAGGATGCACAGACACTCTTCTTCATCTGCCCCACAGCTCTAGATCGTGTCTAATTCCCACCTCAAAGGGGAGGAGGAAGTTTGAAGATGTTGGTCCACCTGTATAATGGGCACAGCTAACTTTGGGGAGTCAGTTCTCTGCTTCCTCCTTTCGGGAGGCAATGTTTCGTTTCTGATGTTACGCTGAGTCCTTCAAATAGCTGGACAAGCTTCTAGCTGCTTGCCTTGTCTCTGCTAAGGGCTCCACTTGAGGAGGCCATCTGGACCAGACACCATGCATTTCTTGGTTGTCTCCTCTTTGTTTGTTTTTGTTTTGTTTTCAAACTCTCTTTGTAGACCAGGCTGGCCTTGAACTCACAGAGTCTCTGCCTCCCCAGTGCTAGGATTAAAGGCGTGCACCACCATCTTGTCTCCTTCTTGTACAGCTGGGCTGGCCAACCTAGGCTGCCCAGAGAGCAGAGGCTTTGTATTTCTCTGATGGCAGCTCAGCTTTCCCTGAGATCACCTCCCCAGTCTCAGGCCTATTCAATCATTTGGGAAGGCAGAGCCCTTGCCCAGTCCATCACGGTGCTGTCCACGGCCACCTCCCAGCCAGAGATATGAAGTTTGTCCCTTGGCAAAGCTCTACCTGAAAGTACGAGGGTGGCCCTGTGATCCACTCTCAACCCCTACCAATAGCCCACCCCACTCGCACTCACTTCTGCTGGGATGCCAGCGCGAAGGCATCCTGCTTCTGCCGTGAAATGCCAAACCGCTCAGCCACGTTCTCCGAGGTTATCCTAGCGCAGAGACAAGAAAGCAGGCGGTCGTGGGTCTGCTGGCCTGAGGGCCAGGGCCACACTGAAGGCCTGTGTGTGCAGCTCCGGGCATCCAGGTCTGAGACAGAGCTTCCAGTCCACACCCCAGGGACTCCTGGCTCATCGTGGATACTGAGCAACCACGTGATGGATGCTCAAAGACTCGCAGTTCAAAGACACCCTCTTGCAGGGCAGAGCTGCGTGAATGTGGGACCTACAAAAGGAACTGTCCCAGGGGAGCTGCTTCAGCCCATAACACAAGGGCAGGAGGGATGCTGGGGGTACACTCTGGCCGCTGTTTCTCCAAAGGCTTCCAAGCTACTCTTAGAAACACAGGCTGTAGACCAAGCTGGGTAGTCTAGAGTTCTCACGTGGCCAGCCTCCCAGAATTACTAGCCCCTGGACACACTGAGGAGAGCTCAGAAACACGGCTGCAAGCAGAGCTCACATACTGCACGTCACAGGCTCGAAGCCTCCCCTGCAAGTATAGGAATCCAAGCTCCTGGCGTCCTCAACTGTTGAGGCTTCCACGCCTTTGGGGACTGCCACCACCGCCTTCCCTAAGACACAGCCTCTCAGACAGGAGGATGCAGGATGAGCTACATTTGGGGAACTTATAGAATCGGAGAGGAATGTGTGTGTGTGCGTGTGTGTGTTGGGGGGCTGTGTCAGAAAACGGAAGTCAGAGGCGGCAGCATCCTCATACCCAGTTCCTATGGAGCATATGACACCCAGAGGAAGAAGACAAGGCTAAGTCCTGCAAGCCACAGAGAAGAAAATTCCCTGGTATCTGACAAAGGGCAGGCAGAGCAGCGAGTGGGCAAACACACAGTTTCCTGTGAACACTCACCCCATAGGAATCAGGCAGTCTTTGGCTTTCTCATTCTCCAGCAGGCGAGAAGAAATATTCCCAGGGTTCCCTCTGTCAGACAGGGTCATGGACTCCACCCTGAGGAGAAGGAGCGAACTCTAGCTCTAGTAGGAAGCCCCAGGGGTGGCCAGCTGAGTGGCGAGTGCTAGGAAACAAATAGGCAGGAGTTCTCGGGGAGTGTGCTGAGCTGTCTAGGAAGCCTGAGAAAGGTAGATGGCCCTTGAGGTAGGTGGAGGTTACAGGGCAGCCGAGCCCTCTCTTCTTCAAGCCCAGCACTGGGCAGGCACTGTACCAGACACGCTGCCAGGACCAAGGCCCCACTGCTCAGTATTGATGCAGGAAACTGACCCCCCCTCCCAGGGCATATGCCCAGAGTTAGGCCAGCTTTCAGCAACTACAGATGCAAAGGGAGAACAGAGAAATTCCTTTTTAAATGAGTATAAAGTTAATGTCAATCAAAGAGAGACCTGATTGGGATAGATGAGGAGGAAGGACAGGTAGCTGGTCAGAAAGGGTGTGTCGGAGCTGGGGAGATGGCTCAGCAGTTAAGAGCACTGCCTGCTCTTCCAAAGGTCCTGAGTTCAATTCCTAGCAACCACATGGTGGCTCACAACCATCTATAATGAGATCTGGTGCCCTCTTCTGGCCTGCAGGCATACATGCAGACAACACATTGTATGCATAATAAATAAATAAATCTCTTAAAAAAAAAAAAAAAAGACCAGGCGGTGGTGGCACACGCTTTTAATCCCAGCACTTGGGAGGCAGAGACAGGTGAATCACTGTGAGTTCGAGGCCAGCCTGGTCTATAAAGTGAATGTAGGACAGTCAAGGCTACACAGAAAAACCCTGTCTTGAAATACCAAAAAAAATAAAAAAATAAATAAATAATAAAAATAAGTAAATAAATAAAAAGAAAAAGAAAAAGGAAGAAAAGAAAAGAAAGGGTATGGGTGTGTGTTAGAAAGTCAAGCTTCTTCAAGATGATAGCAGATGGCCTTGACTGGGTGTTTTTTTCTATCTCTAGCACTAGCTTGAACTTTTTTCAAGCATAAAGCCCTTCAAACAGACCCCATGGTGTTAGCTGAAGTAGGTGTCCCCTTCTAAAGATGAAGACAGTCAGGTTTGAGTGGTGAGAAATTTGTCCATGGTTGTCCAACCTGCACCACCACTGGGCAGCCTGGCCTCAGAGATGACCCTCAGTGAGAAGCCCCTGGGCAGGCTGCACTCTCAGAGGCTGGAGGATGGTCAGGTTGTGACGCAGGCATCCTTTAGACCCACTCGCTTTGTTTCCAACACTCAAACTGACTGGGACTAGACTCCCCCCGAGGGAGGCCTCATGGAGGCTCCGCCCTTTCCCATAAGCCATCATGTGTGTGGCCCTCATTATGGCAAACAGGAGGAACAGAGATATGCAGGCTGGCTGTGAACCTTGCTCACCACAGTCCCCGTTTGTGCACTTTGGCTGTCCTCCTACTGACACAAAGGGCAGGACAACCCAGTGCGGGCAACCAGGGCCTGAGCACAGTCCAGCGGTGCTTCCTATCAAAAGCTGTCCAACAGAACCCGGGGCTGCCAGCTCGGAAGCCTGTCAAGGCCTCCCGTAGCAGCTTCAGACACCCCCAAGTGCTAGGCCCTAGCACCCTGGACCGCAATCTAGAGGGGTGACAGTGAACAGATATCCAGCAACCTGTCCCTCAGAACCCAGATGCACCCAGGTGCCAGTCTGGTGACAATAGAATGGCTAGACGAGTAAACTGTCCCCGGCCTTAGTTAGGATGGCTTCTAACCTAAGACCTTCTTGTCTCAGTCTCGCCTCACTAGCTGGGATGGACAGGTGTGCGTCACTGTGCTGTGCTCTATGTGTCTCTGGGTTTAGGGAACCTAATCTGATATTCCTTTCTCAATGGGCATAGAGAATACGCGAGCGCCATTGAAGGCACTCCCAAGTATAGTGCTTTCTTCTCAACATTCTTATGTACATCTTCCACCCTGGCAGACTCCCAGGGTGCTTTGGGACCAACTCCCCTTCCTGCTGGTGGTAAGACTAGACAGTTCCTGAGCAGCCCAGTGCTTGGGCCACTCCTGGACACATTTCTGGGAGCCCAGCCTCCTCAGCTGTCTTAGTGGGCGGGAGAACCCTGAAATCATGGCTCCTCAGAGCCGAGGAGAGGAAAATTAGTTTGATTATTGCATTGGTTAATAAGGTCTGGCAGGAAGGCGATCTTACCCACAGGCCATGCCAATGTCATAAGACCCATTTCTGATGCCACCTGCAACAAAAGCAGCACTTCATAACCATCATCGGTCAGGGCGGCCCTTCCCTGCAGCAGCACAGCCCGCTCCCTCCCTGCTCTTGGGGTCCAGTCAACAAAGCCTCACAGAAGACCCGGGAGCACCCAAAAAGGCTGGGGAGTGTGACAATGGGTGTTCCTCCACTCCTCCTGCCTAGGGTCGTGAGGGTCAGGGACCAAAGTCAAAGCCTGGTAGTGGTGGCGCACGCCTTTAGTCCCAGCACTCAGGAGACAGAGGCAGGTGGATCTCTGAGTTCAAGGCCAGCCTGGTCTACTGATCAAGTTCCAGGACAGCCAGGGCCAAACAGAGAAACCTTGTCTCAAAACAACAAAAAACCAAGACAAAACAAGAAAAAAACTGAGGTCAAGATCAGGGCATGCTCACAGGCACCCGGCAGTCACAACTTACCAGCGATGTTGGCCACTGCCTGAAGCCCCGACGAGCACTGTCTGTTGACCGTAGACAACGGTACCGTCTCTGGAATGCCACTGAAACAGAAGTAGAGATGGCAGCCGGCCCTGAACATGCCACAATCTCATGGAAAGCAGGGCCCATGAGGCTCTAGGGCCCTGTTATGGCCCATAGCAGTGTGTACAGACCAGAGGGCTAACAGCTGGCCTTGCCCCAACTAGGGTAGATGTAGGCAAAGGAAGGGTCAACTACCAGGCAAATAAGGCTTCCCAATCACAGGCTTCCTTGTGATTCTAAACTTGGGCAGGAAAGCTTCCTTGGGTCACAGGCAGTCTTCCTCTCCTTCTTAAGGCTTGAGGAAGAAAAGAGACTGGCCACCCGCCCAAGAGCTAGGCCTCATGGGCAGGCTTCCAACCAGCCCTGCCCCTCGGCCTTCCTGGCACTCACACTCTGTGGGCCCTGCTTGCATTCTCTAAGGATGAAGAGTACTTCTGGCATGTTCGCTCTTATGTCCTTGGTCCTCAGTGTTCTTTGGGCTTTGTCAGCTGGCTCAGCTCTGGAAGCTACCCAGGGTGCCCCTCCTGATAAGATAACCTGCCCTGGCCAACAGTACAAAACCTTGGCCCTCCTGAGGCAACCTCAGGAAGTCCCTTGAGATCCTGGCTGACTCTGCTGTGCATCAGGCTTAGAGATCCTCAGGCCAGGCTCTTAGTGATGACGTCTAAGGCTTGACGTACCCTTAGTTCCACGCTACCCTCTGCTCTAGCTGCTTTCCCTAAATCACCAAGCTCTCGCCAAGCAACTACTGAGCACAAGGCACTGTGCCAAGGAGGCTAAGCTACGACAAGCCTGGGCCCCATAGGATACCCAGCCAACACACAGAAGATCAATCCACTGCCGGAGATGGCGATAACGAGGCCAGATGGCGAAGTCACAGTGCAGGGGGAACACAGCATCCCGCTGGACAAGGTCACTCATCTGACACCTGAGAGCCAGGTCTCCAGAGGTGTGTGGGCAGGGAATGGCCAGAGCAAGAAGAACATGGAGAGATAGCAACCTCTATGGGGACGGAATAGGCAGCAGCAGGCATAGAGGAGGCAGCGAGTCAAACCTAGGATGCACATAAGAGACAAGACTGGACACTTACAGGGGATGGAGGCTAACTCTGACCCTCTCCTAGTCTTTTCTTTTTTTTTTTTTTTTTTTCCCAAGACAGAGTCTCTCTGTTAGCCTTGGCTGTCCTGGACTTGCTTTGTAGACCAGACTGGCCTTGAACTCACAACGATCCGCCTGCCTCCCGAGTGCTAGGATTAAAAGCATATGCCGCCACATCCAGCCCCTTTCCTAGTCTCTAGGTTCTGTTTTTTTTCCCTGTTCTGCCCTTGGCCACTGTTGTTATCATTTCTCTTTCTCTTCCGTGTGGCAGGAAGGACTCAGGGAGGTTGGTCTTCAGTTTACACGTGGGAGTAAGTGAACCCCTGTACCCCCGACTGGAAGGGCTTCTCCCGGCTCTCCCGCCCCATTCCCACCCTCAAGCTTCTGATAATAGACTGAGCCCAGAGTTCTCAAGTAGCAATGGAAGCAAAGTCACCGATCAGCTTGGTTAAGCGATTATCTGACATGTGAGGACAGAGTCCACGCTTCCAACGGGTAAACAAGTTGTCCTTAGGAAACATCAGGCTGCCTTTGCTCCAGTCCCAAAGCCCTGGGTATGCTGGTTCTGGGCCAAGCACCTCACCCTTCAAAGTAGGAGAATAGTTGGGTCCAAAGATTGAGGTTGATTTGATATCTAATGTCCAACCTGATAGCACAGACTGGTTGACGATGCTAGAATCCCCACCAGGGGCAGAAGCGTTACCTCAGAAATTGGGCGATGCGTGCCATGACGGCCCCAGCTCCCGGCTGAAGCACATTGCCTGTAAACAGAAAGCTTATTTAGTACCAAATAGTGTTCTGCACTCAGGTTCAACCATGAGTTCCAGAGAGGAGACATTCCAGATCTTTCTTTGGAATCACTTCAGGATTTCCTTAGGCTCATTTGACGCTGTAGAAACTCAGAGTCTGGTGAATTAGGGAGCCAGCTACCCAACTGCCCAGGCGCCACCAGCATGCTTACCAGGGCACACTCCTCTAAGGCCGGGCGTGGCCTGCTTGCCTGGTAAGAGGGAGTCTCTAGGGTAAGAGGCACACAATGCAAAGCCTGAAAGCTGAGGGAAATGAGTCTGCAACTGTCACCTCCCCAAGTGTTCTCCTCCAAGCCCTGCATCAGTACAGGGGGAAGGAACAGGCTGGTACCTCCAGACAAAACCATGTCCTACACTACATTGTTCTAGGGCTGGAGAGTTGGCTCACAGGTTATGTGCACTGTCTGCTCTTCCAGAGGTCCTGAGTTCAATTCCCAGCAACCACAGGGTGCCTCACAACCATCTATAATGAGATCTGTTGCCCTCTTCTGGCCTGCAGGCGCACATGCAGACAAAACATTGTATGCATAATAAATAAATAAATCTTTTTTTTTTAAAGTATACATTAAGTATACATTATTATGTATACATTATTATGTTCAGGGAAAGCAGGGGTTAGAGTAGGGGGTGAACTCGTCTGTACCTGTAACCTGGGAGCATAGGTAGGGGCCCCTGCTCTCCCACCTCCTGGACTTCTGGGCTTTAGAGCAACGGTTCTCAACTGTCAAAATGCTGTGACCTTTAATACAGTTCCTCGTATTGTGGTGACCCCTCCCAACTATATAATCATTTTCTTTTTCAGCCGGGTGCAATGGCGTATGCCTGTAATCCCAGCAGAGGCAGAGGCAGGTGCACTTCTATGTGCTCGAGGCCAGCCTGGTTTACAAAGCGAGTCCAAGACAGCCAAGGCTACACAGAGAAACCCTGTCTCAAAAAACAAAACAAAACAAAACAAAAATCATTTTTCATTGCTACCTCATAACTATAATTTCGCTACTGTTATGAATCATAATGTAACCATCTTTCGATGGTCTTAGGTGAACTCTGTAAAAAGGTCGTTTGACCCTCAAAAAGATCGCAACCCACAGGTTGAAAACCGCTGCTTTGAACCATCTACCACAGGGTACTCCTGCTTTCCGCCTCCGTTCAGTTGGCCTACGGATGTGCCTGGAATGGTGCACCAGCTGGTTGTCAAAGAACCATCCCACTGAAATCGGTGCAGACAATCGTCTTGCTCAGTGAACCCAGGTCCCCAGTGAGAAAGAAAGGCTCCAGGAGAAGGAGGGCGGGGAGGGCCCAGTGCTGGCCCAGCAGGTGAGCTCACCCACGGAGATGTCTCCCAGCTGCTCAGGCCTGAGGTTCACGTCCTGGAGAACCGCGGTCAACACTGCCGACAGAAGCTCGTCCGGGGTGGTATCCTGTAGGACGAGGCGCAGCAGCGGTGAGCCCAGCTCCCGCATCCTCATCCGGGGACTCTGCGGTCCCCGGACCCCAAAGAGCAGGATCCCACCCGCGCTGGCTGCCTTCTGCGCCCCTCGCCCGCAGGAGGAGCCTCACCTTGAAGCCACCGCGGCCCGCGCGGCCGATGGGGGTGCGCCGTCCGTGCACCACCACCACGTCGGAGGCCGAAGCCTGCGGGAAGCCAGCGGCGCAGGGAGCGGCTTGTAGCGCGGAGCTGGACTCGGGCCGGCCAGCCAAGTGGCCCAGCACTACCTGCAGCCGATGCATCGCGGAGGTGGGTCTCGGTCGGCCTGGGATCTGGGTGCGGAACAGAACGAATAAAAACAGGCGCAGGCGCAGGCGCAGGCGCAGGCGCAGGACCGCCCTCTATCTCCTGAGGCCTGAATAGTGGAGGCTGTGGTCTTTAAAGGGGCCACCTACTCCTAGACAGATCCAACTAGATTGAGGGGATTTGCGTAAGGGCGGCCCAGCCACCCACCCCTCGCCCCAGAGCCCCGCCCAAGACTCATCCTAAATTGCCCTTTCCACTAAAAGCCCCGCCCGCCAATCCTACGGAGGCCAATCACGATATGCACTCTTAAGCCTCACCCAGGAAGGCAAGCTGGAAACTTTAGTTTGTGCAACCTTTTGCAGACACTAAAAGGAGCCGCAGCAAACTTTTGGTTTCCTGAGATGAACTCAGCCTCAAGGGAGCCCCTCCCCCTGAGCTCAGCGCGCAGGAGCGTGGAAGGCGAAAAGGCGAAGCCCGGCCCTCCGCCGTTTGCTTGTGTGAGCCCTGGAGAGCACGTTGGAAAGAAAATTTGCTCTGTTCGGCCCGGGGTCCCAAAAGTCTGGACTGAGGACTTAGATAATGTTGAGGCAACAAGTTTGTCCCCGACGGGGTTGGACTGTCACAGAAAACAAAGCAATATTGGGTGAAGAACCGATTTTACCAAGGTGCTGAGAAGCAGACAGGTTCTAACTGTAGCGTGTCCCACAGGTCTTAAGCCTGTTTTAGTTAGGTGTGTTTGGATGATGTTATTAGTGCCCATATACCCCTAGGAATTCTACTGAGCCGGGCGGGTGGGGGTGGGTGGAGACCCTCTGTCGAAGATTGACACCTAAGTAGATAAAGTGAACTCATGAAAACAAGCCTCCCTCCGTCTAGACTGAATTCCCAACGTTAAAGAGTAAGGTGGTGGGTCTGCGTGTTCTCTGCAGAGCCCTGGAAGGTCGTGCTGACTCCAAAGGACAGGATACTCTAAATGCCAATTTGCTGGCATGGTCGTGGCCTTCCCCTTTAAAAAACAGAGGCACCATCTTGCCCCACACGGCTAAAGGTAGAGCTAAAGGTAGATCGAGCCTTCGCGTTGCTTCTTCCGAAGCCAGCGTGCTCCTGTCACCAGAATATGGAAAGACGGTAACTCCTTCTAGTCCTAAGCAAGGCTGAATCAACTCACCACGCATAGTCACCACTACCAGATTGCCCAGGACAGGTCGGTGGGCCAAGACAGATGTCAGAGGCATTTTTCTAGGTTTTTACACCTTCAAGAGGAGATGAGAAAAGGTTAGAAACAAGAGTCGGGTGACTCCGAGGGCAGTGGCGGGACATTCCAACTAAGCTCTTGTGGTCTGGGCTCCAGACTCTAGCAAAGGGCGGAGCTTCTCGGAAAGCGAAAAGAAGGAGGGCCTGCCAGGAGCCTTAGGGGAAGTAGGAAGCGCAACAGGCGAGCGCATCGATCGCACCCGGGCCCGGGTGACTCGCTATGTCTGCGGGAAGCCCTCGCGCGGGACCCGTGTCCCTGGACTCCTCCAAATCCTCCCTACCCTTGGCAGCGCTCAACGTGGGAGTGCGGCGCCGCCTCTCGCTGTTCTTAAACGTACGCACGCTGGTGGCGGCCGACTGGACCTCGCTGGCGGAGGAGATGGGCTTCGAATACTTGGAGATCCGAGAGCTGGAGACTCGCCCTGACCCCACCCGCAGTTTGTTGGATGCCTGGCAGGGGCGCCCTGGCGCGACGGTCGGCCGGCTGCTAGAGATGCTGGCCTTATTGGGACGAGAGGATATACTGAACGACCTGGGGCCCCTCATCGGTGAGGAAGCTTGTTTTCTGGCCTTGTGCCAAGGGTCATGGAGGCTGGCCTTGGCTTGCCTATTTTTTGCGGTGTGCTGGGGAGTAAGTGAGAGGCAGTCGAATTTTCTGTCAATATTCAGGACAGCATAGGGATTGGGAGAGGGCTCAAGAACCCTAAGATAGGGAATTATGTGGAATGAGCCTAGGCAAAGACTTTCAGTTGGGGGGCTGGAGCGATGGCTCAGTGGTTAAGAGCACTGACTGTTCTTCCAGAGGTCATGAGTTCAATTCCCAGCAACCACATGGTGGCTCATACACGTCTCATGTCCTCCTCTGGCCTGCAGATGTACATGTATATATAATAAATAAATCTCTTTTTAAAAAGACCTTCAGTTGGTCCAGAAGTCAATATCTGCTTCTCTGGGGGTATCTCAATTGTGTCAGGAGCAATGGGACAAGTGAGGGACTAAAGCGCCCTCTGTCTCAGTGCAACACCCCTGCCTACACTTAGGTACACCTTGCCAGATGAGGGTCACCATGTGTCAGTTTGCCAGAGCTATAGAGCAGTCCATGACACCAGTGGCTAGAAAAGGCCCAGAGCCCAAGTAAGGCCAGAGAACAAAGACAGGATTCTGAGTGTGTACAGCAGCCTGGGGCAACGGCGAGCCTTCTTTACCCTGTGTCTTCTCCACAGAGGAGAACTGCCAGAAATACATCCATAGTCAGCAGAAACAAGAGTCTGAGAAGCCCGTACAGGTGGCCAGAGTGGAAAGCAGTGTCCCACAAACAAAGGAGCTGGAAGGCATCACCACTCTTGATGACCCTTTGGGTAAGGGCCCCTGTTGTTCCCCTGGATAGAATAGGTGGGCCACACCCCCCAGAACATGTGGTGTGCAGACCATGGACCTCGGAAGCGGATGGATGGGCCTGCGACCTTGGGCAAGTCACCCATTCTTTTTCAGCTTTGGTTTCCCCATTCCAAGAAGTGGGGACAATAGCAGTCCTATTCCAGAGTGGTTCTGAGACTGTCATGTCATGCCTCCATCATAGTTTAATCCAGTGTTGTTCTGGGAGGGAGCTGTCTTTTCACTGGTGGAAAGGGCATGTGGGTGACATCACTCTGGGATTGGGTGCAGTGCCAGTTTCCCTTGATGGAAGACTCTAGGCTGGGCTCCTTCCCACAGAAGGCCAACTGCTTCTCTCGTCCCCCATCCTCAGGACAAACGCCAGAGCTTTTTGATGCTTTCATCTGCTACTGCCCCAGTGATATTGAGTTTGTGCAGGAGATCATCCGGCAACTAGAACAGACAGACTACCGGCTGAAGTTGTGCGTGTCTGACCGTGACGTCCTGCCAGGCACTTGTGTCTGGTCCATTGCCAGTGAGCTCATTGAGAAAAGGTCGGTCAGGTATCTAAGGGGGTAGGTGGGTGAGTGTGTGAAACCCAGAGGTTCAGATGCTGCAACTCTCCTGCCAGCTGGGCTCTGTCTAGCCTGGGTAATGTGGTCCTTCTTAAGGCTGTCCTCTGGAGGTATGGTGCCTGAACTCTGCACTCTCCCACTTAGGTGTCGCCGGATGGTGGTGGTTGTTTCTGATGATTACCTACAGAGCAAGGAATGTGACTTCCAGACCAAGTTTGCTCTCAGCCTCTCTCCAGGTGAGTTTACACCTGCTTTGGTCAGATTGGGGAGGGGAGGTATTGTTTTAAGATGCCAGACCAAGAATGCAAGACCAAAGCAAGGCAGATATCTGAGAGGATGTGCCTGTGCACTTCTTTATGTAGTGGCTATGTACCATGAATACCTAGCTGGTGGAGAGCTGGTGCCAGCCCTTGCTGTAAGGCTGGGTCTGCCCCACCATAGGGCATAGGCCTGGTCCCAATACCACACCCTTTGGTCTCCAGGTGTCCAGCAGAAGCGACTGATTCCCATCAAATACAAGGCGATGAAGAAGGACTTCCCCAGTATCCTGCGGTTCATCACTATCTGTGACTATACCAACCCTTGCACCAAGTCCTGGTTCTGGACCCGCCTTGCCAAGGCTTTGTCCCTGCCCTGAAGATGGCCCTGGGAGCCCTAGGTCTGTCAGTCTGTCCGTGCTCTTCTGCTTGCCACCTCTGACATTGTAGGAGGGAACTTGTGGTCCACTCATCTCCAGACATCTACAGTAGCCAGGCATCATCTGGACCCCATCCCTCTGGTCTGGACTGGAACTAGTGACCGCCAGTGACATCATTACTTGCCTGCTGTCAGGCAGCACAGTGATGATCAGGGTTGGTTGAGTCTAAGTGGAGGACCAGCTGGGCTACATCTCAGCCATCTTTGGCCTCAGTGTCTCCACCTGAGAAACAGGCTATGGAGATCAGGCAGGGGACACGGTAAGGGACTGCTCTGGCTCTCCTGGGAGAGACACTCTGTGCTGAAGGAGAACTGGCTATAGGACCACACAGTGGCTGTTAAAAGGACCACAGGCTTACCAGGACAGCGGCTTTCTTCCACCTGTCTGCCTTAACTCCCTTTCCTCCTCCCACAGGCCAGAGGGGAAGATGAGCTGACTAGGAGCCATCTTGACTCCCCTTAGTCTCAGCCCATGTCCAGAGGTGAGTGTCCTGAGCAACTGGACTGCCTCTCACTCCCACCCGCCCACGCCTGTGCACACATCTCATTTCTGCCTTGCTTGAGGTAGGATCCTGTCCTCTGACATGTCTATCACGCATGAGCTGGACCACCAGGGCCATACAGGAGCCCTCCTCCCTGGCTCACAAACACAAAGACTTTCTACCAACTCTCTGTACCTCGATGACCTACTTTGTTAACTAGCAGCAACCACACAAAATACTCTGCACCCAGTGCTCGGAGAGACGTGGCCCCATATAGTCTTGTTCATGTAGATATGTGTACGTACACACATGCTCCCTCCCACACACACGGGCATCTGCATACTTGTGTTTCCTTTGGGACAGCTCCCTAGAATGGCTGAGTGGAAGAGTTCCACCATCAAGGGGGCCTGGACCCCTTTGGCACAGGTAGTAGCATGTGCCTCTAATTCCAGCAGTCAGGAGGTAGGGGCAGGAGAATCAGGTGGTCAGGGCTATCCTTGGCTACAGACCTAGTTCAAGGTCAGTTTGAATTACATGAGATGCTATTTCCCTCCCCCAAAAAGAAGAAAAAGATGGAGACATGGTTGATTTCTTCTCTCTCTTCTCCAATCATTGTAAGCAAAGTCTAGAAAGGCCCCAACCATGACAGCCTTTGGGCCTTTAGCAAATTGAAGATTAAAAAAAAAAAAAGAAGAAGAAGCTCTTTGGCTCTACAGTACACATCAGCTGCAGGCTCAGCTGTTTTCTCTCCCAGCAAGGTGGTTTGCATATTCCTCAGGCTCTCACTCACAGAGGCAATGCTTGGTCCCTCTCAAGGCACACCCCAGCGTCCTGAATCCAGAAGAAAATGGGCCTCCCCTCAGTGTCTGGGGGAGGAATCAATGGAGGCCTGTTTGCACGACCTTGCGAAGTGCTTCAGTGCTTGATGTTGGACATTTTAAAGCAACCAGGAGAAAGTGTCTTCTATGCCTGTTTCTTAGGTTTTATGAGAACTTCAATGAGATAGGTGGAAGAAAGGTTCATGTTTGTCGTTTGTACTTCTGTGCTTGAAATTGACAATAAAAAGTACTCTGTTTTGAGACAGTGTACTTGTTTTTTTTTGTTTCTTTGGTTGGTTTTTTGAGACAGGGTTTCTCTGTGTAGCCTTGGCTGTCCTGGACTCACCTTGTAGACTAGGGTGGCCCCGAACTCACAGCAATCCACCTGCCTCTGCCTCCTGAGTGCTGGGATTAAAGGCGTGCGCTACCACCGCTCAGCCCAAGAAAGTGTCCTTGTAACTGTATGTGTGGAAGTGGCTATGTCTTTCTCATGTAAGAGAAGCTGCTCTGTAATGTGGTGTTCCCTGGGGCTTCCAGATGGCTGAGCCCCGGCCTCATGGGCACCAAGAGGAGCCAAAGCTATCATCATCAGCTCCAGAAGCCTGCTTCCTCTCACCAGCCTGAGGCTGTCCTAGGTTAGACCGTGTTCTAGAAGCCTGCTTCCTCCCATCAGCCTGAGGCTGTCCTAGGTTAGACCGTGTTCTAGAAGCCTGCTTCCTCCCACCAGCCTGAGGCTTTCCTAGGTTAGACCATGTTCTAGGCCCTGGCCTGCTATTTGTCTGCAATGCCAGGGGTTGAACCCAGGGTCCATGTTAGGCAAATTATCATCTGAGATATATTCTCAGATCATGATTATGATGTCACCCATATCCGGTGATTGGATGACAGGCGCTGCACACATACAATACTGATGTCACTTTTGTGGTCCTCATTTTTGAGGAGATTGTGTGAAGAGTCTAAGAACTCTGATTACCTTCCCAACTTCATGAAGATCTGTAATTATCTCAAGATAGAAGTGTTAGAGCTGGGTGAGATGGCGTGCCTATAGTCCCAGCTATGTGGGAGACTGAGGCAGGAGTCTTAGGCCCCACAGTTTAGGAAACAGCGAGATTCTGTCAAGACAAGTTTTTTTTGTGTGTGTTTTGTGTTTTGTGTTTTGTTTTTTGTTTTTCAAGACAGGGTTTCTTGGTATAGCCTTGGCTGTTCTGGACTCACTTTGTAGACCAGGCTGGTCTCGAACTCACAACAATTTGCCTCCCTCTGTCTCTGGAGTGCTGGGATTAAAGGCATATACCATCACGCCCAAGGCACTTCAGAAACTTGATTTTTGAGTCCCAGGCAGAATAGAAAGGCCAGTCATGCTCTGTTCCAAAGGAAAGTAGACTCCAGTAGAAGAATCACGACGCAAATGCCGCAGAGTCACAACAACTTGGGAACCTGACGGTAGAGCCCTGGGCAGTGGGTACAGGGTGGCTAGACCAAAGGCAGTGTACCCTACATGCCCTGGAGCCAGGGCTCTGGGATGCGGTGGATGGGATGGCAAAAGCCCTCCATTAAGAGAAGCAGTAAGAGAAAGACCTTAGCGGCTGAGGCAAGTGAGAGGCACATGTAAGATGGGGAATGGAAAGGTCAGAAAAGGTCAGCAGAGATGACTGGAGCGGTGGACCTCGGGCTGCCGCGCGGCCCTGGCTTGGGTCTAGGCAGGAAGGAGTGCTAGACTGAAGGACATAGGGAGGAACAGGATCCTGGCTGCCTGTAAGGTGGATTACGTGAGTGGAAAGGCAGGGTTGCAATGTCTGCCTCAGGGAGCTGCTTGAAAGATGAGAAAGGAAACGGTGGTGAGCTTGCAGGAGTTGACTCTGTGGTCTTCATACTTCCTCTTTCCTTGGATCAAGCCCGACTGGCCTCATTCTAGTGTACCCCATGTTTGCAGCACATCTCAACCTCGAGCACCCACATTTCCATTGCTCAATTGCTATATGTGGCTGGTTGCCCCTACACTGAGCTGCTCTGGAAGCCGGCTGCGGAAGAGCATGGTCCCTGAGCCAACAGCAACAGCATCACCTCCCCTGTTAGACATGAGGCCTCTCTTTGACGGGGGAAGTACTGGAAATACAATTTATTAGAATTTCAGTGCTATTTTTTTAAGTCATTTATTTATTTTTTGGTTTTTCTAGACAGGGTCTCTCTGTGTTAGCCTTGGCTGTCCTGGACTCGCTTTGTAGACCAGGCTGGCCTCGAACTCACAGAGCTCTGCCTGCCTCTGCCTCCTGAGTGCTGGGATTAAAGGTGTACGCCACCACACCCAGCTGCTTTTTAATTTTTAAAGAGACTTTTATTTTATGTGTATCCGTGTTTTGTCGTGTGTATTCATATACACCTCATGCATGCCTGGTGTCCACAGAGGTTGGGAGATGGCGTTGAAACCCTTGGAACTGGAGTTATAGATGGTTGTGAGGCGCCATGTGGGTGCTGGGAACTGAGCATGGGTCCTCCCCAAGAGCAACAAGTACTCTTAATCACTGAGCCAACTCCCCCTCCCCCAGGCAGGATTTCTCTGTGTTAGCCTTGGCTGTCCTGGACTCGCTTTGTAGACCAGGCTGGCCTCAAATTCACAGAGATCCACCTGCCTCTGCCTCTCCAAATTCTGGGATTACAAGTGTGCACCGCTGTGCCTGGCTTGAGCCAAGTTTTTAAATTTTTTAAAATTTGTATTTATTTAATCACTTTACAACCTAATCCCAGCCTCCTCCTTCCTCTCCTACCAGTGCCACTCTCAAGCTCCCAGACACCCTCCTCCACACACCCCTCTCTCTTTCTTCTCAGAGAAGGAGAGGCCCCTAAGGGGAACCAATTCACTGTCACACCTCAAGTCACAGCAGAACTAAGTGCATCCTCTCCCACCGAGGCCAAACAAGGCAGCCCAGGTAGGGGAAAGGGATCCAAAGGCAGGCAGCAGAGTCAGAGATGGTCCCTGCTCCCATTGTTGGGGGACACACATGCTGAGCATGATGCACATCTGCCACATACGTGTAGGGGGTGTAGGGTGTAGGTCCAGCACTTTGGTTGCAGTCCCTGTGAGCCCCCACACTGAGCCAACTTTACAGCATAGAACTCCAGAACTTGAGTGTCCTTATGTATGTACTCAGGAATGGTAGAGCTGGGTAGCTGTACTTCTAGTTTTGTTTTGTTTTGTTTTTTGCTTGCTTGTTTGTTTGTTTTGAGGAATCTCTATATTAATTCCCATAGCGGCTGCACCACTTTACACTCATGCCTGTGCCCTATGTACATGCATTTTTCATGCAGGCGAGAAGAGGGCATCAGATCCCCTGGAACTGGAGTTTACAAGTGATCCACCATGTGAGTGCTGGAAATTGAACCCCAAGTCCTCTGGAAGAGCAGCCAGTGCTCTTACCTGCCCCTGATTGTCTCTTTCTGTTGAGTCCAGAACCCAAGACTATGGAATGGTGCTGTCTAGATTCAGGGTGGGTCTTCCCATCTCCAATAAACCTCTCTGGAAATACCCTTAAAGGTACACATACATGGCCAGGCATGGTGGCGCACGCATTTAATTTCAGCACTCAGGAGGCAGAGGCAGGTGGATCACTGTGAGTTCAAGGCCAGACTGGTCTATGAAGTTAGTCCAGGACAGCTGAGGCTACACAGAGAAATCCTGTCTCAAAAAACAAAACAAAATAAAACAAAAAGTACCCCCACAGGGTTTTCTTCCAGGGGAGTTTAAGTCCCACCAATGTGTCACTCAGGACACCACATGTGCTAAAGAGAAAGGTCTGATGGGTTGGTTCTAGATGGGAACCTGAGAGGTCTTAGGTCTTTTTATCTTATTTTAGTGTATGTATGTGCAATGATTTGAATGAGAAAGAACACACACACACACACACACACAGCATATATATTTGAATTCTTGGTTCCTAGTTAGTAAAACTGTTTGGGAAGAATCAGGAGATGGGGCCTTGTTGAAGGAGGTGTGTCACTGGGGACAGACTTTGAGGTTTCAAAAGCCCCTCCCAGAAAGCCCTCTCCTTCTGCCTCAGGCCTGTAGGTCAGGATGCAATCTCCCAGCTACTGCTCCAGCACCACATCTGCCTGCCTGCTGCCCTGTTGGTCCTGGACTCACCCTCTGCAACTCTAAGCAAGCCCTAATAAACCCTTTCTCCTATTCTTTGTTTTGGCTGTGGTGTTTCTTCACAGCAATAGAAAAGGTAGCCAAGACAGGCTATCCTTGTTTGTGTTCATGCGTATATACATTTGTCCGGGAACATGTGTGTGTCAAGGCCAGAGGTCAATGTCAGACATTTTCCTCCGTAGAATCCCACCTTATTTTTTGAGCCAGGCTTTCTCATTGAACAAGTTTGACTAGACTGGCTGGCCAGCGGGCCCAGGATTTCTTTTCATCTTAAAGAAAAAAAAAAAAAAAAAAAAAGCCATGGGAGGGGATGGTTCAACAGCACCCACACAGTGGCTCACAAGCATCTGCAACTCCGGTTCCAGGAGATCCAATACTTATTTCTGGCCTTTGTGAGTACCAGGTACACACATGGTGAACAGAAATACATGTAGCCAAAATCCTCAGATACACACAAAATAAAAAATGATTTCAATTTTTTTATTGGAAAAAAAAAACCCAGTGATTTCACCTGTTTGTTTCATGACTGTGGACACATTATTACTGGCTGTTTCACTTCACACTTATGGTTTCCCCACCGTGTGAGACTGGACCCTCAAGGGGTGAGCTGAAACAAGCCCTTCCTGCTGGGGCATGTGGCTCAGTGGCCGAGTACTTGACTGACCAGTGTTGCCTTTTTTTTTTTTTTTTTTTTTGGTTTTTTGAGACAGGGTCTCTTGGTGTAGCCTTGGCTGTCCTGGACTCACTTTGTAGACCAGGCTGGCCTTGAACTCACATCGATCCTCCTGCCTCTGCCTCCCGAGTGCTGGGATTGCAGGCGTGCACAGTAGCCGCCCAGAGACTGACCAGCATTCTTGAGGCCCTATGTTCATTCTCAGATATGAGTGTGGGGTGAATGGAGACAGGATTCTCTTTTTCTTTTCTTTCCTTCCTTCCTTCCTTCCTTTCTCTTGTTTGTTTGTTTGAGATAGGTTTCTCTATGTTGCTCTAGCTAGCCTGGATTCACTTTGTAGACCAGCCTACCTCTGCCTCCCAAGTGCTGGGATTAAAGGTGTGCACCACTACGCCCAGCCAGGATTCCCTCTGTCAAGTAATGCCTTAGGCTTCTCAGTGATTTGAGAAGCTCTGACCTCTACTTCAGATTGAACACTCTTCTTCAGACTGTGTTATGACTCCCCTCAACACTAGCTCCTGCCTTTGAGTACATGACTCAGCCCAGAGTCAAGGAAGCCTTTGGGAGACCCCAGGGAGCTGAGTGGAAAAGGCTGAGCTCTGGGGCCATGCTGGAGCATGGGACCTGTAAAACGAGGGCAAGGTGATGGCAGCACCTGGGAGCCCTGCATCAAGTCTTGCTGTTAGCAGTCTCAGACACATTTAACCAAGTCAAGGCTGTGTGCAAACCATGGTGCATTTTCTCTGTATCTCTTCCCCTTGACCTCCATGACCCTGGCTTTCTGGCTTGCTGATGGCCAGCACCAGGAGATTCAGAAGTAGGAGACTGTAGGGGTGTTTACATAAGCCTTGGCTGTCCTGTCGAGGGACTGCTGGTGACTGGTGCTTACAAAGACCACACCACCTTCTGGTAGCCTTCCCTGAACCTGCCCTTCCACTGCTAGTCGTCCTCATCCCATAATCATTTGGGGTTTCTCCAGAGTAGCCAGCTTGGAAGGGCTGCACCAGGCTCTTGGCCTTCCCTTTGTCCTGCCTATGCCTGGGCAAGCAGCTCCCTTGCCAAACTATTCCCAAGTCATCTACTTTGATGGTGTCATTTATTCCCAATTGGTATACTTGATGCAGTAATTGGTATTGGGAATGACCTTAAGATGGGATTCTGGAACTAAGAATCATACGATCCATTGGAAAGTGATAGCCTGGCAATTCACAGCAAGCAGTGTCATCAAAGAAACTAAAGATCATACTAGAGATACCGGTTGGTGGGCAAGCCAGCCAGTGTGAGCACCAGGGCTACCTGGTATACTGACCCATCAGGTTGGACTGGCACCTCAGGCTCTCATTGTGCAATGGAAGTGTTATACGCTGAGCTTAGGCAAAGGCACAGTGAACTCTTCTTACCCACAATCCCACTGCCTATGTCTCTACCTATGCCTTTAAAGGAACACACTTTCTCAGTTAGTGGAGGGAAAGATAGCACAGGTTTCATTCAGAAAGGAGTCTGTCTAGTGGCCAAGAGTAACAGCTGTTGCTCCCAGCCTTACATGGAGTGGCTTGAGAAACCACCGGTGATGTTTGAGTCCAACGGACAGCATTGCTGCAGGTCTATCCGAGGTCCAGATCTGGCTTCACTTGTGGCTAGCAATTAATGGGTATGCCAGGTGATCAGGAATTTTGAAAGGACAGACTTAAAGATCGGTGACAAGGAGGGAAAGGGGAAAAGGTCTGTAGCTGGATTGTTCCCAATGTCCCACAGGAATGCACATCCAGTGGCATTTCTGGGGGCACTCTCAGATATCAGGAGAGAAAGTCAGAAAGCTCCTCCTGGAGACATCAGTTGGCCTCAGCCCCAGATGTGCTGGCATCAGCTGATAGGTCCAGTTACGACGAGATCAGAATTGCAGGGAAAGGGCCCGTGGTGGCATTATAACATAGATTTCTCTCTACTTAAAGAAGTAGACACTTAGCTGGGTGTGATGGTGCACACATTTAATCCCAGCACTCTGGAGACAGAGGCAGGCGGATTGCTGTGAGTTCGAGGCCAGCCTGGACTACAAAGTGAGTCTAGGACAGCCAAGGCTACACAGAGAAATCCTGTCTTGGACCCCCCCTAAACAAAACCAAACTAAACCAAACAATCACCCCCCCCCAAAAAAAACCCCAAACAAACATAAGAAGTAGACATTTAGTGAGAAAAAGGGGAGCTGGAGAGATGGCTCAGTGGCTTAGAGCGCTTACTGTTCTGAGGAGGATCCAGGTTTGACTTCCAGCAAACACCTGATGGCCGAATCCTCTATAACTCCAGCTCCGGGGGATTTAATGCCCTCCTGTAGCCTCTGTGGGCATCAGGTCTGCGCATGATGCACAAACACACCCTCAGGCTTTTAGACACCCACACACAGAAGATAAATCCTTAAGAAGAAAACAAATGATAAGATAGATTTTGGTAGGTTGTAGGAAGGAAAGGCATGTAATGATCTGATGAGGAAGAATTTGGAAAGAGTAAGGGTAACTTCAAGGACAGTTGTTTTAGCGAGATGGTGTGATGGGACTTGAACCCTGAAGTGAGTCTGAAGCATGCAGGGAAGAGCCCCTCACAGCTCTCCCACAGAGGGGTGAGAAAATGTGAAGGCTGAGGGGAGCGAGTCAGAGCAGGAGAAGAACGAGAAGGAAGGCTCCCGTGGGTCTCACGGACAGACTTTCTTGCACAAGCCTAGCCTTGAGCTTGCTGGGTAGCCAACAACTTTGAACGCCAGGTTGTCCTGCCTCTACCTCCCAGCGCAGGCCTTAGAGGGCTGTACTGGCAGGTTTTAGATCAACTTGACACCTGCTAGTCATCAGACAGGAAGGAGCCTAGTTGAGGAAAGACCTCAGCCCAGCCCCCTGTGGGTGGGGCCATCTCTGGGCTGGTGGTCATGGGTCCTTTAAGGAAGCAGGCTGAGCAAGCCATGATAAGCCAGGCAGTAAGCAGCACCCTCCGTGGCCTCTGCATCAGCTCCTGCCTCCAGGGTCCAGCCCGGCTTGAGCTCCTGCCCTGACTTCCTTCAGTAATGGACTATGGTGTGGAAAATTGAGCCACATAAACCCTTCCCTCCCCAGCTTGCTTTTTGGTCATGGTGTTTCATCCCAGCAATAGAAACCCTAAGACAGGGGCTGAGTCGAGGTGCTTAGGCTCGTCTATTTGCTTTGTGCTGTGGTTACTTTGTTTCTACCTGCAGAGTCATCTAAGCTACTTTTCCATGGCCACAGTATATTTCCGCTGCTATACAGTACCCACTACCTTAGTCTTTTCATACTTTGCTTGTGTGGTTTCCTTTACTTCCTCATTCTTTTAAATGTCCCTGTGGGTGTTCTTGGGTATGCTACTTAAAATATATGCACAAGAGTTGGTTTTGGCTGTAGACTGGACAGCGGAGTGCAGGGTTCGGAGCAGAAGCGTGGTTTTTACTTTGCCAGGATGCATCAACTCACATTCCAATTAGCGGAGGATGAGAGTTTCTGCTGTTTAGCATTTCTGCCAGCATTTAGTGTTCTCTCATTTAAAATTCTTTAGCTGGGCTGGATAGATGGCTCAAGGGTCAAGAGCACTGGCTGCTCTTCCAGAGGTCCTGAGTTCAATTCCCAGCAACCACATGGTGGCTCACAACCATCTATAATGAGATCTGGTGCCCTTTTGTGGAGTGCAGGCACACATGCAGGTAAAATACTGTATAAAAACAAAACAAAACAAAAACATAAAAATGGTCAAAAAGCAGCCAGGCATGGTGGCACATGTCTATAATTCCAGTACCTGGGAGGCAGAGGCACGCAGATCTCTGTGAGTTCAAGGCCAGCCTGGTCTACAAAGCAAGTCCAGGACAGCCAGCACTGTTACCCTGAAAAACCCTGTGTCAAAAAATGAAGGGGGGGAAAAAAAGGTAAAAAAGCAACTTGGGGTTTATTTGCTTTACAGAGTACAGTTTATTATGAAGAGAAGCCAAAGTAGGGACTCAAGACAGGAATCTGGGGGTAGGAACTGAAGCAGAGGCCATGGAATGACACCACAATTAATGTCATAATGAGCTTTGTTTTACTATCTCTCTCCTGAGATGGTCTCATGCAGCCCCGGTTGGCCATGAATTCACTAACGCAGCCTTGTTCTTCTGCCTCCACTTCCCAAACTCTGGGATTACAAGAATTTGTTAGCATGTTCAGCCTTGAAGTAGGTTTTTTTTGTTTTGTTTTGTTTCCAAGACAAGGTCTCTCTGTGTCGCCTTGGCTGTCCTGGACTCTCTTTGTAGACCAGGCTGGCCTCGAACTCACAGCGATGTGCCTGCCTCTGCCTCCTGAGTGCTGGGATTAAAGGCGTGCGCTACCACTGCCCAGCTTGGAAGTAGGTTTTTATATTTGTTCGTTTTTGAGTAGAACAGGTTGAGGAAAGGGAGAACGAATTCCTGAAAGTAGGAGAGGCACCAAGGATGAATAAACAGCAGGCTTTAAGAAAGACCTAGTAAGGGCTGGAGAGATGGCTCAGAGGTTAAGAGCACTGTTTTGCTTTTCCAGACGTCCTGAGTTCAAATCCCAGCAACCACATGATGGCTCATAATCACAGAGAATGAGATCTCCTGCCCTCTTCTGGCGAGCAGGTGTACATGCAGGCAAACACTGTATACATAATAAATAAATCTTAAAAAAAAAAAAAAAAAGACCTAGTAAACCTATCATAGATACTGTTTGAAATGTTGACAGCACCTAGTAACTGGCCACCTCAACCACATATTTCCCATTTTTCACTTAATTAGCCTGAGCTAATTAAGCTGCTGTGGTGCAAGCTTGTAGGAACCGGCCACGCCTCTCCAGCTCAGAGCCTAGTTTGATGCCCAGACTCCACTTTAGGCATGGACTGGCTACTTGTTCCTTACAATCACCTTCACACCCACCATGTGTGCCCTAAGTGTCTGTCACTTTGGTCATTCGTGATCTGAATTCACCAAGATGTCAGTTTCTCACTGGGCTCAGGGTTCTTAGCGTATGTACATCCCTCCCATCACAGTTCACGTGGTAACACTCTGACCTAACATGCTTCTGCAGGGTGTTAAGCCAAACACACAGCAGAAAGCACACCCAAGTGGGGTATGGTTGTCGTCTCTTGTCCTGATAAGGGATGACATCACATTTCATTTGACACGTATGACGGACTCGATAGAGGGATAGATTTCAGTAGTCTGTAACTCGCCTTGGTACTGATAGGCAAGTGAAAAAACCAGCTCATCACAGAGACATAACATTGTATTAAAAAAAAAAATACTCAAAGCCGGGCATGGTGGTACATGCCTTTAATCCCAGCATTCGGGAGGCAGAGACAGGTAGATCTCTCTGAGTTCAAGTCCAGCCTGGTCTACAAAGTGAGTCCAGGACAGCCAAGGCTACACAGAGAAACCCTGTCTTGGAAAACCACAAAACAGAACTATATCTATCTTTATCTGTCGACCTACCTACCTATCTACTCAGAGGGGTGGGGCTACAGCCCAGTGGTTCAGGATGAAGTCATAGGTTTGATCCCTGGTATTGCCAGAAAGGAAAACAGTGGTTCAGATTCCTCACAGGGGTTGCCCACTAATTTCTACACTTCAAAAGCAGTTTTTTTTTTTAAATTTAAAAAGCCTATAAAACTTGAATTATGATAGCTACATAACTACCAGCTGATTACCCAAGACATCACTGGTCTTGAAATACATCTTTTCCTATGTGTCCTGCAGGTGCTAATGGCAAAACTCCAGGCAGGCAGCTGCACAAGTGAAAAAGCATGTATAGGCCTTCACATCTGGTTTCTCGGTCCAGTGACACACGGTGGCAGGTCCTTGGGCCTGATGCAGAGTCTGCCTTCTGACAGCATTGGTACATCAGGCACTGGGGCTGGGGAGAGGTAAGGGGCAGTTATCACTGAGGGGATCAAGAGTTCCTGGTTAACAGCTCACCTTTCTTCCCGCTCCTCCCCTTGTGGTCCTGAGACCTGGCCTTCAGGAATGCTAGGCTGGCAAGAACTCGACCATAGCCAGGCATGGTGGCGCACGCCTTTAATCCAGCGCTCAGGAGGCAGAGGAAGCCGGATCTCTGAGTTCTGAGTTTGAGGCCAGACTGGTCTACAAAATGAGTCCAGGACAGCCAAGGCACACAGAGAAACCCTGTGTCGAAAAACCAAACCAAACCAAACCAATGTGGGAAAAACAAGGATTCTCCTCTTGAGTAAAATATACTATACTTTCAAGAACCAGGGTAGGATTTGGTGGATGCTGGATACAAGGGACAGGGTTCCAAAATCACTCTACATTTCCTTCTCTCTCTTCCCCTAGATGGTTATCAAGTGGGCTAAAACCATCATTTTATTAAAAGTACTTATTTTAAGCACACTTTATATAGCTGGCCCCCTAACTATTTGCTATCACAGTACACTTTTCCCATATGGCACTTTATGACTTATAATTGCTTAACTAGTAATTTACTTAAGCTCTCTGCTGTTCACTACAAAAACTGTATACTTCACCAAAAAAAAAAAAAAAAAAAAAAAAAAAAAAAAGGAACTAAACACACTGTTGAGACACTGCTCCAGTGCTCACAAGGAAGATACTGAGGCTGAAGCTTGCGCTTGTGGCCTCAAATACTCAATCCTTGCTTCCTTGCTCTTTAAAATCATGGTACTGTAACCTCTATCAGCCCAGAGAGGGAAAGTCAGGGACTGGGGAAACAGAGCAGATCTATTATGGCGGTTTCCTCTTCTACTAATCCATTAAGGCGATGTGTGAGGAGGTAAACGAGAGCACATTAATGAGTGTCAAGTGGCGTAATCTAACAATAATTTAGACCCGTTATCTTGACATTTCACCTCGAGACTGGTAGTTCCTTTACTTGGGGGAAGGGGGAAAAGCGAGGAGGCAGTCCTGAATTCTACACCAAAGGAAATGAGAGAAAATTGTAAAGTCTGTCCGTGGTCCACACAGCCCAGTAATTCCAGATTATCTTTGATTTATTGTTCTTTTTGTTGGTACAAACGTTGACAGTTCTAATCCTTCCCCAGCTCCTCCTTCGAGTAGGTAAAAAGGTATCACATGTGTTGCGCTTCCGCCCGGGAAAGCAGCTGAGGAGCCTTTACAACCAAGGCGGACCTAGCCAGCCTCCAGGTTCTCCCAGAATCCCTCAATCCCTCTAGCCTGACCTTTCCAGTCCAGAGGCAGGGTTTCCTCCTCCCCCTTTCGTTATATGATCAGATTTTCCTTCCTCTCTCCACATGGCGACTTCCTGGCCCCGATCTTTGGGACACTGAACACTCCGAGAGATGCTCCCAATAAGCCTGCATTCATATACTTTAACTTGTCTTGAACTGACTCATTTCACCCCGGTAAAAATGATAACCCAGCAACATGCAGTAAATGTGCAAATACTAATGCCGGAAACGGATTTCTACAGCAAGACCTTGCACCTTTGCTGAGACTGGACTATCCATTCTCTGTTTGTTGAAGTCACCTTAGTCCTGTAACGTCTGTTCCAAATGGTACCTCGTCCTGAGGTGTTCTACAAGTCCTATCAACCGGATATGCTCAGTGGACTTTCTACTCGAGAGTTCAGCAGTGTTGCCAGTGCTCGGCAGGGTCTGCACTGACAGTGTTCCGCGGAGACTATCCCCATGGACCCCATCCAGGTTGATGTTTTGTGTGTGTGTGTGTGTGTTTTTTTTTTTTTCTCCTTCCTATTTTACTAAAACGCTATCTTCTAAGGTCGAGAAAACTTAACTTTCTGTAATGTTGACAAAAGACAGAGCCCTTGAAATGACCCCAAGCCGCGTGACAAAACCTCACCTAACAGTCAAGGCGGTGCTGGGCAGAGCCAACTAACCAAGGTCCGGGAGGCAGGTGCTAATTGGCTCTCTAGACTCGACGCTGAGGAGACAAAAAACTCGCTTCCGCCCGGATCCTGGAGGCGGCGCTGAGTACTTCCGCCTCAGGAAAAAAAAAATGTCATCACCAGCGGAGCTTCCGGTTCCATTCTGGAGCCGCGCCCCCCAAGACCTTTTATCCTATTTGGCCGTCGTCCACGCACCCAACCCAGCCTGGGCTTCTCCACACCCTGGGGAGCGGTTTGCACGTTGTAAGGGCGTAAAGGTGACGCGTGACGTCACCTCAGAGCACAGCGTCCTCCAAGGTTATAGCGCTCCGGCAGAAGCCCGAGTCAAGCTCCCGGAGGCGGGACTAACGTGTGACTGATGTCCACACGTACCAGTTGCCCTTCTCATACTTCCTCAAACCAACCAGTGAATGGGAAGAGGCCACGGTAACGTCAGTCAGACGCTGCAGGAAGCTCCGCTCCCTCCGCTTGGCACTCAGTGGCCGCCATGCTTGGTGTGGCTACTCGTTCTGAGGATGTTTTCTTTCTTTTGGCTTTCAGGTGCCCTCAGCGATCTACGTAATGAGCGTTTCCTTCCCTCTGTCAACTTCCACTCTCTCCGGCTCCTTCCTCGCTTGCTGCTTGTGCAGCCACACCTAAGATGGCGGCTGGAGGCAGCCGGCCGAGGCCAGGGTTCCCCGGCGTGATGACGTCAGCGCGCTGCGCGTCAGCAGGTGGAGGGAGAAGGGAAAGTTTGGCCGGTGCTTGGGGTTCGGGTGGAGGGCGGGACGGAGGGGCAGGGCCGAGGAGAAGCTTGTGTCGCGGTGCCGTGGAGGCTGAGGCCCGCTCGTGGGCTGGGCCGGGGACTGCGGGACGCGGAGCCACAGGAGGCGAGGTCGGCCTCAGCTTGCGCGCCCCTGCTTCGGAGCCGCGCGCGCTTGACCCGCGCGTCCCGGCGTCGTGCGCCCCAAGACTGGGCCGAGCGACTCGTGGGGGGCGGCGGCTGGGCGTGGGGAGGCGCGCGGCGAGTGGAACGGAGAGCCCGGAGCGTGAGGGATTGCGGAGCCAGGCGCTGCGGCCGTCATGTCCGAAGACTCGAGCGCCCTGCCCTGGTCCATCAACAGGGACGACTACGAGCTGCAGGAGGTGATCGGTGAGAGCCGAGGGGCGACGCGCGGGGACTCTGGGCCCGAGCCTTGCAGGGGCACTGGTGCGAGGCGTGCGCACAGGGTGGGGCTCCCTCGGTTGGGAGAGGCGTACCTGAGAACAGATGTGTCCTGTGCAGAAAGAGCCGTGTGGATGGGCCTGGTCGAGGCGGCACTGGGGGTTCGGGGGCAGAGCCGTCCGTGTTTCGGATCGTGGGCTATATGGGCACGTACGTCCATTCCTGCCTCTGCGCGACGACCCTTTCTAGTGTACACGAAGTACTAGTGGGCAGGGGTGGGGCTGAGGGGAGCTGCAGGTGCCCGGTGCAGAGCAGGTTAGACGCAGCTCCGACTCCTTATAACTGACTTCTCTGGTCGGGGAGGCAGATGTTAACTGAAAAGAGTGAAAAAGCTGTGAGGGTCTCAGTAGGTGGCAGGAAGGGAGTGAGCCAGATGACTCATGAGTTAGGTGATTTCAGGGAAAATTGTTTTTCTGAGGTCAAGACCTGTAAATTGAGTCGAGGGAAGATTGCCGTCTCGGCACCGCCCCCCCTCGCCCCCCACGATGGGTAAAGAAATGTAAAGACTCTGAGGAGAAAGTGCCTGATAAGTTTTAGGACCAGAAAGAGGGCACAGGTAGATCTCAGGGGCCTTTGAAGCTATGGTAAAGATTTTGGAGTTTTAAATGTCCTTGGAGGGCTTCAACTAGGGACCATGGTGTGATCTGTAAATCTGGTTTCCGTGTGTTCAGTGGACCTGAATAGGGTCGGACGTCAAACATGGATTGTCATTCCGAGGTATGTACTGCGTGACGAGGTGGTTGTTGAGGGGCCAGGGATGAGGGGAGGATTTGTAGCACAGCAGTAACCCAGGGACTGCAGAAATGAAACGGAGCCAGCCGGGCAGTGGTGGCACATGCCTTCAGTCCCAGCACTCGGGAGGCAGAGGCAGGTGGATCTCTGAGTTCCAGGCCAGCCTGCTCTACGTAGAGTGAGTTTCAGGATGGTCAAAGCTAAACACAAACTCTGCCTCACCTTAGTTAAACAAAGGCTTAATCAGCTGACATGAGCAGATCCCTGAGTGTTGGAAGAAGATAGATGGTCTACACTGCCAGCATCCTGCCTTAAAATTAGTTTTATAATAGAGACCAGTTGAAGACCCCATAGCTTCCTTAAAGGTGCCATTGTTTATTGCACTGTTAAAAAAAAAAAGCAACCCACCAATTTTCTTAGAGAGAGAGAGAGAGAGAGAGAGAGAGAGAGAGAGAGAGAGTGTGTGTTTGCATGCTCAACAGTAGCTTCCCGCCTTATTTTTTGACCAGTCTCGTTAGTTGACCTGGAACTCACCATTTGGCTAGGCTGACTCTAGAGTCTTGTCTCTGCCTCCCAGAACCAGGAATTCAGGCTCTTCACAGGATCGCTGGGCCTGACACTGTACATGGTGCTGGGGATCCAAACTCGCTCAGCAAGCACTTTACGCTGAGCTATCTCTCCAGCCTCTATATATAGATATATAATATATTATATATCTATACACACACGTATATGTGTTTTATACTTTATTGGCCTCCTGATTTCCAACAACATGGGCTAAGTTTTATCTAAAAGATATCCGCTGGCCAACGAGAAGACTCAGTAGGAAAAGGAGGTTGTTGCCAACCTGAGGATCTGAGTTCCACTCCTCGGACCCTCTTGGTGGAAGGAGAAGCATGTAGTGACGTTGTGCCCCCCCCCCCCCATAGAAGCTGAATAGCGCATGGAGGATGCTGATGTTTAAGGCACTTCATAGGTCCGCCTTGCTGCGTGTTGGCTCTTTGATGTGCACTAGTTGAACTAGGTACATCTCTTTCTCTTGTGCAGACTCTCCTGATTGGTTGTTTTCTTGGGACTTTAATGAAGGGTTTACATTCCAGGATAATGTCAGGAAAGAAGAGGGTCTGTTACTGTTATGGAAGAGTGACATTGCTTTTCTCTCTGGTGGATGTATGTCCTTCCGAGTTCTCCACAGCCTAATGAGGGTGAAAGGAGTGCTTATAGTTGTCATCCTTGATGCTTTTGCTGTGTGCTGTGAACTATCAGATTTGGAAGGGCTGTAGAGCTTTAGTGACATTAATTTTGCATACTCAGCTATGGAGCAGGATGTCTGAGTGGGCAATAAGAAGGGAGTCTGTCAGTTGTTTGAGCGGATTCTCACCCCAGTCATAGAGTGATCCACAGTTCATCATAGGCTAAGAATGCCAGTGTGATTTGGTCATCTTTTAAAAATCCTGATGGCTGGAGAGATAGCTTAGCAGTTAAAAGCATTTACTACTCTTCCGAGGACCTGAGTTTGGGTCCCAGCTCCTGTGTCAGGTGGCTTACAGCTACCTGTAATAGAAGCTCCAGATCTGATGGCCTCTCCTGGCTGTAGGCACCACCCACATCTACAAGACATTTGAATACACAGACACACATGTAAATAAAAAAGAAAATAAATCTTAAGCTTACTTAAAATTTCTGACTTAATACCGTGAATTTCAGTCATTATAACATTATGTGATTTTTTTTCCCCTCTTAGTCCTTTTACTGAATAACTGTCACATCATCCAGCTTTAGAATATTTTCATCATCCCAATGAGATTCTTTTGTTTCCTGGTCCCAGTCCCAGGCAACCACAATTTATTTTTGCCTATAGGTTTGTCTTTTGTAGAACTTTACTTAAGTAGGATCATATAATAATGGCCCTTTGGTGCTCGTCTTCCGTCACATAGTACACCATTCTGACTTCCCTGAAAACGTTTGTGGAGGTATAATTTACGTCCCATAGAATTAATCTGATTAAAGTGTACAGATCAGTAATATTTTAGGAAATTTGCAGAGTTGCTCAGCCACACCACAGTCCAGTTTTAGAGCATTTCTCTCATTCCAAAGCGATGCCTCATATGTCCATCTGCAGCGACTCCCTGCTCCGCCCCAGCCCCAGGCAGCCAAAACTTAACTTTCTGCCTCTATAACTTTTCCCTCCAGATGCTTCATATGAGAGTAACCTATAATGTGTATTTCTTGGTGTTTGTTGTCTCTTCCTTTGTATATTTGCTGAGGCTCACCCACGTCCTGCAGCATGTAGTAACAGTTATACATAGTTCCTTTTGGTTGGATCCCAGTTGGTGTCCAATGGACTGTTCCTGTTCCTCGAGTGTTTAGAATAAAGCTATTAGTATTTGTAGCAAGTCTTATTTGGAAAATGTTCTATTTTCCTTGTACAAATCCAGGAGTAGAATTGCAGGGTAAGTTAACTTTTCTCTATAAACTATCAAAATGGTTTTTCATTCTATTCCTTTGTATGAGAATTTCCATTTCTGTATAACTTAGCAATTTGCAGTTTGTCTTTTTTGTATGTGTGCTCAGGGGAGCAAGCCCAGGGCCTCACACACGCTAGACGTGTGCTTTGCTGCTGAAGGACATGGCTAGCCCTGTCTCTCTGGTTACAGCTGTTCTTGTGGGCATGGGGTGCTATCTGACTGCACTTCTCCAAGGACTAATGATGGTGAAGATCTTGTGCCTGCTTATTACACTTCATGCACATATCTTTAGTTCTTTTACTTGCGTTGTACTTAGGGACTTTTCTGAGGCAAGGTTCCTCCTGGAGCCCAGGCTAGTCTCAGATTGGTGGCAGCTTTCTTTCTTTCTTTCTTCCTTCCTTTCTTTCTTTCCCCCTTGCCCTTCCTTTCTTCCTTCCTCCCTCTCATCCTTCCTTCCTTTCCTTTTCCGTCTGTCTGTCTGTCTTTTTTGTCTGAGACAGGGTCTGACCATGTAGCCTTGGCTGTCCTGGAGCTCCCTATATAGAGCAGTTTGGCCTCAAACTCACAGATCTTCCTGCCTCTGCCTTCCAAGTGCTAGGATTAAAGGTGTGTGCTACCACGCCTGGCTGGGGGGGTCGGGGATTTTTTTTTTTTTTCCTTTTTGAGACAGGGTTTCTCCGTGTAGCCTTGGCTGTCCTGGTCTCTCTTTGTAGACCAGGCTGGCCTGGAACTTACAGCGATCCACGTGCCTCTGCCTCATGAGTGCTGGGATCAAAGGCGTGTGCCACCACCACCTGGCTATGGGGGTCGATTTTTCAAGACAGGGTTTCTCTGTGTGATAGCCCTGGCTATCCTAGACTCACATTGTAGACCAGGCTGTCCTTGAACTCATAGTGAGATCCACCTGCCTCTGCCTTCTCAATGCTGGGATTAAAGGCCTACCCCCAGCTTTTTTTTTTTTTAAACATTGTAACTGTAGCTACTACATTTAAGTCTCTGATATGTTTTGAGATTTTTGTATGATGAGAGAGAAGTAAACTACCTTGTTTTGTACTTAAAGACACTGAGACATAGAAGATGAGAGAACAACTTTAAAGAGTCATCTCTCCTACCATGTTGGTTCTGGAGCCCAGACTCTGGTCATCAGGCACCTTGACCCTTTGAGCCCTCTCACTGGCCCCTTGTTCTCCTTTATGGTAACACAAAGGAGCATGCTCAACATACAGGTTGGAATTCAAAAGACTTCCTTTTAAACACTTTTATCATCTTAAAGATATTTTGACAAGCTTTAAATTTCCTATGTGATTATTTGTAAAAGATGTTAGTATCCTTACAGTTAATCATTTTACTAACTTTGAACTCATTTCTGGTTTAGATTACATAGACATTTTCAGCATGTCATGGCTGGAGAAATGGCTCAGCAGTTCAGAGCACTTGCTGTTATTTCAGAGGACCCAGGTTCAATTCCCAGAACCGATGTTTGGTAGCTCACGACTGCCTGTAATTCCAGCTACAGGGGATTTGACACCTTATTTTGGCTTCTGTTAGTGTGTGTGCACACAAGTAAAAATAGAATGTTTAAAAAAAGAATTCCAGCACGGTTATACTATATTTGATATGTGTAGAAGCAGTTTTAAAAGTAAGGAATTTGCAGTTAGACTAAGCTTGTCTTTACCGCTTAATGGCTTTGTGATTGTGGGTACATTTCATGCAGTTTGCTTTTTTGTTTGTTTGTTTTGTTTTTTGAGACAGAGTTTCTGTATGTGTAGCCTTGGCTGTCCTAGACTTGCTTTGTAGACCAGGCTAGCCTCAAACTCACAGAAATCCACCTGCCTCTGCCTCCCGAGTGCTGGGATTACAGGCGTGTGTCACTTCACTTGGCTCATGCAGTTGGTTTTAATGTCCAGTGTTTTGATGCTAGTAGTGCCTGTCATGGGGACTTGGATTGAGAGCAGTTGCTTGTGCATCTGTTTAGTGTGTATTAAATGTTCTCTAAAGTAGTGGTTATTGTCTAATTCCTTTATCCGTCTTTCTTTTTTTTTTTTTGGTGACAGGGTCTATATAGCCCTGGTTGTCTAGGAACTATAGACCAGACTACCTCAAACCCAGAGATCAGCCTGCCTCTGCCTCCCCAGAGCTGTGTTAAAAGGCTTGCACCACCATGCTTGGCCCCTTTGTCTGATATTTCCCAGATCCTGATATTGCTGTGAAACATGAAATTCTATGTGATTTCAAGTCTTTTAAAAGTTTATTTGTGTGTGGGAGGGCACTTGGTGGTCTATGTAGCTCTGTGTGTATGTTGTGTGCACCCTTTGAGGGCAGGCCAGAGGTGGACATTGAATGTCTTTTGTGGCTGCCCACTCGGTCTTGTTTCTTCACCCCTACCCTCCACCCTGTTCTGGTTACAGACACAGGCTCTGACCTACGTAGGGGCTGTTATCTGGACGCAAGTCTTCATGTCTGCATATTAGTCACTTTACCCACTGAGCCATTTCTCCAGTCCCATGATTTGAGTTGAAAAATTGTAATAAATATTTTGAATCTGTTTATCAGCTTACGGGAACATCTCTGCATGCCCCTTACCCTTATTTCAGTTTTCATTCACGTTTTGGTAGATTAGGGGTTTATGCTGGACATGGCAATATACCTGTATAAGGCTCTGCACCGTGGTATTTTTAACACTACATTATGGTGGGAGAGACAGAAACCAGCCTGGCAGAAACCACCTTGTCAAGAAAGGACTGTGCCATGTGACTGTTGTCATATGTGACAGTCTCAGTTAATAATAACTGGTTACTTCAGGCGAGGCTTAAAACTGGAAAACCCTAGACTAGTTTTGAGATTTCATTTTGGTTGATGTGATTTGCCAGCTTTGACAAAGGCAACTCTCTAGCTTTATTCTTTACTTTCTCCTCACTATTTTAACATTTATGAGTTTTTCGCTAGCTATACATTTGAACCTTTAACTTGTGATTTCCAAGTGCAGGTTCTAGAGTGTCCCTCTGTAACTGTGGAAGACTTGATGTTCTGTCTGACCTGATGTTTTCTGCTTAGTTGGGTGGGAAAGCCAACTGACATTTTCAGTGAGGCTGTTGTTAGATCCTCAACTTCATTGGACCAGAGATTGCCTCTGTCTGCAGGTGTCATAAAACAAACACCAGGGCTTTAATACTTTAGTACTTCCCTCCTCTGTATAGAAGACTAAAGTTTTCAGACCATCATAACTTAGCCTGTGACTCTCATTCTCATGATGGTGTGATGGGTGGTAGATGAGTCCGCACCCTTCCAAAGAGCTCTTCCTGCTGGATACCTTACTTGGTGACTTCTTCTGTTGGCTTGAACTGTGATTTGGTCATTGCAGAAGGGAGTGAGGAATGACTCTTTTAATTGGGTAGCACATTGTTATTTCAGTAAAACAGAAAGTTGTGAATAAAGCTAGCGTGTTGTTTTTGTCAAAACTAGAGTTCTCTTGATAAAGACTTAAGTAGTTAATTAAATTAAATAGTTAAATGGCTAAAGAGGACATTGAAAGTAAATAACTTAGCCTAGGAGCGGTGAGCAGTTAGTAAACACGGGTGTCCACTGTAAGAGTAAATAACTTAGCCTAGGAACGGTGAGCAGTTAGTAAGCACGGGTGTCCACTGTAAGAGGGGATTACCTACTAGTTCAGAGCAAAGTTCAGGTCTTCAAGTCCTGCTTTGCCTTGCACTAACGGGGTGATCTGTCTTTTGGAAATTTTTATTTATATTATTTTATGTGTACATGTTTTGTCTGTGTGTATGTATGTGTGCCATGTGTGCCTAGTGACCGAGGAGACTATAAGAGTGTGTCAGACCCCTTGGAATTGGAGTTACAGATAGCTGTGAGTTCTTTGGTTTTTCAAGACGGGGTTTCTCTGTGTAGCCGTGGCTGTCCTGGACTCTCTTTGTAGACCAGGCTGGCCTCGAACTCACAGTGATCCACCTGCCTCTGCCTCCTGAGTTCTGGGATCAACGGCGTGTGCCACCTTGCCTGGCTTAGCTGTGAACTCTTAACCTCTGGGCTGTGAACTCTTAACCTCTGGGCAATCTCTCCAGCCGATGACTTAAGTCTTAGCTTGGCTTACCCTGTTGTGTTTGCATTATTTTGTGAGGGTAGTGATAGCTGACAGATGGAATTGTTGTAATGATTAGATGGAAAAATGATATTAAAGAAATGACTCAGCATAGCAAGTGCTCATTTAATGTCAGCTTTCATGATGATGATGATGGGGTAGCACCGTAAAGATTCGGCGATTCTTGTGTTCTGTCTTAAGTGAGGAATTCCTTTCCTTGAATATTCTATTATTCGATTAATTTGCTCAAGTATTTATATGTACCAGGCACTGGTCTGGGTTCAGAGGTAAAGCAAACACAGAAATTCTTCCTCTCCTGGAGTTAGTGGTGACCCTGCTGTAATGAAAAGGGAAAAGATTGGAGGTTGCTAGAGATAGAAGTGAGGGTCCAGGTTTAAATAGGTCAGGGAAAGTGTCACCTAGAAGGTGACATTGAGGAAAGTTCTGAGAGACATGAAACAGTCATTGGTGTGCTTATTGTAGAGAGTTTGTTCTAGGCAGGAACTGAGCAAGACTCTGAATAGAAGCCTGCCACTGTGACTGAAGAGGTCGGGAAGTAACACGGGCGAAGGGCTTCTAAAGACAGTGTGGTAGGGATGTAAGGCCTTGGCCATCAGCGTCTAAGTCACTGTAACAGTTTAGCCTTGTTTATTTGTGTGTGTGTGTGTGTGTGTGTGTGTGTGTGTGTGTGTGTGTGTGTGTGCGTGTGTGCGCGCGCGCATTCATGGGCAGTAGAGGACAGCTGGTGCAGATTAGTTCTCTTGCTCCACTGTGGTGGCTTGGATGAGAACAGTCCCCACAGGCTCATATACTTGAGTACTTGGTCCTCAGTTCGTGGAACTGTTTGGAAGGACTAGGTGTGGCCTCACTGGAGGAGGTGTGCTACTGGGAGCAAGCTTTGAGGGTTCAGAAGACTCCTGAGATTCCCAGTTCTCTCTCTCTGTGTCTTGGCTGTGGATCAAGATGGGAGTGCTCAGCTGTTCCTTCACTCCACCATTATGGACTATCTAAGCCTTTGCAACTGTAAACCAAGTTAAGCACTTCTTTGTGTAAGTTGTCTTGGTCATGGTGTTTTATCACAGCAATAGGAAAGTAACCAAGACATCCACTTTTGTGTTCTGGAGATTGAACTCAAGGTGTCAGGTTTAGTGGCAAGGTGCTCTACCCATTGAACTATCCTCCAAGCCTTAACTTGGCTTTTGCTTTGAGAAATATTGAAAGTCATCTCAGGGTTTTGAGCATTGGTTTAACTGGAGCTGCCCTGCATTTAACTTGGGCTGTTTTGTAAGGATGCACGGCTGAAAGAGAAGTTGTCTAAGGGAGAGACGTGTCAGTGGAGGAGACGAGAGTGGTCAGGCTCTGGACGTAACATCTCTTGAAGCTAGCACATTGGCTGCATGAGAAAGGGACATAAAGTGACTCCTGAGTTTTTGTCTGGAACATCAGGAAGACGAGTTGCCATCCTCTGAGATGGGAGACCACCAGAATGAGAAGGAGAGCCAAAGCTGACTGACTCATTTACTGGAGTGGGGAGGGGGCGTTTGAATAATGACTCAATGTATATGGCAGGATGTTGTTGTTTATATCTTGTGTGCAGAGACTAGCCTGATTTATGATAATTATTCTTTTCTTTCTTTCTTTCTTTTTTAAGATTTACTTATTACATATACAGTGTTCTGTCCGCAGGTACACCTGCATACAGAAGAGGGCGCCAAATCTCATTATAGATGACTGTGTGCCACCATGTGGTTGCTGGGAAATTGAACTCAGGATCTTTGCAAGAGCAGTCAGTGCTCTTAACCTCTGAGCCATCTCTCCAGCCCAATAATGACTATTCTTACAGCCATTTCATTGGTTCTTGGGGACATAAGTTTCAACAGCAAGCTTTATTTTTAGAAGGATCTTACAAAATTGTGAATTTTAATGTCTTGCATAGTCAGGTGATTGTGCCTTTGTCTCTCCCGTCCTCCCCTGCCATCCTCCAAGATAGGGATATACTGTGTAGCCCTGGCTGCTCTGGAACTCGTTCTGTAGACCAGGCTAGTCTACCTCTGCCTCCCAAGAGCTAGGATTAAAGGTGTGCACCACCATTACCTGGTGCCTTTGTCATCTTTCTTTTTTTTTTTTAAAGATTTATTTATTTGCTGGGTGTGGTGGCGCACGCCTTTAATCCCAGCATTCAGGAGGCAGAGACAGGCGGATCTCTGTGCGTCTGAGGCCAGCCTGGTCACAAAGCGAGTCCAAGACAGCCAAGGCTAACACAGAGAGAGAACCTGTCTTGAAAAGAAAGAAAAATAAAGATTTATTTGTTTATTATGTATACAGTTCTGCCTGTGTGTGTGCCTGCCTGCCAGAAGGGGGTGCTAGACCTCATTATAGATGGTTGTGAGCCACCATGTGGTTGCTGGGAATTGAACTCAGGACCCCTGGAAGAGTAACACAATGAGTGCTCTTAACCTCTGAGCCATCTCTCCAGCCCGCCTTTGTCATCTTTGTAACAGTCTCGCTTAGCTTGATTCTTTAGTAAATGTAAGACCTCACTAAGAAATACCTTACTAAAATCTCTAACCATTTATCTCTTAATAGTGATGGCTGGACAAATTCTGATAGGGAAATAGTCTTTTTAAAAAACTTTCTTTATGGGCTGGAGAGATGGCTCAGTGGTTAAAAGCATCCACCTGCTCTTCCAAAGGTACTGCGTTCAATTCCCAGCAACCACATGGTGGTTCACAACCATCTGTAATGTGACCTGATGCCCTCTACTGGCCTACATGCAGGCAGAATACTGTATACATAATAATAAATAAATCTTTATAAAGAATCTTTATGAATGTGCATGCATGCATGCATGCTTCCCCCACCCCCAGCCCCCCATGTGTGTTGGGGGTCAGAGAGTAGCTTTTGGGAGTCATTTTCTCCTGCAGTGATGTGGTCGCCAGAGACTGAGCTTAGGTCATTTAGTGTGGTGGTAAGCCCCCTTGCTTACTGAGCCGTCTTTCTTTGTTTGTTTTTGCTTTTTGGGACCAGGTTTCTCTGTGTAGCCTTGGCTGGTCTGGACTCATTTTGTAGACCAGGCTGGCCTTGAACTCACAGCAGTCTATTTGCCTCTGCCTCCCCAGTGCTGGGATTAAAGGTGTGCGCCACCACGCCTGGCATTACTGAGCCATCTTAATGGCCCTTCTCTATTTTTAAACTAATTTTTAAGTCAGCATACAAAGTGATTATTAATGGCATTTTTATACACCTGTCATACTTTTTATTGCAGTGACAAAACACTATAGCAAGGCAACTTATAAAAGAAAGCATTGAATTTGGGGTTCACTGTCCAGAGGGTTAGAGTCTGTGACCCTCATGGCAGGGATGGGAAGCATGCAGGCATGGCGCTGGAGCAGTAGAGGAGAGTTTACATCCCGAGACAGCTACCAGGCAGAGACACTCTGGGCTTTTGAAACCTCCAAGCCCACACCCAGTGACGCACCTCCTAACCCTTCCCATACAGTTCCACTAACTGGGTATCAAGTGTTCAAATATATGAGCCTCTGGGGGCCAGTCTTAGTCAAACAACCGCCACCCTCCTCAGTCTCATTTGCTCCCTTTCTTTGTTGGTGCCTTTTCTCCTCCCAGGTAGTCTTGTCTCTGCTTTCTCACGAATTCCATTGTCCTCTGTTTTTTCCCTTCCCTCTCATGAAAATGTCAATTGATTTTGTTTTTTATTTTTTGAAAGATTTTTTTTTTGAGGAAGCTCATCCCTACTTTGTAAATTACTGCATGTGGTGTGTTATGCACATTAACATTGCAGTTAAAGAAGTAAGGTGGGACAGATGGGTTGAGGAGGAAGGATAGAAGACTGGGCTTGAGGATGCACACAGTGAAATCTGAACAGTGAGGAATATTAAGGCAGTTGCTTCCACACTTGGAAAGCACTTGCGAGGGCTCTTTTTATCTGATACCTATGTGCTTACACGAAAATAACCATTGCACAGACTATTGTCTGTTTTGCCATGTGCAGTGCACTTGGTTTATATTAAGACAGCCATGGTGAATCCTGTGAATGAACTCATGGCTCAGAGGGGCACTACATTAAACTACATTAAACAGCCATGGTGAATCCTGTGAATGAACTCGTGGCTCAGAGGGGCACTACATTAAACTTATGCTTCAAAGAGTACCTTTAAAATCTGTCTCTATTCCTCCTGCTGCAAAGTTTGCAAAGTATTAGAGACTAGTTAATAATTATGAATTGTCTTTGGATATCCTTTTCTATTCTGTTACTAATTGTTGTTTTCTATGAAGTAATTGTTTTTCTAATGAAAGAAAGAACACGGTCAGCTATTCTGATTTAGTGCTATCAAATGTCTACTTACTATATTATCATAGTGCTTTATGTTAGAACTTGGAAACGTTTGAACTGTTTTTTTTTTTTTTTTTGAAAATTCTGTGAATATGGATAAATGTACATGTCAGAAGAACTGGAGCTGCAGGTCTCTTATCATCAAATAATAAACCTCAGCCCTTTCTCCTTGGCCATTTATTAAATCACACCAGAGCTTAATTGATATGTTGCTTATAGAGACTTATTCATTGAATGAGTCTTTGGTAGGGGTCAGTGAGAGAGATGGGTCAGCGGGGAAAGGTGCTGCCAAGCCTGACAACTGTTGACACAAACCCCAGAGCTCACCTCCCTCTCTCTCTCTCTCTCTACCCCCTCCCCCTCTCTTTTCTGAGACAGCCTTTCTCTGTGTAGCCCTGTCTATCCAAGACTTGCTTTGTAGACCAGGCTGGCCTTGAACTCACAGATGTCTACCTGCCTCTCTGCCTCACGAGTGCTGGGAGTAAAGGGGTGTGCCTCCAAGCCTGGCCTCAGCCTCACATCTTAAAAGGAATAAGAAAATTTATTCTGGAGCCATTTTGAGTAACAGTGGCCTGGGAACATGTATTTTGGTTACCCCCAAAATCTGTGTGTATTCCAATGAGGAAGCAGTTTCACGGTTTTACAGAACAAAGTCATACATCAAGGCAAGTGTATAACACATTGGTGGGTACATCAGAGAGCAGTTACAGAAGATGAGGATGCTTTTTTTGTAGGCCCAAGACTATTTGATGACAGTCTTAGCTTTTGGGTTGTGGAAGCTAGTGGTCTGCTGAGTTCACAGATTCCTTGGTCACAAGTTGTTAGTTCAGATGCTGAGGTAGGCAAAGAATCTCTGTTCTAGAGGCTAGAACTGCTCAGGGTTCAGGTCACTACTGCTGGACCTGTGGCATTTTAGTCTCCACAGGACCACAGTTCTAATCTGCCTCTGCAGACACAGTTCTTTTCATCTGAGTGTGAGCCCCAAAATCCACTTAGTGGAAGCAGAGAACAAACTCCTGCAAGTTCTTTGACATCCACATGCAGCACACTGAGACGTGATTTCATGCACATACAAACCTGCACACACACTCACACCCACGTTAAAGAAAGGATAATTCTAGATGAACCGTGAGGACTGGTAATGCTCTTGTTTGCTGTTTCATTGTTAAAAGTGACATTGTGGGTTTAGGAAGGAAGAACCAAGTTAAAACCGTTGTGTTGTTTGTGTAGTAGTGATTTTTAATTCTGAGGTTTAGTTACCCATTATCACCTGGAATCTGAAAATTTTTAATGGAAAATTTTAGAAATAATGCTTGATCTTTCAATTGTTAACTTTTCTGAGTACCTCGGTGAGATTGGCTGTGCTGTCCTCCCTGCAGGATCGATTGTCCACTGTGCCGCCTGTGCCGCCTTGGCTGCCTGTGCTGCCTGTGCCGCCTTGGCTGCCTGTGCCGCTTGTGCCGTCTGTGCTGCCTTGGCTGCTGCTCATTGCTCGGCACTCAGGTGCCTTCCTTGTCAGCAGGTGTCCCTGACTAAACCATGTGATATTGTACTAAGCTGTGTTCAGCTGGCCCTTAGTGATGTCCTCATGCAGGACACAGTGGTGCTGGCAAGTCTCACATATATGCCAAACAGAGACCATGCAGTGTTTCCCCGATAATAAAACATAGATGCTGCATCTGCAGCTCTAGCTTTCCCCCTGCCCATACTTGTAAATACATACATACACATATACACACACACACACACATACATACCCACTCTCACACACACACAGAGAACAGGCTGACCTTGAATTTAAGATTCTTCTGTCTCTTGAAGACTATAATTAGAGGTGTAGTTTACCTACTCAGTTCCAATGTGAAAGGTCTTAATTTAAAAAAAAAAAAAAGTCAGAGCTGAGCGTGGCAGCTCCTACCTGTAATAGTGGTGGACAGGTAGGGGCAGGGTCAGGAATTCACGGGCATCCTCTGTTGCAGAGAGTTCAAAGCCAACAGCAATAATAAGATTTCTAAATTTTATTTTTAGTTTATTATTTACTTAGAAATAAGATTTCTAAACATTATTTTAATAATGAGGCTTCTAAACTTTATTATAGTTATGCGTGAGAGAAAAACATCATTTGTGGGTTCAGTATTACTTATTCCCTGCTTGCTGGCGTCCTCTGGGAGGGTTGGAAGGCACTTCCTGTGAGTACGTGATGACTACAGGTTTCAACTCCAGCATGTTTTTGCATATGTAGATAAACTATTAATCTAGTTCAGCCTAGCATTTCAGGCTTTGTTTATAGTTATTTTAGAATATTCCGAGATAGATTTGAGAATACTGGTTAGACTAGCACTAGAAAAGCCAGGTGTGGTGGTGCACGCCTTTAATCCCAGCACTCAGGAGACAAAGGCAGGCAGATCTCTGTGAGTTCAAGGACAGCCTGGTCTACGAAGTGAGTGAGTCCAGGACAGCCATGACTATAAAAGAAACCCTGTCTCAAAAAATTCAACCAACCAACCAAACAAAAAGAATAGCACTATAGAATGTACTTTGGAAAATTAGCTTGATTACCGTTGCGCATAATATAGACGTGAGATTGTTTAAACAACGGTGCTGTGTAGAACAGTCAGTGCACACTCTGTGATTTGAAAGTTGTTCTCCATATAATCAGCTCCCTTTAGTTACCTGTTCCCAAGAGTCACATAGTGGCTTCTCCCTGATAGCAAGAGATGGTTAAGTTTTCTGTATGGCTTTGTGTAGAAGAGGGTCTAGATCAGTGACACTGCCTAACCTGCTGTGCTCGGGGGCCTAGTAACAGAAAGAAGTTCAGCCTTTAAAAAAGCAAATTGCAGAGCATTTCAGTAGTACTCCCTTGGGAGAGTTTTAATTTATGTTTTGTTAGACAAACCACAACAAAAGGCAACACAAAACGCATCTGACAACCTTTTCTCCAAAGTTATACACAGAAAAGCATCTACAGTTTCTGCTAAGGAAGGCATGGAAACCAGGCATGCCCTTTTGGCTTCAGATAGTTGAAGATGGCCACTGAGTCTTCTAAATTGTAAATTAAATCTTATCAGGTTGTGGACACTGTAGCAGACTTTCAAAGGTGGCTGTGCCATTTGTAATCCTACTACCATTAATGCAGGAGGGTTCCAATATTTTCTTCATGTTTTCCTATGGTGCTTTCTATTTTTTGAGGTAGGATCATTTGATGTATCCCGGGCTGGCCTTGAACTTATGATTTTCATCTCAGCCTTTCTAGCAGTTACTCTCAGCTATTGTCTGTTCTAGGGCCATTTTTATGCCAGACTCTACCAAGCTATGTCCTATAGTCTTCCCTTTTCCAAGCCAAGGCCTAGGCTTTCGAGACAAGTGCTTCATCTACTAGCAATTTAATTCCCAACCTCTTTTTCTTTTCTTCTTCTCCTCCTCCTCTTCCTCCTCCTCTTCTTCCTCTTTTTTTTTTTTTTTTTTTCAAGACAGGGTTTCTCTGTGTAGCCTTGGCCATCCTGGACTCACTTTGTAGACCAGGCTGGCCTCGAACTCACAGCGATCCACCTGCCTCTGCCTCCCGAGTGCTGGGATTAAAGGTGTGCGCCACCACGCCTGGCTCGGTTCCTCTTCTTTTGAGACAGGGTTTCTCTGTGTAGCCATGGCTGTCCTGGACTTGCTTTGTAGACCATGCTGGCCTTGAACTCACAGAGATCCACCTACCTCTGCTGAGTGCTGGAATTAAAAGTATGTGTCATGTCTTGTATTTTTGGGAAGGACTTTTTGTTTGTTTTTGAGATTGTCTTTCATGTACCCCAAACTGGCTTTGAACTCTAGAGACTCCTCCTGCCTGTGCCCCCCCAAGTCTGATTTCTAAGTGTGAACACCATGCCAACCTTGTGAAGGGGTTTCGAGCAGCCTCAGAAGCGGCTGTGCTATATAGTATATGTTAGTTTTTGAGTAGATAATGAAGTGCTTGGTTATACAAACAGAGCATGTTTAAGGTAACTTTTTTCAAAAAAAAGATGGTCTTTGTCATGTTTTTTTGTTTGTTTGTTTTGTTTTTTCTCTCTCTTCCTTTCTCTGTCCTTTCTTCAGATAGGTTCTCATTGTGTAGCTCTGGCTGGCCTGGAACTGGCTATCTATCTAGACCAGTCTAGTCTTGAACTCAGAGATTTACTTGCCTCTGCCTCCTTAGTTATGGGAGTAAAGACTGTGGTACCATGTCCAGCTGTCATGTTCTTGTCATGAGTTGACTTGTAATTCAAGAACAGTTAGCAAAATTATCAAATCTTTGTCTATTACAGTTTTTTTTAACCCAGAAATATAGAATTGATTATTTAATGTCAATATAGTAGAATTATGAATGAAAACAACATCATGTAAGTTGAAAAAAATAGCATCGTACTTCCTCATTAAAACCTAAAGACAACAGCACTCTGGAGGCAGAGGTGGGCAGATCTCTCTGAATTCTAGATTAGCGTGGTCTACAGAGTATGTTCCAGGATAGCCAGGGCTACACAGAGAAAACAAGCCATGTCTGAAAAAACTAAAAGTCGCCCCCCCCCCCCCCGCCAAAGCCCAAAAACCTATAGACAGAATATTATCGTCATTGTTGTCATCATCATCATTATCATTGTTATTTATTAATTTACTTACTTGGTTTTTCAAGATAGGGTTTCTCTGTGTAGCCCTGGCTGTCCTGGACTCACTTTGTAGACCAGGCTGACTGAGAATGCAAAGATACACCTGCCTCGGTCTATCGAGTTCTGGAAATAAAGATGTGGGCCACCAACACTAAGCTGGTTACCACTCTTTTTATTCGTTTTTGAGATAGTGTTTAATGTATCCTGGTATATCTTTAAATTCAATATGTAGCTGAAGATGTATGACCTTGAACTCTTTTTGTTTTTGTTTTTGAGACAGAGTTTGTCTGTGTAACAGCCCTGGCTATCCTGGAGCACCTATGGAGACCAGGTGGCCTCAAACTCACAAAGATCCTCCTGCCTCTGTCTCCCAAGTGCTGGGATTGGAGGCCTGTACCACCGACTTTGAACTTACTTATTAATTTATTTGTGTTTAACTATTTATTTCTGAGAGTTTCTCTGTGTAGCCCTAGTTATCCTGGAACTAGCTCTGTAGACCAGGCTGCTATGAAACTCCAAAGATCCCCTGCTTCTGTGTTCCAAGTGCTGGAATTAAAGGCATGGGGCTCTCTCTGTGTGTAGCTACTTTTAATACTTTCTTATATTTACATGTAGAAAATGGTAATCTTTATATCCTTTTATTTATCATTTTACTCAGTGCCTTTTTCCCTGACACGCTCCCCCTCTCCTTGTTTTGTTTCTGAGACAGGGTTTTACTTTGTAAGCTTGGCTAACCTTGAACTCCCTGAGCCTGGGTTGGCCTAGAACGCATGATCCTCCTACCTCATCCTGATGAACCCTTGAGATTGTAGGCCTATGATGAAATGGCCCACTGCGGTGGTAACTGACAGCCACGCTGATTAAACTGCTTAAGGTTTTCAGTCCAGTAGTGGTCTTGAGACCCTGAAAAGTATCTTGTGAACAAGATTTTTTTTTTTTTTTTGACCAAGATTTTTAAAAGGAAAAGCCACAATTTAAATTAAAGTTAATTTAAGGTAAAAGTAGCATTAGAACATTTATTCTTGGCAGAGCATAATAATTATTTCAGCTATAACATTTTTTATTTTTACTTATATCTTTTTTAGTTATTTTAGCTTGCTTTATTTATTTTGTTGAGTACATGGTAAACGCCATGGAACTCTCAAATGTAGTACCAGGGCTGATGTAACTGCTGTGGGGAGGGTATAGAGGGCCAAGAACTGTCTCAGCAAATACAAAATGTAGTTAGACTAGGATGGTGTTACCGTAGTCATTTAAGTATCGCTGTGCCTCATCACAAACTGTTATATACCTCTCTTGGGATGATGATGATGATGATGATGATGATGATGATGATGATAAAATAAATGGTTCAGTGGTTAAGAGCATTGGCTGGTCTTCTAGAGAACATGGGTTTGATTCCTAATATCCACAAGGCAGCTTACAAACATTTGTAACTCTAGTCCCATGGGATCTGGCCTCTTCAGGCACCAAGTACACACATACTAAAATATCAAATACATAAAATAAATAATAAAATTTAAAACCATTTCCTTTGGTGGTATGTGTGCATAAGGCTAGATGTAGGGTGACTTCTGCAGTTGTTCTGCACCTTTTATTTTGAGACCTGGTCTCTTACAGATCCAACAAGACCAGCTAGCCAGCAGTTCCCAGATCCTCCTGCCCTTGTCCCCCAGCACTAGGACTGCCGGCCTGTGCTGCTATGGCCAGCCAACGTTTACATGGGTCATGGGCTTCTGATTTCAGGCTCTCATGCTGCTGTGGCAAGCACTTGATGGATGGAGCTGGCTTCCCATTTGTAGGTTGATTCTGAGTCTTTTTTTTGTTTTGTTTTTCGAGACAGGGTTTCTCTGTGTAGGTTTGGTTGGTCTAGACTTGCTTTGTAGACTAAGCTGGTCTCCAACCCACAGAGATCTGCCTGCCTCTGCTTCCTGAGTGCTGGGATTACAGGCGTGTGCCACTGTGCCAAGCTCTTTGATTCTGAATCTAAAGTTAAGCTTGGGACTGGATAGATGGCTCAGTGGTTAAGAGCATTGAATACTCTTCCAGAGGACCCAGGTTCAATTCCCAGCAACCACATGGTAGCTTACAACTGTGTGTAACTCCAAGATCTGACACCCTCACCCAGATATACACACAGGCAAAACACCAATGCACATTAAAAAAAAAAAAAAAAAAGTTAAACTCTACTGAAAGTAATTGCTTGTTATAAAAGAGTCTAGGTAGCTTTCTCTCTGAATAGTGGAATCACTTTTAGTTTTGTGTCCAGCTGTCTGCTGAAGACTTTTCATTGGTAGAGTTACTATGCAATACTAAAGCATTTTTTTCCCTGTCCATTTGCCAACATTTTCTTGAAATTGCTTTATATTTGAGAAGAAGATGAGAGAATAGTGGAGGAGGGGAGGAAATCTAATGAGCACTTTCCCCATAGTGCTTTAGTATTTTTCTATCTGAGGCTTACTATACAAGAACATGGTTAGTATACGATCATACCAGTGATTACAGTATTGGGTGGAACCCATGTAATTTCAGTGAGATGAATAAAGGGTGGAGAGTTGGTAATTTGCCCTTCTGTGTTTTGGTAACGATTCCAGTACTTTTAAACCTTAATAAGCTCACCCTAGGCCAAGTAATACTTGAGACACAAGGGTGTTTGAACAGTTTAAATGACTGAAATTATGCAGTGAGTAAATAAGTGAATAAAAGCAACCACTAATTGAGTGCTTCTCTGCCAAGCACAGGGTTGGGAAATGGAAGTTTATTCTATCAGTAGCAGTGGAGCTGGCGCACCAGTGTTGAGGCTGTTCAGTGGTACTGCTTGGAAATGGGTGAGTTTTGAGGCGGGCTTTGAAAGGAGGCTGTCGTGGGGACTTAGTCGTAGGAAGATGGAAGAAAGGCACATAATGTGCATGAAGATAGTGCTAAAATAAATTAGATTCAGGATATGAAAAAGTAAGTTAGGAGCCGGGCGTGGTGGCACACGCCTTTAATCCCAGCCTCGGGAGGCAGAGGCAGGCGGATCGCTGTGAGTTCGAGGCCAGCCTGGTCTACAAAGTGAGTCCAGGATGGCCAAGGCTACACAGAGAAACCCTGTCTCGAAAAACCAAAAGAAAAAGTAAGTTAGAATATGTCCATTTCTCAAGTACTTAGTGCAGGCTCAAGTAGGCGCTGCAGTTGGGAGGTCTGAGGAGTGGCTTGCTAGTGCACATGCCACTCTTGAGGGAGGGAGGGAGGGTTCCACCTAGGAAAGAGTGTCATGGAGTTTATGATTCCTGGGAACAGACCATAGACTCAATCCAATCATAATTAAAAGACTTATTGACTAGGGGGCTGGAGAGATAGCCTAGTGGTTAAGAGCACTGTCTGTTCTTCCAAAGGTCCTGAGTTCAATTCCCAGCAACCACATGGTGGCTTATGACCGTCTATAATGAGATCTGGTGCCCTCTTCCAGTATACAGGCATGCTTGTAAGCAGAATGCTGTATATGTTATAAAGTTTTAAAAAAATAAAAAAAATAAAAAAAACACCAAGATTTATTGATTAGTTGCTAGTGGGATGAGCAGTCTCTAAGCTAAATTTGAGAATGCCATGAAGTAAGTATCCGGCATGGGGATGGACTTTGAAAGTGAAAAACCACACAGACCTTCAATGTCTGTGTAGTTAAGTCAAGTGTTGTGTTCTGCTCTGCTCTGCCAAGTTAGGTGGTTAAGGCGCTCAGAACAATCCTTGGGTATCTATATAAGTAAGGTACCGAAGCAAAAGCAGCCAGGCACATCATCGAAAGTAGATGGTCATGGCTCTATGGTTTGGGTGGAGTCATTGAGTCACAGTTACTGGGACACTTACCTTCAGAGACTGGGGTCAGAGACAAATGGCTGCTAGGTACCAAGATGAATGCCTAGAATAAAATGGAGCTTCTTTAGATATAACAAAGAGAATGTGAATGAGATTAAGTTTGTAGTTTAATTTTCACAGCCTTAAAGGGCTTGATAAATGTCTTGAACCTTCTTTTGGGGAGCAGGGATGGCGGAAGAAGAGGAAACCAACCAATGAAAGCTTTTAAGATTATCCATTCAGCTTCTTCATTGTGGCTGTGTTTTAGTTGTTTTTGAAACACTGTTCCATGCTCTTCAAACAATTACTGGATTAGGAGGTAAAAAATAATAAGATAATTTTTTCCCTTTTCCCTTTTGAGACAAGGTTTCTAAGTAGGCCTGGCTGTTCTGAACTGGCTATGTGGAACAGGCTGGCCTCACAGAGATTTTCCTGCCTCTGCTTCCTGAGTTCTAGGATTAAAGGTGCATACCACTACACCTGGCTAAATCTTACCATTTTAAATGTCCATGTGGTTGAAATTTTTTTGCATTTAGGATATTTTATAAACATCACTAACGAGAAAGAATAATTTGAGTTTGTGGTGTGGTTGCTTTCACTCCTTAGTCTCACTTCTGGCAAACGCTGACTCTAGCTCAGTCTGCCTAAGACTCTTGGTCAGTTGTTTTTGTCCCTTGAGTGCTGGCATCACAGCTGTGCACTGCCATGCCTAGCTTTAGAGCTTTGATTTGATAATACATAACAAGTACTTAAAAAAATATTTTGTGTGTGGAGAAGTTTTCCCTACTGTGAGTTTATGGAGGGTTGGTACTCATGAGGGCCAGAGGAGGGCTTTGAACCCTTGGGATTGGAGTTACAGGAGGTTCTATTACTACCAAGTGGGTGCTCTCAGCAAGAGTAGCAAGTGCTCTTCATCACTGAGCCACCTACCCCCACCCCGCCACATAGATTAATATTTTTATAGGTTTTAGAGCTTTTATGTCTTGGGGTGGGAACATTATGCAGTACACAGAGTGTAGCTCCTCAGTGTTCCCTACTGCTCCCTAAAGCTTTCCCGCAGTGTTTTCTTTGTTGTTCAGATAAACTATTGATCTTGTCACTAGTTCACAGATTTCATCCTCTGTGGTCTCTATGTCACTGAGTTCCTAGCAAATGCTTTTTCTCAGTCATTATAGTTACATAGTAACATTTTGCATTTTAAAAATAACTTCTGGGTGCATATTCATTGTCTTTTTTTCTTCATATCTTTGGTGTGATAAACAAACCTTTGTAGGTAAATGAGCAGCATGGCCAGTTAGCCACTGCGTTAGCCACCTCAGACAAGGGTCAAGACTGAAAACAAGCAAAAGCCTTCTGGGACTGAGGACAGGCTATGTTGGTAGCGCTTGTGCTCAGTACTCACAACCCCCTTTATACACATCCCTAAGTTACTACGTGTGTGTGTGCGCTCGCACGTGCACACGTGTTTGTTATGTACGTGCACATGTGTATGAAATATGCTTCCCGGACTCTCTTTGTGGGTACTGTGGCTACAACTCAGGCTTTCAGGTTTGGCAGCAAGCATCTTTACCAACTGAGGGGGAACCCCCCTCATCTTTTCATTGAGAATTTATTATTTTTTGAGGTAAGAGCTCATGTCTCATTCTCATGTAATGTAGCCCAGGCTATCTCCAACTTGCCCTGTAGCTGAGGATGGCTTTGAACTGATCCATCTGCCTCTATTTCCTAAGTGCTGTGATTACAGGTGTGTGCTGCCACCACATCCGGCGTCATGTCATTTTGATTATATCCTGGGCATTTAGGTTATTATGTTGGCAGACTCTTGATCCTATTTTAATCTTGTATTATGGCAAGCAGTTACTATTTAGGCTTAGAGTATAACTTTCTGTCCTACTTTTGGGAGCTGTAATCCCCATGCTAGTTTAGTTTCAGGCTCTGTAATATTGTAATACTGCTCTAGCAACGCTGCAGCTCCTGGTCCATGTCTACAGGAGCTGCTCTGGCCCTAAGTACTGCTGAGGGCTGCTTGGCTTGGCGTTGGCATAGGTGTGCATGCACGGGGCTGGATCTGCCTGCCACTGTTGAAGGTGTAGAGCAGAGGGCCATGTCCATGCTGGTGCTGGGGTTATTTGCCAGTCCTTGTCCTGGAGGAGGACTGGGGAATATTTTGACCTGCTATGTCTGTGCTGAGCTTCCCTTTTGCTAGACTTGTGTAGCCAGAGGGGCAGGGCTCTGGGCTGCAGGCCTCGCTAAGCCTGGAATACATGAGAGAGAAAAGGAAAATGCAGTGAGCTTGTACTGAAGTCTTTAGGTGGTCTGCCTCTTCTTCGTACCTTCCAAAGCCCTTTTGTGATTTTTCTTCAGTTTTTTGTTTTGTTTTAAAAAGACTTATTTATTATTTATACAGTATTCTGCCCGCATGTGCGCCTGCCTGCCATAAGAAGGCACTGGATCTCATTACAGATGGTCATGAGCCACCATGTGGTTGCTGGGAATTGAACTCAGGACCTTTGGAAGGGCAGATGGTGTTCTTAACTCTGAGCCATCTCTCCAGCCTCTTTTTTTTTTTTTTTTTTTTTAAAGATTTATTTGTTATACAGTGCTCTGCCTGAATGATAGAAGAGAGCATCGAATCACACTATAGATGGTTGTGAGCCATGTGTGGTTGCTGGGAATTGAACTCAGAACCTGTGGAAGAGCAAGTGAGTGCTCTTAACCTCTGAGCCATCTCTCCCGCTCTCTTCAGTTGTGTTTGTGGTATTTAGTTGCATTTAGAAAATAACAGGGAAAGTCAGATGTGGTGCTACATGCCTTTAATCCCAGCACTCAGGAGGCAGAGGCAGGCAGATCGCTGTGAGTTCAAGGCCAGCTTAGTCTACAAAGCGAGTCAGGACAGCCTGGCTACACAGAGAAACCTTGTCATGAAAACCTAAAAAAGAAGAAGGGAGAAAAAAAAAAAAAAGAAAAAGAAAAAGGAAAGAACAGGCACTTTGGCTCCCTATGCTATCCCACTTCAGAAATAAACATGAAATAGCTGAGGTGGGTTTTGGTTTTTATTTTTTTAATTTCTAAATTCCACTTTTATTTATTTGTGTACGTGTATGTGTGGGTGCACAAATGCCATGGTACGAGTGTGGAGGTCAGAGGAATCAGTTCTCTTGTTGGAATCAGTTCTCTCCTTCCACCACGTGTGCCTTGGGTTTGAACTCAGGCTGTCGGGCTTGGTGACAGGTGGAGCCTTTACCTGCTGGGCCATCTTGATGACCCTGAGGTTCTTAGCTTCTGTTCACTAGCTCTGTAGGGTGCTTCTCCTCATCAGTTGTTCACTGTGGGACAAAGTAGGCTTATTCTTTACTGTTTAAACTGTGTGGTGATTAAATGCTTTGTGTGTGTACTTATTTATATGTGTATTTCACTTCAGGGAGCGGAGCAACTGCTGTGGTCCAAGCAGCTTATTGTGCCCCCAAAAAGGAGAAGGTGGCCATCAAACGGATAAACCTTGAGAAATGTCAAACGAGCATGGATGAACTCCTGGTATGCATAGCTCATATGTCTTGAATGGAGATATATGCTCTTATATTGTATGTTAAAAGAAAAAATAATGTGATGATTTTTTTAGTTCCTTTTGAAAAGATGACTTGCTTTTATTAAGAAGTGATTAATATAAAATTTATAAAAATCAAAGTAAGTAAAACATACTTATAATCTTATTACATTATAACATCTGGTACATACTTTTTTAGACTTAATATTTAGTTTATTAGCATTTATGTGATTTTGTGTTTTTTATGTATTTGCTCTTTACATTAAATGGCTTGTGCTTGCTCATGTAGGTCTAACCAGTATGTGTGTGATATCCACTGACTGTAGCTAGCTTATTGAATGTGTGTTCTAGTATGACATGATTGCTGTTTGTTCTTAGTGATACCTATGGTAGCTATTTAGTTCTTTTTTTAAAAAGATTTATTTGTGTATATAAGCACTCGATTGCATGTGTGCTTGCATGACAGAAGAGAGCATCAGACAGAAAAGGACACCAGGTCTCATTACAGATGGCTGTGAGCCACCATGTGGTTGCTGGGAATTGAACCAGGACCTCTGAATGAGCAGCCAGTGCTCTTAACCTCTGAGCCGTCTCTCCAGCCCTAGTCCTCATTTCTTTAAGTAATACCATGAATTTGTGATTACAGGGTCAAGATTCTTTTAAAAGAATCTGGCCTTAGAGAAGCATAGTATCAGTTTGTGTTATGCACACTGAGGTAAGATGAGAGAGAACAGATCCTCTAACTCTTTTTATTTATTAAAATTTTGTTTTTGTTTTTCAAGAATGGGAGTTTCTCTGTGTAGCCTTGGCTGTCCTGGAACTCTGTAGACCATGCTAGCCTCGAACTCAGAGATTTGCCTACCTCTGCCTCCCAAGTGCTGGGATTAAAGGCGTGTGTGTGCTACCACCACGCAGCTTTTCTCTCTCTCTCTTTCTTTCTTTCTT